>NC_137275.1:162047500-162372500 GCF_054371585.1 Giraffa tippelskirchi
CATGTATTTCTGATTTTATTCCAAAGTTTTATAGACATTTCTCTTTTGAGAATTTATATAAATTACAGTTATGATCTATTATCCCTACCTGTAAAGCTGTACAGCAAAAATAAAAAGGAGTGCTATCAAAATAAATAAATAAATAAACAAGGATCCAGAGACCAAACCTCACAGTCCCCTAGCATCAGAATGCACAAAGTCCATGCAGTTCTCCTGGCAAATGAAACAGAGAGCATTCACAGTTTTCTCTTCTGTGAGAAGTGAAGTTGCTTGGTCATGTACAACTCTCTGCAATCCCACTGACTGTAGCCTACCAGGCTTCTCCATCCATGGCATTTTCCAGGTAAGAGTACTGGAGTGGGTTGCCATTTCCTTTTCCAGGGGATCTTCCCCACCCAGGGATTGAACCCAGGTCTCTCACATTGTCGGCAGACATTTTACCCTCTGAGCCACCAAGGAAGCCCTTCTCTTCTGTAGTGGCTGGGAAGTTTACACTTTGGGGGAAAAAATGTTTTACAGATCTTTAAATGTTTAAAATAGTATGGATTAGGGAAACTTCCCAAACTCTTTATAAAACAGCAGTGTTTGTCAAACACCAAGTTACATAAGTTTGGTGGGCCAAGCAGCAGCTAAGAAGTCTTACACTTCTATGAAAATCTATAGATAATTGATGGGAGAAAAAACTTGAAATGCTTCAAAAGCTGCTAATTGGGACAAAAAGGAAATCAGTTGTATTAAGTCTAAGAACATCATCATGCTTCTTAAACTAACTAAATTAATTAAGAATTAATTCTAATTCTTGCTTAGAATTTTAAAGCAAACAAGGGCTTAAAAGAGCATCTAATAAAACCTCTTTATTTCATGGAAGAGGAAACTAGTTTATGGTTGGGCCGAAGTATTATGATTTCTTTTTCTGCTTTCAGTTCAGTTCAGTTCAATTTCAGTTGCTCAGTCGTGTCCAAACCTTTGCGACCCTGTGGACTGCAGCACACTGGGCCTCTCTGTCCATAACAAACTCCCGGAGTTTATTCAAACTCATGTCCATTGAGTTGGTGATGCTATCCAACCATCTCATCCTCTGTCGTCCCCTTCTCCTCCTGCCCTCAATCTTTCCCAGCATCAGGGTCTTTTCCAATGAGTCAGTTCTTTGCATCAGGTGGCTAAAGTATTGGAGCCTCAGCTTCAACATCAGTCCTTTCAATGAATATTCAGGACTGATCTCCTTTAGGATGGTCTGGTTGGATCTCCTTGCAGTCCAAGGGACTCTCAAGAGTCTTCTCCAACACCACAGTTCAAAAGCATCAATTATTCAGCGCTCAGCTTTCTTTATAGTCCAACTCTCACATCCATACATGACTACTGGAAAAAATATAGCCTTGACTAGATGGACCTTTGTCGACAGAGTAATGTCTCTGCTTTTTAATATGCTATCTAGGTTGGTCATAACTTTTCTTCCAAGAGTAAGTGCCTTTTAATTTCATGGCTGCAGTCACCATCTGCAGCGATTTTGGAGCCTCAAAAAATAAAGTCAGCCACTGTTTTCACTGTTTCCCCATCTATTTGCCTGAAGTGATGGGACCAGATGCCATGATCTTAGTTTCCTAAATGTTGAGTTTTAAGCCAGCTTTTTTACTCTCCTCTTTCACTTTCATCAAGAGGCTCTTTTCATTCTTCTTTGCTTTCTGCCATAAGGGTGGTGTCATCCGCATATCTGAGGTTATTGATATTTCTCCTGGCAATCTTGATTCCAGCTTGTGTTTCTTCCAGCCCAGCGTTTCTCATGATGTACTCTGCATATAAGTTAAATAAGCAGGGTGACAATATACAGCCTTGACGTACTCCTTTCCCTATTTGGAACCAGTCTGTTGTTCCATGTCCAGTCTAACCTTTGCTTCCTGACCTGCATACAGATTTCTCAGGAGGCAGGTCAGGTGGTCTGGTATTCCCATCTCTTTCAGAATTTTCCACAGTTTGTGGTGATCCACACAGTCAAAGGCTTTGGTGTAGTCAATAAAGCAGAAATAGATGTTTTTCTGGAACTCTCTTGCTTTTTCGATAATCCAGCGGATGTTGGCAATTTGATTTCTGGTTCCTCTGCCTTTTCTAAAACCATCTTGAACATCTGGAAGTTCACGGTTCAGGTACTGTTGAAGCCTGGCTTGGAGAATTCTTAGCATTACTCTACTAGCGTGTGAGATGAGTGCAATTGTGCAGTAGTCTGAGCCATCTTTAGCATTGCCTTTCAAGAAGAACAAATACCTGGTCAGATACTGTCCTTTGATAAGTTGAGATCTTGAAACCAAGAGTTTAAGAATCTGATTTTCAGATGACAACTAAAGGCCAAAAGAGTTCAAAAATGGAAACTACGATGCCCAACTATAGGGGGAGAAGCAAGATAGGAGCTGTTTTAAAGCAATCATAAAGTGGAAATCGGTAGGTTGGTGACAAATAAAACTCTTAGAATGCACAAAATGTTGGAAAAGAGAGCTCATCCCATCTCATTTAACCATCTCTACACAGATAAGGAAACTAGGGGTCAGAGGAAGAAAGTTATTTTCCTGTGCTCATTCACACAGCTGGCAGAGTCAGGTTGAGCATTCACGGGGTCCATGATCATTCTCAACTCAAGCTTCCTTGCAGAACCCACATTAAGGTGCTGATTCTAAGACTTGAGAAAAAGAAGTCAGTAGTTAAGAGTCATTCACTACATAGCCTTTTCAGATTGACTTATTTCACTAAGAAACAAACATTTACGTTTCATCCACATCTTTTCATGGCTTAATAGCTCATTTCTTTTTAGTGATGAACAGAATTCCATTTCCTGAATGTGCCACAGTTTATCTATTCACCTACTGAAGACATATCTGTTGCCTCCAAGTTTTGGCCATTATACATAGAGCTTCTATAAAATTTGTGTGCAGGTTGGGGGGTAAAAATAAGTTTTCAGCTCCTTTGGGTAAATACCAAGGGGCATGATTCCTGGATCAAATGGTAAGAGTATTTTAGTTTTGTAAGAAACTTTCAAGCTGTCTTCCAAAGTGGATGCACCATTTAGCATTCCCACCAGCAACAAATGAGAGTTCTTACGGCTCCACATCCTCATTAGCATCTGGTATCATCAGATTTTGATCATTCTTATAGGTGTTTCAAAATTATTTAATGAGGAAAAATGATAGTTATCATTGATTCTATCAATTTGATCATTGATTTGATCATTTGATGGTGATCCTCAAAGGTGGTTTTATTGAATAAAGAGTTTCTTTTAAAAAATTAATAGTTAAATCTCTGCTACATAATTTGTTTCCAAATACAGAGAAGGGTAAATTATAATAAATTTCACAGGTCCATATCGAGACGTAGGGAGAGGGTGAACAATAGGCACTGAGCATCTAAATCTGTCAGCAATTATTCAGGCCTTCAGTCTGTGTATCTCCATGCCAATAATACAGCATGACTGCTCAATCTCAGTGGAAATGCCATCGGATTTGGAGCCAGAGAACCAGATTCTAATTCCATCTCACTTTGCCTCTCTCCCTTTTCTCCTGAATGAAATGAAAGACTTGGACTGATCAGGCCTAAGGGGGTCGAGTAGGAAAGTTATATGAGTGAAGCAAGCAAGACGAGGATTGGGAGAAATGAGGAAGCTCTTGCCATAAGAAAACAGGGAGCCATGTAATCAACAGATGCTGTGTGGAGTGTGCCCCTCATTTTGCCAAATTTGATGATTTTTCATGAGAAGCCAGAAATCTAGTTTGAATATGATATTTCCTAATTTATATTTATTGGAAACACATTTTAAAATTTCAAAAATACTCTGAGCATGGGACTTCTACTTCCCACCAAGATGGAACAGCAGGGATCAGACTTAAGCTCCCATTTGAAATAAATAAAAATAGACAAGATATAGGAAACAATGGTTTTCAAGAACTGAACATCAGTCAGTGAGGGACAGTGACCTCTGAGAAATGGAAAATGAAGTAAGCCCTAAATTGGCCCAGCTTTAAAAGAGTGCCACAGCAATGCAGTAAATAAAAGATAGTCTTCCCAATAAACAGTACTGGGACAATTCTATATTCATATGAAAAAAAAATGAACTTTCATCTATGAAACCATAGATACAGAAAATAGATCATATTCAAAAATAACTTAAAATGGATATAGATCCTAATGTAAAACCTAAATTATAAAACTTCTACAAGCAAACATAGGAGAAAACCTTTGTAAATATTATGATTTAGGGATGAATCTCAGAATAATTATTTTGAGTGAAAAAAGTCAGACATAAAAGGAATACATACACTCTACTTCCATTCAGAAAATGCATACTAATCTATAGTGACAGAAAGCAGATCAGTGATTACCTGGAGGGGCTGAGGACAGGAAAGAGGGATTCTAAAGGGCTATAAGAAAACTTTCCACAATGATGAATATGTTAATGATCTTGGTTATAAATATGGTTTCACAGGTATGTACTTGTGAAATATCAAATCATACACTTTAAATATGTGCAGTTTATTGTACACAATTATACCTCAATAAAATGTTTACACACATACAAACACATACTGATATGAACTGGCCAAACCAAACCCAACTGTTGGCAAAATCTGGCATGCTAGCTGCCAGTTTTCAATTACTATATTCAATGGCATCTGGAGTCACTTCCAGTAAAATGTGATTCTTTGAAATTTACCCAAGGTTAAAATGCAATTTCACAGACAGTAGATGTAATTACATCAAGATATTCTAAAAAGTATTTGCAGGTAAAAAGTTGAATATATTGAATGTGTTAGCATGTATAATAATTGAATATTTACATTGTTTATATCATCATTTATAGAAACAGATTGTTCATTTTCAACAGATTTTGTTTCATTGTAATTTGGCTGAGCCTATAATTTTCTCAGTGCTCAGGGGGGTAAAAGGTGCAAACCTCTTAGGCTACATTTCAGGACAATTAAATCACAATGTCGCAATGAATGTTATAGAAGATACTCTAAGACCACCTCTGTTTTCCCACAATTCTGACATTTAGCACTGCTGTAGAATTTACATATCATATGAGGAACATTCACATAATCAACGGTTTGGGGACTTTGTTCACTCCAGGGTCACAGAAGCACTGTTCGCAGACTGTCACGGGAAAAGATCTCATTCCACATGTACCTATATCCACATAAACACACACCTACGCAGAGTCACATTACAGTACATTAACAAGTGGACAGGCAAATCCACATTCACCTATCATCATGATACAATGTCCAATCTCAGAATGAATGTATAATATCAATATATATCATATGCAGAGAACACAGGTGCATATTTTCCTATTTTTCTTATATAAATATATTCATGGATATCTGAGTATATTTCATTGCTCATAAACATTTTTTAAGGGTTAAACTGAAACTGCTTAAAGAATGTAGAAACAGAGGTGAATGGTTGTCCAGTAACCAAGTAGTCATAACCCTCCCCACCAGTATCAGTTTTCATTTGCCATCAGATAAGCCTGAAAGTGCTAGAGTTGATACGACCTGGTCCCACAGGTAAGAAGAGTAGCAACATATTTGTGGTGGAGCGTTACTCGGAAAGGGGCCTGAGGAATGTCACTTGGTCTGCATCAAAACAATGCAACAAAAGAATCTATTGTCATTGGGACACCTCCATTCTGGTCAATTTAATGTGGGTGGAGCCCCATAAAACACCAACTGGAATGTTGGCCATTTGTACAGAGGCATCATTTGCAAACTGCTTGCTTTCTTGTTCTTTAAATAGTGGTTTAGAAAAAATGCTGGAGACATTTAGAATGTTTAGACACAGGACAATTTTCATAGCTCAAATTGCAGGTAGAATAAATGTCTTCTGTCCCTTGTTCATGGAAGTCCAGACAAGTTCTTAATGGGAAAGGTAAAGAACACTTCTTCACAGTGGTCAGTAGCCTCCTCTTTCTGCTTCCGTTAATCCTGATTAGCATGCGTTCTAATTTCATTTCTGAACAATTCATTTGATATCTGACAATCAAAAAACTATAAAATAATTAGGAAAAACCACCATTTTCTTGCTTAAGGTACATTGAAGAAAATTGGTCTAAGGAACTGCTAAGGGCAAGTTTAAAGATCTTTCTAATTGAGCACTCTTGTACAAATGCATTGCAAGTGGATTTTCTACTCTCACTTCTTCAGGGGAACAAGTCCCAATGGCTCAAGAAGCAAAGAAACCGCCTACAATGCAGGAGACATGAGTCTGATCCCCGGGTTAGGAAGATCCCCTGGAGGAGGGCACGGCAGCAACCCACTCCAGTTTTGCCTGGTAAATCCTATGGACAGAGGAGCCTGGTGGGCTATAGTCTACAGGGTCACAAAGAGTCAGACGTGACTGCACACGCACAACAACATGATTTAAAATACATATAGTACTGAATTAAAATCCTGAATAACTAACATGTGAAAACACAGCAGTCACTCCTGAGTACTAACTGTAAACTGACAGAATTGTTAGTCCCAGAAAGGCCCTAAAGTAGAGAATCTCTTTAAAAGAGGAATGAAATTTAAGTTCCACAAACATTCTGTTGCTAAGATGGCAGTGAGAATTTAATGAATTCCCTGATAAACAAAATACCTCTTGCCTCCTGAAGTAATAAGCACAGCCAATATTGATGCACCATCTATTATATGCTAGGTAATGCTCTGAACATTTTATGTACATTGACTTATTCAGTTCTCAAAACAATGCTGTGACATAGGCAATATTATTTGTCCCACTTTCTAGATTAGGAATCTGAGGTAGACAGCAGTTGAGAAACTTGCCCATTTGAAGCTACAGAAGTTGACCTTACCCACGAAGACCAATGTCCCCCACTAAGTGACCACATGTAAGGTCAAGCTGTTTGCCTGTGATCAGTTCACTCCCAACCAGCTCTGTGCTCTGCTGTGTGGCCAAGAAATCCCACCATTTCAGCTCTGTCCATTTGGCTTTTTATAAATAATCTTTAAAAATGAAAACTTTCTTATTGTCCATTTACATTTAAGAGTCAACAAGGCTGTACAAGCACATTTTGATGGGAAGATATCGTTTGGAAAAAAAAAAAAAACTCCTGGGAATGAGAGGTGTAGCTCCAGACACCATTGGAAGGAGAACAATGAGTAAAAGTTAAAGTTTTATTTTACAAAGCAAATGTGTAATAAAATGCTCTGAATACTCTTTTCTGGGAACTTGGTTCCACTTTTTTTTAGCTTTGCGGTTGACCTCCTGCAGTGCCACATTCCTCTTCTTTACCTCCTAATTCTCCTTTTCAAGCCATCGCTCCTGTCGCACAACCACTTTCCTTGCAAATACCTCTCTCATCAGACTTTTGGGGTGTTCTGGAGTTCTTTGGGATGATTCACCCTCTCCTTTGTATGATCCCTAAATCATGTCTTTTGTGTCTGAGTGGAAATGTTGGAGAAACTTGGAGAACAGCAAGTTAAGCCAGCATCCATAAACAGCAGAATCTAGTTTGACTTTTACGACTCCTAGCGTGGAAGGGGCCCAGGATACCACAGATACAGATGTGATATACTCCTAATTAAAACAGCAGTTGTTGGAGCATTGATTGGTCAGAAGCACTTGCCATCCAAAGGGGTAGCCAAAGGACTCTCCAGAAAGAGGTTACCTCCTGTCTACCCTTTGGTATCTGGACCACCACTTGTCCAAGCTGCCCTGGGAAGTGCCAGCAGCTCCTGACAGCAGTGGGAAGAAGCTAGGGGCTGACAGGACTTCCAGCTTATGCCATGAGGCAGGGAAGCTGCATTGGGTGGTGGGGGGAGTGGTGTCAGCTGACCCTTTCCAAGCCATAGAGTGACTACACTCCATTACCTCCAGGGAGAAATCACAAAAGTTATTTTGGTTCCTGAGTGAACAAAAAATTCTTCTGGAAAAGTATGTTTAGAAATGGAAAGTCCTAAATCAGAAATCCTCTTAGGAAGGAGAGAGTGGGATAAATGGAGAAAGTAGCATGTGCATTTACACACTATCATGTCTGAAACAGATAACTGGTAAAAAGTCGCTGAATAACACAGGGAGCCCAGCCTGGTGCTCTGTGATGATCTAGAGGGGTGGGATGGGGGCGAGGAGAGAGGTTCAAAAGGGAGGGGATATATGTATACTTATGGCTGACTCATGTTGTTGTACAGCAGAAACCAACACAACACTGTAAAGCAATTTTCCTCCAGTTAAAAATAAATTTTAAAAAAGAGAAAGAAATCCTTCTACAGGGCTATGGATGTTTCTTTATATCCAGGCAACTGCTTATTAATTGCATAATACTCAGCTCTTAGTTGGTGCTGCCTTTCAGGCCTTAGCCTGCCTGACCCAACAGCTGCTTAACTTGGCTCCACGCATTTATGACTTTATTTTGAACAAATCTCGAACATTTTCATTTGACTTTTCCCAACTCGACTGTGCAACTCAAAATTTGTTTTAAATTTTACGGTCCTTCCCCCCACGCCCCCCTTCTCTCTCGATCCCTTTCTCTCTTTCCCCTTCTTACAGCTGTAGCTTTGGAATTTGAGTTGGTTTTCTTTAGGCAGCAGCAGATTTTGTGATGCAAAAGAAAGGAAGTTTGTAGAAGGGAAGGGGGTAACAAGGGGAGACAGGGAAGGTCAGTTTACTAACTCTTTGGATTCCTTCAGAACAAGCTAAAACCTAATACTATATAAATACTGAAGTGCACAGTAGAGTCAAAGTATTCAATAAACATTTACTGTGAATGGAGGCATTAGGGGAGGCTTAGGCCCCGCCTGAATTCCCATGAAATTTGTAAATATTTCTTTCATTTGTTCTCCATTTACAATTAGTTGCGGTCAAGCTGATCAAAGCCAGAAGAGGCCTGTTGCATGTGAACCCGCATCCCTCACAATGACATCCACGAAGCAGAATGAAATATGGAATATCGGGTTTCCACGGATGTATGAACTTGTAAAAAATCTGAAAGAATAGGAGGTTTTTCACACTGAGTAATGTGAAACATTTGGTGCAGATTGTAGGCCTCTGAAGAGGGAAAGGGAGAGCCCAAATCCATCAGGCTATAAAACAGAAGCAGGCCCAAGCCAACTCCAGGGTCTTCCCCAGCAGGCAGGCAGCAGGCAGGCATCCAGCGATTTAGCTATCATAGGCTCTCCACCCTCTGGGGGTCCTAGCACAAAGCCCCTTGGGGAGAGAACAGAGGAGGCACCCAGGGCTCGGCCTGGTATGAAGGCTTTTCAGTGGCCCTTGCCTTCTGTGGCTGGATTGTTGAATACTGCTCCCCTACCCCAGCCAAATATATACACCCCTTTTAATTGATGCATTCACCCACTTCCAATCAGATAGGAGTTACAATACTTGATAAGGTCTTTGGATCTCCTATACACAGTCTAAGTCAATAAACAACCCCAAGTGAACCCAGAGGTGTACACTATCACAAAGGCTCGAAAAGCCACACACAACTGTTCTCCTGGCTCATTTGAGCACCATTTCTTTTTTTCTTTCTCTCTCTCTTTCCTTACTCAGACCTTCTCCTCCCATAAAGCCCATGTCACTGTTGGCTGGGGCCAGACTCTTCTTTTGTGAAGATTCAGGGTATTTTAGCTGCTTGTCAGTTCCTATGTTTTCAGCTGTAATGGAGTCTGAGGTGAGGACCTGGTGGAGGCGGGGGTGGCTTTAGCAGTTTATATTCTTTCACCGCCAGCAGTGCCTAAGGCCATGAGGCAATGTCTCCTCCCTTATTAGAACACTGAGGGACCACTACTGTCAGCTTATTAAAAGGCCTCATGATAATTCATGGATACTCAGAAGGAAACAAGCAAGGGTTATTGCCAAGGACTTCAAACCAGCAAACGCTGGCAGCCTGGAATCACATGCAGCTCTCTTTGGAAAACACAAATAAACCTCCCTCCTTCCATATGGTGTTCAAGATACATCCTAGTCCCAAACACCAGGAATGAAACAAAGACTGAAATCCACTAAGGTGGAGAAAGGTTTGTAAGAATTAAAGATTGAGAGTACACAAGCGTAAACAAATGCTAAGTAAAAAGGAGTCTGTGAAAATTCAACCTCCCGACTCAGATCACACACACACACACACACACACACACACACACACACACACACACACACACACACACACTCCTGCTCTTCTCTCTACCCACATCTACTCAGAATGCTTGGAGGAAGAACCAGTAGCCTAAACAAACAAAGGATGATGGAGAAGCAGGAATAAAGGGTCACTTTTGAACTGAAAGCCTCTGTGTGATACCAAGCTGTGCTTTCAAAGAGAGTTCTCCAAAACTCTGGGCTGGAGGTGACCTGGGCTTCTACCGCCCAACAGAAAGCTCCTTGCTTGCACCTTGTACAACAATACTCAGTGTGGGAGAGCCAAACCTTAACGTTCGTGGATCAAAATAGAGAGAAAACCTTAATCTGACCTTGCGTGGAGGCCTTCAGCTTAGAAAAACTAATTATCCCAAACTTTTCAGAACTTGTTAGGCAGGACAGAAGGGGAACAATTTTAACGTGTCACAAATAGTCTCCAAAGATCTTGTGAAAATAAGTAGCTATATCAGTACCTGTATCTTGGCAATCTGGTCACAAATGACTTGAAACAAACAGGTTTGTTTAGAAATATGAGTTGATAGTTTTGAAAAGGACAGTTCTCAAAGGAAATCTGCAACTGGAGATTTGGCTGAAACCAAGACTGGCTCTATATATTTAGTTCACACACAATGCACATCCTTCACCAGGACAGACTGACTATGGACTCACAGGGCATCACCACCCAGCCTTGCACAAGGGAGAGAGGTCAGTGCTGTAGTTTTTCTTTAATTAACATCTACCATCAATTTCAAGAAACTGAACACCACCATACCCAGAAGCCACTTGTATACATCACGGATTACAGCTCATTCCTTCCTCCTTAGAGGTAACAGTGTC
This sequence comes from Giraffa tippelskirchi, assembly GCF_054371585.1. NCBI lineage: Eukaryota > Metazoa > Chordata > Mammalia > Artiodactyla > Giraffidae > Giraffa > Giraffa tippelskirchi. Next base: position 162,058,451 of record NC_137275.1, read on the forward strand.
AGTAATTTATAGGGTTTACTACCTATGTAGTTATTCTGAAACAATATGCAGTTTAATATCTATGTTTGAACTTTATGATCATGGAGTTAAACCAATATATTCTTCTTTAACGACTTGTTCTTTTTAATTCAATACTGTATTTTTACGATTGATCACTGTCAGTGCATGTAAAATTTTTTCATATTCACTGTTGCATAGTATTCCACTGTATAAATATATATCTTTTTCTTGATAAATCTATTGAGGTTTTCCAGAGAAACATAACCAAAATATATCCTATTAGCTCTATTATAAATAGGTAATTACTAATATACATAAGCATGGAAATTGGCTCATACAGTTGTGGAGGCTGAAAAGTTCCATGCATTTACAAAAGTTCCATGCAATTACACCATCAGTTCCCCTAGCCAAAGACCCAGGGGAGCTGATGGTGCAATTCTAGCCCAAGTCTGAAGGCTTGAGAACCAGGGGAGCTGGTAATGTAAGTTCCAATCCAAAAGTAGAAGACAGATGCCCCACCTTAAACAGGCAAGCAGGAGCAAAAGTGGTGAATTCCTCCTTTCTCTGCCTTTTGTTCTCTTTAGGCCTTCAATAGATTGGATAATGCCCATCCATACTGAAAAGTGTAATCTACTGAGTCACCAGTTAAAATGATAATCTCATCCAGAAACACCTTCATAGAAAACCTAGAAATAATGTTTAATCTGGGCACTCCATGATACACAACTCAGGTTGACACATAAGAGTAACCATTACAATAAACCTTTAGGCTACTTTTATATTACTTTATATTTTATTTATGTATTTAACCTATATAAACACACATTATATACCTCTACTCATAAAAAATACCATTAAGAATAGTTTTGTACACCTCCTGATACACATATGCACAATTTTCTCTAAGGTATATACCTGGTCATATAATTCATAGGTCATGCTCAAGGTTAGACACTGCCAAACACAGTTCCAAAATGGATATACTCATTTCTATTCCTAACAGCAGTAGGTAAAAATTTCTATATCTCCATATCCCAGTTAACACTTGATATTGGTTCAACAACTAAGTATGAAATGGTAGTGCATTGTGATTTCAATGTGCATTTCCCTGACTGTAATCAAATTGACCACTGATCCATCTGTCAGGTGAAACTGATTCTGTAAAATTACTACTTATTTCATTTGTCCATTTTCCCATTAGGTTATTTCTCTTTCTAATTCATTAGTTGGACTTTGTATATTCTGAATAATATATTCATAAAATTTGTAATATCTCTCAATAAACAAAAAAAATTAATTTTATTATAGACTATTACAATCAACATTTCCCTGTAGGGGTAATCTTTTGTGTCTTATTTCAGTAATCCTCTCTACCCTAATATGACAATGACATTCTCCTACATTAATTTCAAAATATGTTATCAGTCAGTTCAGTTGCTCAGTCGTGTATGACTCTGCACCCCACGGATTGCAGCATGCCAGGCTTCCCTGTCCATCACCAACTCCCGGAGCTTGCTCAAACTCATGTCCGTTGAGTCATTGATGCCATCCAACCATCTCATCCTCTGTCACCACTTTCTCCTCCTGCTTTCAATCTTTCCCAGCATCAGGGTCTTTTCAAATGAGTCCTTCACATCAGGTGACCAAAGTATTGGAGTTTCAGCTTCAGCATCAGTCCTTCCAATGAATATTCAGGACTGATCTCCTTTAGGATGGACTGGTTGGATCTCCTTGCAGTCCAGGGACTCTCAAGAGTCTTCTCCAACACCACAGTTCAAAAGCATCAATTCTTCAGCACTCAGCTTTCTTTATGGTCCAACTCTCACAGTCTGGACTACTGGAAAAACCATAGCTTTGACTCTACGGACCTTTGTCAGCAAAGTAGTATCTGTGCTTTTTAATATGTTGTCTAGGTTTGTCAATCTTTTGTGTCTTATTTAAGTAATTCTCTCTATCTTAATGTGACAATGACATTCTCCTACATTAATTTCAAAATATGTTATAGTCTCACCTTTTACATGAGGGTCATTAGTATACCTGAAATTAATTTTTGAGTATCATGTTAGGTAGGAATCAAGTTTCATTCATTTTTCAATTGTATTATATAATTAATTGTCTCAGCATGGTTTATTAAAAATACTTCCTTTATCTTCCACTCTCCCCCAATAATTATAACAGATATCCTTGCATTCATGGGTCCATTACTGGTCTTTATTCAAGTGTCCTATTCTCTACCCCTCTGCCAATAACCATCTATTGGGTAGAGCAAGCCAGAGGAAAAGAAATATAGGACCTTCACTGGAGCAATAGGAAGACTGACATCTGTTTCTAAAAGAAACACCAGAAGCAAGAGACAGGAGGAAATAAAGTGCCTAGATATTCATTTGTCCCATTAAGAAAAAGTATAGTATTTCTTGAGCCTGTATTTGGAAGTCTTTCATCTGGTTGGGAAAATTCTCAGCCATTACTTAACCAGCTACTGCTTCTGTCACATCCTCTCTCATCAGCTCTTCTCAGACATTTTCACTCTGTCACATATATACCTTCAGTTCAGTTCAGTTCAGTCGCTCAGTCATGTCCGACTCTTTGCGACCCCATGAATTGCAGCACGCCAGGCCTCTCTGTCCATCACCAACTCCCGGAGTCTACCCAAACCCGTGTCCATTGAGTCGGTGATGCCATCCAACCATCTCATCCTCTGTCGTCCCCTTCTCCTCCTGCCCCCAATCCTACCCAGCATCAGGGTCTTTTCCAATGAGTCAACCCTTCACATGAGGTGGCCAAAGAATTGGAGCCTCAGCTTCAACATCAGACCTTCCAGTGAACACCCAGGATTGATCTCTTTTAGGATGGATTGATTGGATATCCTTGCAGTCCAAGGGACTCTCAAGAGTCTTCTCCAACATCACAGTTCAAAAGCATCAGTTCTTCGGTGCTCAGCTTTCTTCACTGTCCAACTCTCACATCCATACATGACCACTGGAAAAACCATAGCCTTGACTAGACGGACTTTTGCTGGCAAAGTAATGTCTCTGCTTTTAAATATGCTATCTAGGTTGGCCATAACCTTCCTTCCAAGGAGTAAGCATCTTTTAATTTCATGGCTGCAGTCACCATCAGCAGTGATTCTGGAGCCCAAAAAAATAAAGTCTGACACTGTTTCCACTATTTCCCCATCTATTTCCCATGAAGTGATGGGACCAGATGCCATGATCTTAGTTTTCTGAACGTTGAGCTTTAAGACAACTGTTTCACTCTCCTCTTTCACCTTCATCAAGAGGCTCTTTAGTTCTTCTTCACTTTCTGCCATAAGGGTGGTGTCATCCGCATATCTGAGGTTATTGATATTTCTCCCGGCAATCTTGATTCCAGCTTGTGTTTCTTCCATCCCAGCGTTTCTCATGATGTACTCTGCATATAAGTTAAAGAAGCAGGGTGACAATATACAGCCTTGACCTACTCCTTTTCCTATTTGGAACCAGTCTGTTGTTCCATGTGCAGTTCTAACTGTTGCTTCCTGACCTGCATACAGGTTTCTCAAGAGACAGGTCAGATGGTCTGGTATTCCCATCTCTTTCAGAATTTTCCACAGTTTATTGTGATCCACACAGTCAAAAGCTTTGGCATAGTCAATAAAGTGGAAATAGATGTTTTTCTGGAACTCTCTTGCTTTTTCAATGATCCAGCGGATATTGGCAATTTGCTCTCTGGTTCCTCTGCCTTTTCTAAAACCAGCTTGAACATCTAGAATTTCACGGTTCACGTATTGCTGAAGCCTGGCTTGGAGAATTTTGAGCATTACTTTACTAGCATGTGAGATGAGTGCAATTGTGTGGTAGTTTGAGCATTCTTTGGCATTGCCTTTCTTTGGGATTGGAACGAAAACTGACCTTTTCCAGTCCTGTGGCCACTGCTGAGTTTTCCAAATTTGCTGGCATATTGAGTGCAGCACTTTCACAGCATCACCTTTGAGGATTTGAAATAGCTCAACTGGAATTCCATCATTTCCACTAGCTTTGTTCGTAGTGATGCTTTCTAAGGCCCACTTGACTTCACATTCCAGGATGTCTGGCTCTAGGTGAGGGATCACACCATCGTGATTATCTGGGTTGTGAAGATCTTTTTTGTACAGCTCTTCTGTGTATTCTTGCCACCTCTTCTTAATCTCTTCTGCTTCTGTTAGGTCCATACCGTTTCTGTCCTTTATCGAGCCTATCTTTGCATGAAATGTTCCTTTGGTATCTCTAATATATACCTTACACTCTTCTAAAATTGTCCATCCATTTCCATTTCATTCTTCAATACATATATTTTATTCTGATCTAAAAATTTATTCTTTTTCTTATCAATGTCTAACATTAAGTTAAATTTACCCACTGAGTTCATAATTTTAGTATCACATTTTTTCCATTTATAATACCCATTTGATTCTTCTTTTAAGTTTCTTGCTCTTGTCAACATTCTCTATATTTTCTTCTAGATATTTTAATGTACTAATCATGATTATTTTAAAGTCTGTATTTGATAAGTTTCCTTTAGGGTCATTTTCATTGTCATTTTTTATCTTGTTTTTCAGTCAAATCTTGTCTTTTTGTATATCCAATTGTTTTTGAGGGCATTTTTTCAGGAAAAACTGTACAAGTAATACACTGCTCTGGATGATATTGCTATTTTCCAGAGAGGATTTAATTGATTTAATTTGAGGTTAAGGTCCAATCAGAACTAAGCTAAGCTTTATCCTATTTGGACTTGTCTAGCTCTGGTTCCAGAGAAGGCAATGGCACCCCACTCCAGTACTCTTGTCTGGGAAACCCCATGGACGGAGGAGCCTGGTAGGCTGCAGCCTATGGGGTCGCGAAGAGTCAGACACGACTGAGAGACTTCACTTTCACTTTTCACTTTCATGCACTGGAGAAGGAAATGGCAACCCACTCCAATATTCTTGCCTGGAGAATCCCAGAGACGAAGGAGCCTGGTGGGCTGTTGTCTATGGGGTCACACAGAGTCAGACACGACTGAAGCGACTCAGCAGCAGCAGCAGCAGCAGCTCTGGTTCACTTCTACTCCTAGTGTGTAGGTCTGTAGAGTCCTAACTAAAAGCTTGGGATGTTTATCAGGGCATCCTCTTCTAGCTGGGCCTTAATTCTACTCTTCACTCCTCTGTGCTAAGTCGCTTCAGTCATGTACAATTCTTTGCAACCCCATGGACTGTAGCCTGCCAGGCTGCTCTGTCAATGGAATTTTCCAAGCAAGAATACTGGAGTGGGTGGGTTGCCATTTCCTTCTCCAGGGGATTTTTCTGACCCAGGGATTGAACCCAGGTCTCCTGCATTGGTAGGCCAGTTCTTTAACCACTAGCACCACCTGGGAATCCCCTTCATTCCTCCAGCTCTGTGAAGCTACTAACAGCTCTGGTCAGCTTCTGGACCTCTCAGTCATTGCTTTTGTTGTCAGAATCTGAGGTTACCTCAAAATGAAAAGCAATCCCAAAATGCTGAATTCACTTTTACAGAGGCTTCTCTCTGACTCCAGATCCTGAATCTGAAAATTATCACTGCCTACATAGCACCTTCAAATGTTTACTTTTGTATTTTGTCCACCTTTACTCTGAGGATTGGTCTGAAATATTCTGGTCAGCCATTACTGGATGTGAAACTCTAGTATTTTAGTTTTTTATCTTTTCATAACTAAATTTCAATTGTAGTTGGTGAGTAGAAATGTGATTGGTTTTACTAAATTGATTTTTATATCCAGCCACATCACCAAATTCTGAGTAACTTCAATCACTTACTTATACACTCATTGGGGTTTTCTAATAAACCCTAGTTATTCATATTTTCTGTGAACTGTGGCTTCATTTCTTCCCTTCTAATGTTTACATATATTTAATTTCTCTGATCTTATATGCTGGTTGGGAACTCCAAAATAATGCTGAATGAAAATGGTGATAAAGGGCACCCTTGTCTTGTTTACAGTCTCAAAGATAATGTTTGCATGTTTTCCATCAAGTCTGATAATTCACTGAGGCAATTTGTAGATGTTCTTTATCAAAATAAATAAGGTTTCCTATAGTACTAGATGGCTAAGACTGGATGTGTACAAATCTAAGTTGGCTCAGGTGTTTAAGAAAACTCAAGAAACACCAACTTTGTCAATGTCAATTTGCAGAAACCCAGGACAATATCTCACCCTCTGAGAGTAAGAGTCTGTCATTTACCCTTTGGTGGGAGCCTCACTTTCCAGGTATATTATTAAGATTTATTTTGGCCGCTAAGCAAAGGGCTCCAAAGCAACAGTAGCACATAAAATTTCTTTTCATCATACCCCTTTTCACAATCTCCTCCCATTTTACATCATAAATTTCTTCCTAAATGCCTATTCTCTATTCTAATCTCCTTCTGGTAAAAGAGATCAGCTAATTACCATCTTTTATACAAAAGCACTTTTTTGTATTTTTAAAATGTTACATTTTCCCCTTAGCTGTTTTTAAACATACTAAATAAAATCCACCTTTTGTCCTTTACTTCATGCTTGATATATATGAGTCTCCTCTGAAAATATCCCAAGTTCATCCTAACAGCTCTTCAGCCCCAGCACCCTACCGTGGACAACACTATACAAAGTCCTAACCATATCAAATAGCAGGGGAAGGTGACATCAGGGTTTCTCGCTCCTTACATTTCACATGCTCCAGTTTTTCTCTGCTGTTTAACTAGGCCCCACTACCATCACCAAATCATTATTCACTTACAGCTCACTCTGACCCTTGGATACTTTCCTGATGTGGTAGGATGGGGGCCCCAGGGATGTACAAGACCTCTTCTACTTGTCCACACTGTCTCCCCTCCTGCCACAGTCACTTAACATTTTAGTCCTGATGGGTTTCAGGATATTAGTCTGCAATCTTGTGTAATTCTCGATCATCTGCAGATGGAATCAGTATATCTTACAATTACTCTTCTGAATCACTAATAAACACACTAAGTGGTACCACACCAGAGGCCAGTTCTTTCAGAACTCCAATTAATATGGCAACACTCCCATTTTCATATAGGGCACCCACCATCTAGCTGTACATCATGGACTTTTTTTTAAAATGTCAATACTTGGGCCCTACTCCAAAAGAACCTGATTTAATTGGTCTGGGGTGGGGCTGCCCAAGTGATCTGAATATGCAGCCAAGATTGAGACCACTGACCAATACCTGATACACTGTGCTATATCTACTATGTTTTAGCACAATAGTTCTGAAACGTCACTGTGCATACAAGCCACCTAGGGATTTTTTGAAAATGCAAACCCTGCAAATGCAAACATTCACAAACAAATGTTTCAGTAAATCCAAGACAGGACCTAAAATTCTCCCTTTCGAGCAAGCTTCTAGTTGATACCAATGACATGAATCACATTTTGAAAAGCAAAGAAGAAGAGACCCTCATTCAAACTGAGGACCTAGTTTACAGTTGAACAGCCTTAGTCCTTCAAGTCTAACTCTAATACTTTATCCAAAACAATTTCTTACATATGCTCAGCCTTTTCCCAGGTCTTGTGGTTATTTACAGAGTTCACTCCATGTTTCTGTTTTCTGATCCGTATTACACAAGACATCATTTTCTGGGTTTACAAAATGAATGAATATATGATGCTAGCTTTCCTAAGCAGTATCTTGGCATTGTCTACTAATGGCTATTCATGACTCTTTCTCGTTGAAGAAAGATTTTGGCCAAGAAGCCTCCTTCTCTGAAGTTTGCTGGGTGTTCTGGAGGGAAAAAGATTGCAACCAGCATTAGTGCCCTTGCCTACACAACACACACCTGAGACTCAGCATTTCACACACAGACCACTGCATTGTCAGAGCCCTGCCCTCCCTGGGGCCTTGAGATCTCAGGAAAATGAAAAGTAGCTGCTCGCCTCCTCAAAAGAAGAATGGGACCCAGGGATGAAGGGACAGTATGCAAGACCCTCTGCCCAAGCCCTGCCTATGTTTAATTCTATCATAAGCACTTCTCAGATCCATATTCCTTGCTTCCTCCAGCCCAGTGTTGGAGCCATTCTACTCACCTATGCCAAACATCATCTGGCTTTAGGGATGCATAGCTGGATGTGTGTAGCTGGTCTACTCAAGGTTATCTTGGCATTTCTTTTAACAGGGTTATGAGATCCTCACTGGGGATATCCAAGAGGCTTTAAAAAATGCAAGAATCCCAATGCAGTCACTTACCAAATGTATGATCTTGAAAAGTTATTTGATTGCTCAGCACTTCATTTTCTTCATCTTAAAATGATGCAAAACTTACCCCATAGAATTGTTGTAAAGATTATATGAGATACACACATGAAGTACTCATACAATGTCTGGCACTTACACTGGTTCAGTGAAGGCTAGTAACCGACACAGAAGTCCAAGGGAGTCCCATCTGGGATATTACAAGAGGCCTAGGGGAGATGTATAACTTCTATTTCCAGACTGTGTCTCATATTTATTAAATTCTGAAACACACTGTACACACTCCTGCTAGATATCCCTGCTAGATATGCTGTTAGATACCTCATCCTGCCATCCTCTCCCTCTAAGAAAGGAAGAAAGAAATTTTCATCAGAAAATAAAACACATTTATCTTTTGATTTATGCAAAATCACTGCAGATGGTGACTGTAGCCATGAAATTAAAAGATGCTTGCTCCTTGGAAGAAAAGCTAGGCCACCTAGATAGCATATTAAAAAGCAGAGACATTACTTTGCCAACAAAGGTCTGTCTAGTCAGAGCTATGGTTTCTCCAGTAGTCATGTATGAATGTGAGAGTTAGACTATAAAGAAAGCTGAGTGCTGAAGAATTAATGCTTTTGAACTGTAGTGTTGGAGAAGACTCTTGAGAGTCCCTTGGACTGCAAGGAGATCTAACCAGTCAATCCTGAAGGAAATCAGTCCTGATTATTCATTGGAAGGACTGATGCTGAAGCTGAAACTCCAATACTTGGGCCACCTGATGTGAAGAACTGACTCACTGAAAAAGACCCTGACGCTGGGAAAGATTGAAGGCAGGAGGAGAAGGGGGCGACAGAGGATAAGATGGTTGAATGGCATCACCGACTCGATAGACATGAGTCTGAGCAAGCTCCAAGAGTTGTGACGGACAGGGAAGCCTGTTGTGCTGCAGTGCATGGGGCTGCAAAGAGTCGGATATGACTGAGCAACTGAACTGAACCCAAGTTAGGCATTAAGTGTGGGCATAAACACTCCAGCAGATGCCACTCTCCTTTATGGTTTCACTTTCCTTTTTAGGCCCAAGAAGTTGGCTGCTGAAAAGAATTGAAGAGAGAGTAAGAACTAAGCCTTTCCTGAGGGGCAGGAAAAGAAATGGGCTTTCCTTCTTTCTCAAGGGAAATGCTGAGAGAAGACAGAGAGTTTGCAGTAGAAAGGCAGACTGGACACACAAAAGACAGCAATCCCATGCTTCTAGTTAATTTAGGAGGACTCTGGATGAGTCTTCAGGGTGAAGACTCATAGTGAAATCCATGGCCATACCTTGGCCTGACTTGTTTGGATGCCGTTGGTTGATCAAACACACCAATTACCAGGACGAAAACTCCAACCCCCTCCCTCACAACCTCTGACAAAGCTCTAAATGCCTAAGACCTGTCGGTAATATCAAGACCTACAGATTATTACCAGCTTCCATTTTGCTCACCTGAGCTCACCACAACATTGGGTTTTGCTTAGGTTCATACAGAGTAGGAGAGTGAAGGAGGAACTACTTTTCAAAACATGCACTCAAATTTTTTTGTAAATATGATCCTTAATGAGATCCATAAATTAATCCATAAATGAGATCCTTAATAAAATCCATAACAGAAATCAAACCCATGGCTGGCACTTTCCCTACCTTCCTTTTTGGCATACTTGGCTATGCAAACTTTTTAAGTTGGAAAACTGCTGTCAGAATGTAATTGCTGATCAAGGTAAATGCCAACTGTGCTCAGACAGTACTGAAAACTATCAACGTACAATTTACACTTTGTCTCAGCTTACTTTTCTCAACCAAAATTTAGACTTCCTAGTTTAACAAGGATGTGTTTTTATTTGTGAAAAGACTTAAAGGATTTTAAAATAAAATTTTATTTAGTTACCCATTTAATGGGCTGATCTCCCCCTCAAGGAATTATATGAAATTGTCATTGGACCATCCTAGAAAATATGTGACATCTTAAGCATGCTTCCGCAGGAAACTGATCCTCTCGTGTGGCTTCAAATAGCAGGTACTCTGTAAATACACTGTCACACTTGAGATGGACAAGGACCCTAAGTTTTCTGGTCCTTCAAAATCACCATCAGGCTGAGCAGCTCTAGAGGAAATGGAAAGAAAGCCGTAACTGTGTGAACTCAGCTGCCGTGGGAAGCAGGCCCTCCTTTTCATAAGTTGAGACATAAGACATCTACGTGCCTGAAGATGAATGACAAAACTATACAGGTTCTACTTAGACTGGACTGAGATTTTCCACCCTATATTCTCAATTTCTAGGACATTTTTGGGCACACAGAATGTACTCAATAATTTCTTAACTTCCAAGTGAATGAATAAATGATTGAATGATTTGTTTACTGTTTCCTGACAAAAAATTAAAATGCTTTGAATCCAAGCACAATAACCTCCATTTTTTCCAGAGTTATGAGAGATTTGCAGCGCTCTTAGACCCAAAGCGTAGAATCCAAGTATTCATGCCTACAGCATGAAGAGGAATGGGAAAAGGAGCAGGAATTCCAGAGTTACATAGGACAATAGGAGACTTCACTGAAGAGAGTTAGAGCTTGGTGAATTCCCAAAGGGCACCAGAGATAACCTTGGTGGTATTCCACAGGGTCCTATACAGAAAGCAGAACAGAACAGATATCCTAAGTTAGTCAGCCCATGACTTGCTAGAAGGTCCAACCATGACTTTACCAAGTATCTTTGAATCCTCTGGCCCTCTATCATTGAAGAGGTCAAAGTCCCATTGTGGGTAGAAGGGGTACACCAAGGTCATCTCAAAAACTCAGCTTATGTTGTTGTTTGTTTGGTTGTTTGTTTTCTATTTAAAAAAGAGAGAAAGAAAGCATAAATTTTCCAACTTTTGAGTTTTCAAGTTATGTAGATTTCAGATCAACTGTGTTTATAATTTATATGCTGAGTTAATATTAGCTTACATTTGAACATACATCTGTCTTGACAGGGATAAGTAATGGCATCTTGGATGAGAAGAAGAAGCCAGAAAAGGTTTCAAAATCTCACTACTGATACTTGCCAAAGACAACAATCCACAGTCAGACAGACAAACGCTAATGTGGCCTTCGATGGGTGCAGCGACCACGAGGCCAGCCATCACCATACCTGTGCCTCTCCATATAGGCTACAAATGCAGCGTTTCACTGTGAATTTCCTTCTTAACTGGACAGGAAAATCATATGATTTGTTTCAGCTTGTCCAGAGAATTTGGCTGGAGCAGACAGGTCCATCAACTACTGGGCATTTGACAGAGTAGGAGGTGAAGTTAATAGAGTTCTGGGGGCAGTTCAAAGATGTGTTTTGCACTAGCTCCTGGCTGATAAGCGGAAAAGAAAACATCCCAAAGTCCTAGAGCCATAGGGAAAAGAAAGATCCATGAATATTATCAGCATAAATAAACAAAATTGCAGTAAATCACCCCTTAGGGATAAAAGTACCATCCATTGGTAGATGAGTGGATTTTCTATTCCTGGAGGACAAGGAATCTGAGCACCTTCTTTGAACACAATAGGTGATGCAAAAATGGCTGTGGGAGGAAGTTAGGTTGTTGAAAAGAACTGCAGGATCCTTATAGGAATCTGTTGATTGTAGTAAGACTAAAAGGCAAAATGTTCCCTGAAAAACTGCTGCCCCCTGCCCCTCCTTCCATAAATAACAGTTAACAATGGAACTATCTGATGCCACATTAGTACACTACAATCTTCTCTTAAAATTCTCCATTTCTGAGACTGGAAAGAAACAGCCACCAGATCGTGAAGGCATACATGCCCACCAGTGGCAAATTTGGTAGAACCAACAGTGAAAGTATGACCTATTTGTGACTCCAAAGTCGATCCCACTGTGGTCTTTAAGCTTATGAAGTAATTCAATCAAATAAACTCTCAATTTTTATTGCTGTGGAGGGTCACACAATAGAGATTAGGAATTGGTAAGAATAGATTTATACGATCTAAAGAATAAAATGAATTAAAAGAATATTTTCATATACATATATATATATATATATATATATATATATATATATATATATATATATACACACACACATACACATACAGGGACTTCCCTGGTGGTCCAGTGGTTAAGAATCCACCTTGCAATGCAAGGGACATTGGTTTGATCATCCCTGGTCAGGGAACTAAGATTCCACATGCCATGGAGCAACTAAGCCTGTGAGCCATAACTAGAGAGTCCATTTACCACAGGGAAAGATCCCACATGCTGCAACTAAGACCTGACATAGCTAAATAAATATTTTTCTGGTATGTCTAATATGCTTTTCTGCAGACAAAATGTGTGATCTCTGAAATTAAAAATACCTGGCTCCATCACTTTCTAGCTATATGATCTATCAGTTCTTTGTTTGCACCTCTGAAAAACAGGAATAAAAATATCAATAGTAAGGAAAATATAAACAAGATTTACACTCTGTTATACGGATTCTAAAGGTAGTCCCCCTTGGACCCACACTGATGTTGATGAGCTGATAAGATGTTCCTCATACTCCACAAATACATCTGCTTTTACTTCAATGAGGCCTGCACCTCCTCGGTTTCCTTTAATTCATACTCCTTTGTCCTCTGCCCTTATTCATCTTGGACTGGTTCCCATCATATGTCCACTTATACACCAGCTACTGTTCTAAACTTCCAGACCCACAAGGATCATATTTGATCACATATTGCTAGAAATTCAACTGGCTCCTGAACATTAAAAATCTCTGGGGTCATGAATAGCTTCTGAGAAAACTAACTCAAGAAATAAGACTTAACCAGCATAAGGCATACAAAGAACACATTCATCCTATTGGCTTTATCTCACAATTGATTCCCAATTAATACACTCAAAATTTCTAAAAGCATAAATAATAAATAATTGGTTATAGAATATTCAAAGAGATATCTCATGTGGCTCAACGTTTTTCTCTTTTGGTCAATTGGTTCCCTTAGTTTCATGACACTTCCCTCCACCTAGTAAGGCTTCATGGTGTACCAGTTGGCCAGTCCATCATGGAAAGATGGATTTATTACAAGGGTTCTCCTAGGGAATGCACTGAATGATAGAGAAGCCTTACAAGGCTTTGTTTTCAGCTACTAAGTTGTTGGGTATAAAGTCTAAGAACTCTGACACCAGGATAGACATGAGAGAAGAAATAACAGTCTCTTAAAAGACCACAAATCACTGAACTCTGTTTCTCTAGGGATTTCTACAATTTAGATTATAAGAATCTATAATCTAGATCTAAATCTATAACCTGTCTCTTGAGAAACCTGTATGCAGGTCAGGAAGCAACAGTTAGAACTGCACATGGAACAACAGACTGGTTCCAAATAGGAAAAGGAGTAGGTCAAGGCTGTATATTGTCACCCTGCTTATTTAACTTATATGCAGAGTACATCATGAGAAACGCTGGGCTGGAAGAAACACAAGCTGGAATCAAGATTGCTGGGAGAAATATCAATAACCTCAGATATGTGGATGATACCACCCTTATGGCAGAAAGTGAAGAAGAACTAAAGAGCCTCTTGATGAAAGTGAAAGAGGAGAGTGAAAAAGTTGGCTTAAAGCTCAACATTCAGAAAACTATGATCATGGCATCTGGTCCCATCACTTCATGGGAAATAGATGGGGAAACAGTGGAAACAGTGTCAGACTTTATTTTTGGGGGCTCCAAAATCACTGCTGACAGTGATTGCAGCCATGAAATTAAAAGACGCTTACTCCTTGGCAGGAAGGTTATGGCCAACCTAGATAGCATATTGAAAAGCAGAGACATTACTTTGCCAACAAAAGTTTGTCTAGTCAAGGCTATGGTTTTTCCAGTGGTCATGTATGGATGTGAGAGTTGGACGGTGAAGAAAGCTGAGCGCCACAGAATTGATGCTTTTGAACTGTGATGTTGGAGAAGACTCTTGAGAGTCCCTTGGACTGCAAGGAGATCCAATCAATCCATCCTAAAGGAGATCAATCCTGGGTATTCATTGGAAGGACTGATGTTGAAGCTGAAACTCCAATACTTCGGCCACCTCATGCGAAGAGTTGACTCATTGGAAAAGACCCTAATGCTGGGTAGGATTGGGGGCAGGAGGAGAAGGGGATGACAGAGGATGAGATGGCTGGATGGCATCACCAACTCGATGGACATGGGTTTGGGTAGACTCCAGGAGTTGGTGATGGACAGGGAGGCCTGGCGTGCTGCGATTCATGGGGTTGCAAAGAGTCGGACACGACTGAGTGACTAAACTGAACTGATAAGATCTAAATCTATAATCTAGATCTAGACCTATAATCTAAATCTATAATTTAAATTATAGGCTTCCTACAAGAAGCCACCTCAGATGTCATTACTGCAGCTGAGATAGCTAGGTCCATTTCCAAGCCCTGGTCCTTATCATCTTACACGCTGCTGGTCAAAGAACGAAAGGACATCTCAGGATCTCCAGCTATAAAACACCTCTGATCATATGCATGACATGGAGGCCAATCAGTGCTTTGGTGGAGAATACCAGGCCACCTCCAACAGAAGCATTACCAGCAGCACCAGAAGCCGATAAGGCAGAGACTGAATACTGTGAGTAAACCCGGACTAGAAAAGCCAAAGAAAGGGCAAAGTCAGGAAAGTAAATATGTGTTTAGTAGCATGTAGTTTCATGCTTGTAAATTAGGTCACAAAGTTAAACTTTACTGAGGAGCAATAAAAGCTATCCTACCACCAAAAAAAAGAACCCAAATGGAAGATACATTATCCCCAGACCTAATACTATCACAAGATACCCATTGTTTCTACCCTTGTGGTGGTCTCCATGGAGAAGACCCAGCAAATGTCCTTGAGGCCAAACTGCTGGGCAGTTTTCAAAGCCAAGAGGCTGAGGCCTCTCCCCTCTCCTGACAAAGACAACTGTGTCCCAGGGATGTTAAAAACCATCAGTCATTCCAGTGGGAAAGATTTTTCTCTAAAACAAAACAGATGTTTGACAAATATAACCATGTTTATAAATACTAATAGTCATTCAATCAAAACCAAATCCTTTATATTAATGCAGTCTTAAAATATCAAAGTCTGGATGGACAATCCCATGGGCCAGCGGGCAATGTCTCACTGCTCTTTCAGGATATTCAACAACAATTCAGGGCAAGTTGGAATGAAAAATACCAATCCTGTCACCCTCACCCAGATAGAACAGTCTAGCACCTGTCCCGACACCTGCCTGGACACTGCTGCCTCTCTCAACTGGGTTAGCCTTTTCAGACCATTACACTGCACCAAGCTTCACGCTTCCATGTCCCCTTGCTCCACAATTATCTGCTCTTGTTTCCTACAGGTCAGCTCAGCCTGTCCCAAACCAAACTCATTCTCTTCCCCTCAAAATCTGATTTTCCTCTCCATTCCCTATTCAGTCAAAGGCTCAGCCTATGTACCTCTACTTCCATATTCATGTTTCCCAGATTTTCTCCTCTCTCCTCCCATTCACCTTCTTTTAGGTAGTCAATGTCCCTGACCTGGATTATTTTAAAAGGCTCCTAAGTTGTCTACCCTCTTCCGGTCCCTGCACACCCATCATACACAGTATGACCTCATTCGTCTTTCTGAGGCATTGTTATGTCACATTTCTGCTCAAGAATATTTGATGGCTTTCCATCCATTCCCAGGGAACAAAGTCCACATTCCTCAGCTTGAGTTAAGACCCCCCCACCACGCACATTCTAACTTGATCCAATTTATCTTCCCATAATTATTTTCTACCGCTCCCTTTCATATGCTCTACTTTCCAGCCAACAGTTTTTTCCCTGTCTACTCCTCATTATTCATGTAACATATACCTCAATTCATGTTTATTTTTCCCAGAGTTCCTTACTGAGCACCAATCTACATGCACCAGTCATGTTCCTCTTGAAGGATCAATCCAAATGCCACCTCCCTCCATAAGACTTCTCTGCTGATCAGGTTTTATCTCTCTCCTCTGAATTTCCTAACCTCCTCAGAGGACACATGTCAATTGCTTTCTTGAGTTGTAATTATTTATGCACATAAGCTTCTTTATTCTACTAGGCTATAAACTTTATGGATAAAAAAAGAATATTTAAATTATCTTTCATCCTCCAACTTCCACATATAATGCCTTTTACACAACAGATGCTCTATGAATAGTTTTGGTTGAATAAATAAATATCAATTGAGATTCAAAGACCACTTATCAGATCATGGCTCAAAAAGGCTTAGAATGAGTAAGGCTCAAGATGTCTTTTGATATAAGCAGCCACAAGGTGTAATGAAGGAAGAAAGGAAGTTGGAGCCACTAATGGCAATCATTCACCACCTATGGTAACCTTGGAGAAATGATTTAACCTTGCTAAGCCTCGGTTTTTTATCTGTACTACTTACCTTACAAAGTTGCAGTATAGGTAATGAGAAAAACACCAGGGCCAGATTTGAATACATAGTAAGTATTTGATATGTTGTGGTATTGACTTACTTACTGACTGTTTCCCTTCTGCTCCTCAAGTCAGCTCCAATCTACTCAATGCTAACATGGGTTTGAAGTAGAATTGACTGGTTTCAGGCTTACAGAGAGAGGTTCTCTCACCAGAAGTGAGCCACACAGTTTTTCATCTGTGTCAGACCTGTTAATTCAGCCCATCTGTTCATTCAGCCAGCACTAGACTAGTCCCAGCATAAACTAGGCTGTTCCATTCACTGTCTCCTAATTGCAGCAAAACAGTTTATTGATGTTGCCCACTAAAAATTAGGAGTATGTCAAGGCTATACATTGTCACCCTGCTTATTTAACTTATATGTAGAGTACATCATGAGAAACGCTGGGATGGAAGAAGCACAAGCTGGAATCAAGATTGCCAGGAGAAATACCAATAACCTCAGATATGCAGATGGCACCCCCCTTATGGCAGAAAGTGAAGAAGAACTAAAGAGCCTCTTGAAGAAAGTGAAAGAAAAGAGTGAAAAAGTTGGCTTAAAGCTCAATAATCAGAAAACAAAGATCATGGCATCTGGTCCCATCACTTTATGGCAAATAAATGGAAAAACAGTGGAAACAGTGGCAGACTTTATTTTGGGGGGCTCCAAAATCACTGCAGATGGTGATTGCAACCATAAAATTAAAAGACACCTACTCCTTAGAAGGAAAGTTATGGCTAACCTAGACAGCACATTAAAAAGCAGAGACATTACTTTTCCAACAAAGGTCCATCTAGTCAAGGCTATGGTTTTTCCAGTGATCATGTATGGATGTGAGAGTTGGACTATAAAGAAAGCTGAGCGCTGAAGAATTGATGCTTTTGAACTGTGGTGTTGGAGAAGACTCTTGAGAGCCCCTTGGACTGCAAAGAGATCCAACCAGTTCATCCTAAGGGAGATGAGTCCTGGGTGTTCATTGGAAGGACTGATGTTGAAGCTGAAACTCCAATACTTTGGCCACCTGATGCGAAGAGCTGACTCATTTGAAAAGACCCTGATGCTGGGAAGGATTGAGAGCAGGAGGAGAAGGGGACAACAAAGGATGAGATGGTTGGATGGCATCACCGACTCAATGGACATGAGTTTTGGTAAACTCCATGAGTTGGTGATGGACAGGGAGGCCTGGCGTGCTGCGGTTCATGGGGTCGCAAAGAGTTGGACACAACTGAGCGACTGAACTGAACTGACTAAAAATTTAAGATGATGCAAAGATAGCCTATCATATATTGTCCAAACAGGTGGAACACAATGGTCACTAATAATATTGCTCTCCACCTGCCATAAGAAGGACTGCCAGGTCTTTTTCATATCCTTTTGTTGCTTTGAAATTTTCTATGGAAAATATCTTTTCAATGGCTTCTTTTCATGTTGATTCCAGATTTCAGTCCCTTCTTAGTCATTGAAAGGTGAATAGGTTCTCTTGTGGATTGTTTAGTACAGCAGTTTTTCACACATTATTGCTTTAGCTTTTGTTTTTAACAAAGAAATCTCAATACACAGAGCAGAAATGCAGGGTTGCTGTTGGTGAAGCCATGGAGGGTGGTGGGGAGGGATCCTCCTTCTCCCAGGCCATCTAGAAGCTATTAAAGGGGCTCCATGCAGCCTCCAAGGACTCGTACGAAACACCACTGGTATAGGTCAAACATGACAGTTGCTAAGACCAGAGGAAAATGATATCCTTCCTCTCCCTACAAGAAGAAAGCCAAGGGGATAGGTCACTCAAAAACTCACAGTGGAAACACAGTAAGAGAAGATGAGAAGCCATACCTCTGGAAGTCAGATCAATGTGCTTTTCACTATTTCTAAGCTGCCACTCAATCAAAATAAGATCTCCCTAGAAAAGACCTGTGTTGGAGATAGCACAGACTACGTATCATGTATGCTGTTAAGTCTTGGTACCACGTGAGCACCTCACCCTGTGCAAAGGCAGGTATCTGCATATACACACACTCTGCTCTCAGTGTCAAGACCGAGTCCGAGTCACTATGTCTGTCTCTCAGATCTTATATTCTCCCATCTCTCTTGTTTATTCTTTTCTGATACCCATTGGTATAGCAGGAGAGAAGAAGAGGCATGAGTGGGTGGGGGAAATAGACAGGATCCTAATGTCAACTTCTTAGATGTCTCCAAGTCACCATCTTTCTAGGGACACATTATTCTTTTGGACATAAGTAAAGTTGATTTCAACTCTCATTTTCTATAATACACTAGAAAATTCAGCATTCTTCCGAATAATCCCAGGTTACCTCAGGCCCCACATTTCTGTTTCTGGGACCCAATATCAGCAAGTAACTGAGAAGCTTGGAGGAGAACCCATCCAAATGCTGACATTCAATGTCATTGTCCTCCCAAGTAGCACACTGGAAGATTCACCTGCCAATTCCCTGAGATTCTTTCATGATTCTCATTCGCTTTGGGAAACCTGGAAAGAGTCTCACACCCTGCCGTGTGTACATCAGAAACAAAAATGGTTTGTTTTGCCTTTAGTTACAGAACCTGTATCTCACAGCCTGTAAAAAGGAATGTCAATAAAAATTTTTTGTTTTAAACCTTGTTTCTTTGTCCTGATAATAAAGTTGCTTGAAGATGACCTTGTCATCACCCCTCTCATTAGATGAACCATCCATCTGAGGCTACCTGAGCAAGACTCTCTGGTTAACCCAGCTGCTACTTGAAATCTAACCTAGGATGACACTAAAATAACTCCCTGGGCTACCGACCTCTAAGAACAGGGCCAAACCATGCATTCCTGTCCCCCGGACTCCGTGATCATTGATCAAAAACCAGAAAAATGACCAAACTGGGTAAGGTCATGCTCTGTGGTCAACCTGGAACTTCAGCTCTCTCACACTGATCAGTATACCAGGGAAAGCTCTCCCAGACTACAGTCTCTTGACGCTGTAGCCCCCACACCCATCACAGTGTCTGACACATTACACATTGTCAATAAATGTTTGTTGGATTGACTTGACTTGTGGAGGTCAATATAATGTGAACAAGAGCGAGTTGAGGCAGTTCAATTCACTGTCTTAACTTCCCATAATGAATTTTTTAATTAAAATTTTAAATCAAAAGCAGGTATATCTAGCATCCTAAATTCTCTTATAACACCGCATCCTCTAAACCACTTACCTCTCCCTGACTTTTATAAGCATAAATCAGAATCTGTGGTATTTGAATAGGGTTTTTGAAGGGTCTAATCTTATCTCATGACCATATTAAATCTACATTTATTAAAAGTATGTCACTTTACAGGCCATTCCGGCCCCAGTCTAGCTTATAGGAGGATGTAAGAATGAGTTTATGATTAAAACCCTTTTGGAAAACAGGAACAAATGATAACCAGTTGTGATACTTTTCCACATTTTTACAATATTTAAAAATATGTTCAGATATCCAAAACTGATCCCACAATTTGATTTATTTACAAGTCCCCTGAAGTGCTTAATAAGTACAATATGGTACAATGAAAATCATGCTTATTACTGCTATTGGGTTGGTAATTCTCCAAGATGAAATCATACTTTTCAGGTTATAAATATACATTTTATTGTTGATTTTATGCTGCATTTTGAAATACTGCTTCTCTGCTTTCATATTTTCAGGGTCTTACAAGGGCATCATAAATCAGCCTCAAACTGGAGGAATGCTAATTGATATCAGGTGATTTCAAAATGAAGGCTAGGTTAAACTTGCTGGGTTTCATAAATTCCAATTCTTGTGGAACTCTTTCAAAAGTAAGACTTGCAAGGAATTCATATTTGAAGATTAATTAAATAAATGTAAGCCCATTAGACATTTTAAATTTCTGTAAGAGGGCTTAGCAGAGGTGTGTAGCAACTCAGCTCAAATGCCAACATACAGAAATATGGAAGAGCTAGGACATACAAGATACCTTGTCATAGGATCCAACACTTTCTTAGCTAAACAAAAAAAAAAAGGAAAATTCTATTACCCATAAGTTGATCTGAATGATTGTTCTAACCTTTGTTTTGCCCCTTTCTCTGTTCTTCTGATATTACCATCCATATTAATTGTGTTGCACTGAATTCTAGGTATAGGTCAACAGGTGTTACTGGGAAGAGCAAAGTTGCCATTTCTCAATTTGATAGACTAAAAACAATGATACACTTCAGACTTCGCAGGGGGAGGCAATGGACCAGCATAAATACTGGTACATCAACTTATAATTTCCATAAGATAAGCTACTCAAGATAGAAAATTAAACTTCGAGTAGTTGTACATTAATCCCTCTCCAAAAATTACTATAACAGCATTTCCCAAAATGTGTTATTTGATGGAAGAATACATACAAAAAAATGTTCATATTTGGGGATTGTGTGTGTGATCAAATCTATAAGTTAATGAAAATTATTGCTGAGAAAGAGAATAAGTGTTAACAGTTACTTAAATAAAAATAATGATCAAATAATTGTCTAGTCTTGGTAATTCATAGACAAAGGCAAAAGTATAGAGTGAGGTAACATGAAAATCAGTGAATTTTGAGACTCATGTATTAGAGCATATGTCCAAAATATCTTATGCTCAAATCATGTAATACTAGAACTAAAGGTCTCAGCTATCAGTGTTGTTCAACTCCTTCATTTTAAAAATACAGAAACTTGAGGCCTGAAAAATTAAAATACTAACTGAAAGTTACAAGCTAGTTATCAACAAAACCAGAACAAGAAATGAGGTTACCCGCACCTGGGCTAGTTCTCTATTCATTTGATGATAGTAAGGACAGCGACCGGCCATCTGCAATCTGTCCCTTTCCATAAAGTAACCAGGCCAAGAACTGACACAGGAAACTATTTCGCACCTTGGTCAGCTCACAAGTCACTTGAGACACTCTTATTCACACTAAAAAAGGTTCTGCTAAAGAAGACAGTGATGTTTTTGCGTTTTTGATCTTTTACAAGTTACAGAGAAAAACCAATATTCTAAAAAGAGATTATAAGCTGTGGATTATAACATTTTTTGATCATTTTGTTTTAATTACTTCCTTAAGGATTTACATTGACAGCATTAGATCACCATGCAGCAAATACAGGACCCCCACTCCTCTTCCCACCTCTTCTCTTGTCTTCTTATTGCCTGTGGATATTATCCAAGAGTGAAGCAGGCACAGGTGAGGGCTGACTGAATCCCACAGACACTGAGTTCAAAGTGTGTGTGTGTGTGTGTGTGTGTGTGCACACGCATTTGCATACAATTGGCTGCTCACTTGGAAGGGGTGCTCACAGTGAGTATAATATGTGGTATAAGTGCTGTCTCATTCCAGAAAAACATCTACTTCTGCTTTATGATTACACCAAAGCCTTTGACTGTGTAGTTCAAAACAAACTGTGGAAAATTCTTAAAGAGATGGGAATACCAGACCACCTGAGCTGCCTCCTGAGAACTCTGTATGCAGGTCAAGAAGCAACAGTTAGAACCAGACATGAAACAACATACTGGTTCCAAATCGGGAAAGGAGTACGTCAAGGCTGTATATTGTCACACTGCTTATTTAACTTATATGCACAGTATATAAGTGAAATGCCAGGCTGGATGAAGCACAAGCTGGAATCAAGATTGCCAGGAGAAATATCAATAACCTCAGATATGCAGATGATACTACCCTTATGGCAGAAAGCGAAGAACTAAAGAGCCTCTTTTTTTTCTTTTTAATTTTTTTTTTATTGAAGGATAATTGCTTCACAAAATTTTGTTTTCTATCAAACCTCAACATGACTCAGCCATAGGTATACATATATCCCCTCCCTTTTGAACCTCCCTCCCATCTCCCTCCCCATCCCACCCCTCTATGCTGATACCGAGCCCCTGTTTGAGTTTCCTGACATACAGAAAATTCCTGTTAGCTATTTTACATATGGTAATGTAAGTTTCCATGTTACTCTTTCCACACATCTCACCCTCTCCTCCCCTCTCCCCATGTCCATAAGTCTATTCTCTACGTGTTTCTCCTTTGCTGCCCCATAAATAAGTTATTCAGTACCATTCTTCTAGATTCTGTATATATGTGTTAGAATACGATATTTATCTTTCTCTTCTCTTGAAGAAAGTGAAAGAGGACAGTGAAAAAGCTGGCTTGAAACTCAACATTCAGAACACTAAGATCATGGCATCTGGTCCCATCACTTCATGGGAAATAGATGGGGAAACAATGGAAACAGTGACAGATTTGATTTTCTTGGGCTCCAAAATCACTGCAGATGGTGACTGGCAGCCATGAAATAAAAAGATGATTGCTCCTTGGAAGAAAAGCTATGACCAACCTAGACAGCACATTAAAAAGCAGAAACGTTTCTTTGCCAACAAAGGTCCATCTAGTCAAAGCTATGGTTTTTCCAGTAGTCATGTATGGATGTGAGAGTTGGACCATAAAGAAAGCTGAGAGCCAAAGAATTGATGCTTTTGAACTGTGGTGTTGGAGAAGACTCTTGAGAGTCCCTTGGACTGCAAGGAGATCCAACCAGTCCATCTTAAAGGAAATCAGTCCTGAATATTCATTGGAAAGACTGATGCTAAAGCTGAAATTCCAATACTTTGGCCACCTGATGTGAAGAACTGACTCATTGGAAAAGACCCTGATGCTAGGAAAGATTGAAGGCAGGAGGAGAAGGGGATCACAGAGGATGAGATGGTTGGATAGCATCACTGACTCAATGGACATGAGTTTGAGCAAGCTCCGGGAGTTGGTGATAGACAGAGAAGCCTGGCGTCTGCAGTCCATGGGGTCACAAAGAGTCGGACATGACTGAGCAACTTAACTGAACTGAGGTGCTGTCTCCAACACTCTCCTTTTCTAGGCACCAAGAGAATCCGACAGAAGTCTAGTTCTGCCTAGTAGAAGCTACAACAGGTTGACCTCCAACAAGATAAGGAAGATTGGATTCCCATATTTGTTGCTCTTTTGAGGAGAACATGGAACTTTCCAATAACCAGAGGACAAAGAAAGGGAAGGAAGTAATTCAATGCTCACTGTGAACCAGACCTTGAGATATGTCCCATTAATACTTTGACCTCAAAGGGGAGAAAGTATCATCTCCATGTAATAGAGAATGGAAGATCTGAAGAGGTTGAAGGATTTGTCCAAAGGCACCTAGATTGATCTGACTCTAAAGTCTATTTTCACCTTGTAGTTAAATAAATTAAAATCCAAAAAAAAAAAAAAAAATGAGGTAATGTCTAGGGTAACAGACAAGTAGTGGCAGAGGTGAGACCAGAAAGAATCACTGACTCTGGTCCAGTGCTTTTTCTACAACTTTTAGAGAATTCTGTAACTTGCAAACTCAGAACTGACAAAACGAAACAAACAGGTTAGTACAAGATTAACATGTGAGGTGTGTTAGCACAGGGGTGTGTGTGTGTGTGGTTGCATATATCATCTGTGTTATGTACCTATGTCAGCTATATGTGTGGCAAGGAGAGAAATTTAAACATTAATGAATTGTGCTTCTATTTACATTTCCATTACCAAAAGCTAATTGTTTGTAAGAGAAAAGAATTTTTTCCCTTAAGAAAATTTCTCCTTGCACTACATTAGTAAATAAAAGGGTGTACCATAGCTGGCATTCTGGATGAACTTAAGACTGATGAAATTCAAACATTCTTGTGAAAAGCAAACAACTTCTGTAGTCAAACAATAAATCACTAATTGAATTTATTCCATCCCTGAAGATTAAACATCTAGGCACATTACTGTATAATTCACTTTTAAAAGAATTTCTTTATTGTCAAATTTATGTATCTTCTTTCCAGTTACTTTTCATTCTACTGTAACCTCATCATTCTATTTTGTGGATTTATTTGTTTTATATTAAACTACAACACCATCTTTTCTGCATGTTAAATGAGAAGACAGAAACTCCAGAAAAGAATATTCCCATAACACTGGCAAGGATAAAATTGACAGGCATAACAATTGATGTTAAAAACTCAATGGCATCACCCATTTGTAATTTATGTCATTATCTAAACTAGGAGCCTCTGAGACCGAGGGTCTTGGCTCTGTAGGGTCATTCAGGAACCTAGAATTTTTCTATCCCATGGCTGAACCAACTTCTAGAATTTAAGATTCTCTACTGTGTGCTAAGTCACTTCAGTCATATTCAACTCTTTGCGACCCTATGGACTGTAACCCCCCAAGCTCCTCTGTCCATTGGATTCTCCATGCAAGACTACTGGAGTGGACTGCCATGCCCTCCTCCTGGGGATCTTCCTGACTCAGAGATCTAACCAGAAACTCTTTTATGTCTCCTGCATTGACAGTCAGGTTCTTCACCACTAGCGCCACCTAGGAAGCCCTCTCTACTGCTTGGGATCCTTGGGATCAAAGTGGCAAACTAGTCAAGAATGACAGAGCATGGAGATTGAGTGGGAAGACTGCAGGGGCCAAGGGTGGAATTATGCCCATATACCACTGACAACAACCTAGTTACATGGACCCATCTACCTGCAGAGAAGGCTGGGACATTCAGTTTTTCTGTGTGCTAAGGAAAAAATATTTAATGAGATTTGTTGTGCACATAGCAGTCCTAAACAATTAAATCTTGATTATGGAAGAATTACATGTAAAAATCAAGCCATAGTCTATTTATAGAAGGTAAGTTGACAATAAAGCAGAATAAAGTGCCTTAAGCTAACTCTGAATTTTAAATGTTTTTTGTAAGCTGTGTCACATCATTTGTGGAAGGAGATGGAGTTATATATGTATGTACACACATGAGAATGTTATAAAAAATATCAGACAAAAACTAAACCTACATCTTTATGGCCACCATGTTTTCCCCTTCAATGACTAATCCATTCCTTCTTTGCTTTAGTTTTCTCTCCAGATCACATTTCCTCCTTTTGTGTGAATCCTCCTACCACAAGCAAATTCTACCTGTAATCTGTTTCCTAAAGATGGTCTTGACTCTATCCCTACTAATACCTTTTCATTAGAGAAGCTATTCCACCTAGGGGACACCTCTATGAGCCAAGAAAATACCCGTGACACCAGCTACAATTGAATTGATCAAAGATGGATGGCCGACCCTTACTGAACCAAGGAGTCACTATTGTAGGAATTTGTAGTTGAGACTAAAGTCTATAAAGCTGGTCATGAAAGGTCAAGTTGTTTGCCTGACACAAAACCACGCTTAAGTCAACGACATCCCGAAGTTACAGGAGAAAAGTAACCAAGAGCCTTGCAGAGGAAGATAACTGCAGAAAGCAGAATAGAGAAGACAAGCAGAAATACAGACATGAGAGAAGTACTCCAGAAAGAGAGCAAGGAAGACAGGAGCTGCCTAAAACAACGAGGCCCAGCTGTACCCCTGCCACTGGGCTCCACAGCCTCCCCTGTATCCTCACAATCAATCCCCCCTTTTCTCATGCTAATTCCAACGTGCTCTATTTTAAATAATTAAATGACTCCTCTCTGCCTGAGATGCGTATTAGCTCCCTTCCTCCAGTCCATCCAACTTCCCCCCATTTACATAAGTAAAACCATCCCACAAAACAGTTCTCTTTAGTTTCAGACTTAATAAATACAATTCTCAAGGGACCCAAGTTTATAGACAATGTAGAAAATCTATGAAACAGAAATGAGGAGGCAGGGGGAAGAACTGATCCAAAGAAGTCATTCAAACAAAAGGAAAGCTGATAAATGGGATGTGGTACTCTCAGGAGTAACATCGATAATTCTTATACAATCTTTCCACTTCCTCTTCTGATTCTCTCAACACACCAAATTTCCCTCCCTGAAGTCTTCACATTTTATAATCTTTCCATGGAATACATTTCACACCCCAAATCTACCTCATTCAAGTGTCTGCTCAAGTATTACCTCTCAGAGGACTTCTTTATCCACACCAACCAATGCTTCCTGCCCACCCTTGTCATTCTCTAAAACATTGCCCTGGCACTCATAATCTGAACTTATCTTGTTGTTGTTTTTTTTTTAATAACTTTGTTTCTTTACCTACTTACTTCCTAGCAGAATGGAACCTCCAAGGAGGAAAATAGGCTTCCCTGACTTGCTGTATTTCCAGCTACACCCAGATAGCCAAATATAGGCACTCTGAAAAATATTTTTGTCAAATGCATAAGTGAGATACCTCAAGTCCAGTGTCTCAACTCAAACTTATATCCAGCCACTGAGATTTGGACACAGGACAGACATGCAGAGAGGTCTGCCTAGGTGGGATAAGGGGAGACAGCTTCTCTCTCTTGGAAATGTGGAGAGTGTCCATGAGGAAAAATACAATGAAAACAAAATACAAACTAAAGAGGAGATGGTGACACAACTTACAGCACAAATACTGGTTGTCAGGAATAATTCAAGGAAAGGATGTGCTCGCCCCACACCTTAAACAGCTGCATGTTGTTAGTAAACCTAGAGGCTCGCCAACAAAATGAAACCAGGCTAAGCTAGGATATTTGCAAAGATGAAATTTTAATAAAATGTCACTGTTGGCCTATATAAAGGGAATCCACAGCCAACCACTTCCTTAACTGTTGACGAAACAACATGGCTTTGGAAACAGTCTCTTTCTAAAACCACCCCTTTCTGCTGCCATCTTTATCTTCCTCCAAAATTTTGTTTTTCTAAGGCTGAGAAAAATATATCATCAAAGGGTGGAGAAAGCCCATTGTGCGATTTACTGAGATGGAAAATTTTGGAGGAACAAAGCTTCTGGAAGACCGGGGCTGAGGTTACTCAACACTCGTTTCCCTTGTGCCTCGTCCCAGAGCCTGGCATGGAGTAGACAACTGATATTGTTGAATCAATAAGTGACTAATAATAATATCATCATGTAATCCTAGAGCTTGAGAGCTGGGAGGGCACCTTAAAATCAGCTCAATTTACAGAAGACAGGACTGAGGCTCAAGGGAAATAAACAACTGTTTCAAGATCACTGACTCCCAGATCAGGATTCAATGCATTCATCTATTTTACAGCCCTTCGTGCACTAACATACTGCTTTCCACATTACAAACCATTTTCCACATATGCAAGGATCACATCTGATCCTCACAGCCCCATTTGGAGCCAACAGGGGCAGGATGGTTATCACCCTTATTTTGCACTTCAAAGAAAGAGACGAAAAGAGCTTAAGACACTTGCCCACATTTATACAATTTCTTAGTGAAAGGTAACAAGACTAGACTCAGAGTTTCTAACCCCTGGTCCAGGGCTCTCTATGAAATTCATGGAAGATGAGGGCTTGGAGCTGAAAATATATTTACTTGCTAAGGCCGCCATAATAAAGTACCACTGAAAAAATAGCCAAAACACGGAAATGTATTGTCTGACAATTCTGGAGGCTGAAGTATGAAATCAAGTTGTTTGCAGGGTTGAATTCTCTGAGAGGTATGAAGAAGGAGCTGTTCCAGGCCTCTCTCCTTGCCTTGCAGATGGCCTGTACCTCTTCATGTGTCTTCCCTCTATACCTGTCTGTCTCTGGGTCCAAATGTTCCCCTTTTTAAGGACACCATTCCTAGTGGATTAGGAACCCACCCTACGCCAGTATGACCTCATCTTAACTAATTACATCTGCTAAGTCGCTTTAGTCATGTCAGACTCTGTGCGACCCTATGGACAGCCTCTAGGCTCCTCTGTCCATGGGGATTCTCTAGGCAAGAATACTGGAGTGGGTTGCCATGCCCTCCTCCAGGGAATCTTCCCAAATTACATCTGCAACAACCCCATTTACAAATAAAATCACATTCTCAAGTATTGGGGGTTAGGCGTCAAAATACAAATTTGCTAGGTGAAGGAGACAAGACATAATTCAACCCACAACAGCTAGAAAGGGGTATAAAAATAGAAAGACAGCTTTTCGGTGAACTGATTGACGAATAACTTGAATGAGCAAAGATACAGGCAGAGATTGGTGGGGCAGGGCCAATGCATACTGTAGGAAGAGGTAAGACAGGTAGAGTGAGTGCCAAGGCTGAGGGGTCCAGACTTAGGATGGAAAGACCCTCCAGGAATTTCTCCCATGAAGAGTGTGGCAGGTCCCTAAGGACCATGGAGGCAGAACATGTCCAGATATTTTCTGATAACCTTAGTCTCCCACTCTGTGAATCTAAATAACAAAGTTAATCAGTTCAAATGAAGGGTGAATCTCTTTCTATAGAATCCAGGATAGACCAAATAAGACAATCTTCCTCAAATGAGGAGGAAGGTAAGTTGTTTCAGTGGGTGGAGAAAATGTTCTTGGTGTCCCACAACACACCCTGTTGGCCCACCTCCGACTCTAGTTTCTGTCCATAATTCGTAAGACTGTCCCCCCTTCAAGTGCATATAAGTGCCTCTCTCTGCCTTTCTGCTTTGAAAAGTTCTGCAGACATGAGGGACCAAATACAGTGGATAACGAGGACCCATGATGTTTCCTGAAACCCTATGATGCTGCTGGATCAACCCCTGTCCACGGGATGGACAAATCTGGAGGCATTTTGTAACTTTCAAAACGAGTCCTGTAAAACAACCCCCCCAACTGCCTATAGCAGAGGTCTCTATTGTTTTCTTTTGCCCTTTCCCATCTCCTCACCTCTCCTTCATTTCTGGTTCTTGGGATCACCTCCAAAATATACTATCCACACCCAAGTCCTCACCTCAGCCTGTGCTTCTGGGAAGATCTAGATTAAAACAGCAAAGAATGAAACTGAGGTCAACTACAGGGACCTCAGCACTTAAGTTACCTACTATTGACTATGCACTTGATACCAGTAAAGGGCCTGGGTGTCTGCTGTGAGCCAGGCAGTTGCCAGCTGCCGAGACTAGACAGTGGAGTGGGACATGGACTCTGCCCTTGGGAAATATAGAATCTTCTGGAAAGGATTTATGGCTTAGATTATCCTCTAACTCTTGCTGAAACACAAAGATCCACCTCCATTTGGTATTTCTGATCCACGAGGCCCCCAATAATTGCCAAAAAAATCCACTTCTTTGCCTGCTTCAGAACATCCCATTCAGTTTATGACCCAGGTTCCCATGGCTCCAATTTACATGTGATTCACATAACATCTGTTTAATTTTAAAGTTTATATGGCAGTTTTTTGAAATCCCAGAAACTTTTTCGACTTTTTCCCTCTTCCCTCAAACACCAAGAAGATGGAGAAATTAATTTCCTGTGTAAAAATAAGAGATG
This sequence comes from Giraffa tippelskirchi, assembly GCF_054371585.1. Classification (NCBI taxonomy): domain Eukaryota; kingdom Metazoa; phylum Chordata; class Mammalia; order Artiodactyla; family Giraffidae; genus Giraffa; species Giraffa tippelskirchi. Next base: position 162,088,333 of record NC_137275.1, read on the forward strand.
ACAGAAGGTCTAAGGTTAAATCTATTTACCAAGGAAATTGTTGCCAATGTTTAGAAAAGTCTGTTTTTATTTGAAAAACTCAGTGATCTACCTGGCCTTTAGCGTCTCACAGCATTTCATTATGAAAGAGTTTCGACCCACGAACTGCAATGGGGAGGAAAACAGTTCATATTTGTTTTTCCCCAACATGCAGTGAACTGTTGGCTAATAGGCCATCAATTTGTTCACTAAACAGTCACCCTGGGAAGTTGCCCATTTTCCCTCTGGGGTTGTCTGAGAAGACCACACCCTTAGAGCCTCCCCAACCACCCCTACCTTCCTGGGTTTTTTTCCTCTTTGAATGCTGCTGGCATGAACAGTTCTGGGCTTCCTTCTCTCCTAGCTGGCTCTCTCAAGCTCACATTCCAGACCCAACCACTCCCGTGGAGGGAGGAGAGAAGGGTTGAGTCTTCCCCACAGTCAGATAATAACTGATGTCACTTTGCTTCCTCCACATTCCATACAGAGGGCAACTGCATTCTTTCTCTTCTTCTTGTCTAAAAAGACCCTTCTGGTTTGGCGCTTGCTCTTGAGTCTGGGGGGATCTTCTCAGTCCATGGATGCAGTTCGCTGCTCCAGCACATCACAGGGTTTAAGGAAGAATCATGGACCCTGGAAGACCCTGCCTCTTCCAAGCTCAGCTCAGCCACACAGCACCACTTGCTGTTCTTGCCCCTGTAAGCTGAGGGCCTCTCTGTGTGGATCCAACACTCCCTCCCGGTCATTTCTCCTTGAGGTCTTACCATCCACTGGAGAAATATGGCCCAGGACTCCTTAGTCCTCAAATACCCAAACATTTCAGGAATTGTTCTATGGGTTGAACTGGGCTCCCCGAAACTTCACATATTGAAATCTTAATCCTCATATCTCAGAATATGACCCTATTTGTATATAGGGTTGTTGGAGATGTACTTGGTTAAGATGAGCTAATACCAGAGTGGGTGAGCCCTAAATTCAGTATAAAGGGATCCGTATAAAACAGGGGCATTTGAACACAGAAGCACAAACACAGGAAGAATGCCATGTGAAGATAATGTACCTACAAGCCAGGAAGATGAAGGACTGCCAGCCAACCCCCAGAAGCAGAGGGTGAGGCCTGGAACAGAGCCCACAGAAGGAACCAGTCCTGTCAACACTCGGATCTTGGACTTCCAGATTCCAGAACGGTGAGACAACAAAACTGTGTCAACGAAGCCATTCCATTTGTGATACTTGGTTATGGCAGCCCTAGCAAACTAATATAGATTGTATGATTGTTATCATAATAGCCCTTCCCTAAGGCAACCAATACTTCCAGTCCACATGGCTGAACTGGAAAAGAGTCAAAGGGATAAAATCCTTGGGGGAAAAGCACTGGGGAAAATATCAAAAATATTATTCTGCTGCCATTCCACATAATGTAAGAAAGACCTATACAAAAAGGGTTATTCGGGAATTTGATTGCAAAAACGTTATTAGCACTTTAGGATGCTATCAGCATTTTCCAATCTTGATAAAGTGACTCCTATGTTGTTTTAATATCCAAGATAATATTATTATAAATATTATTAGCTTGGGGTTTGCTTGCTGGAGGCAGCGGAAGAGATCTAGGTGGATAGAAGCCCAACACTAGTTCCAACATTTGCTAACTGCATGAGACCTTGGACAACACAAAATCCTCTCAATATATTTTCTCAATTATGAAAGGAGAATAATATCTCTTTGTATGGTTATTCAGGCAAGTGATAAAACAATTTCTATGAAGCACAATGCCTAGTACTTAAGTGTTTTTTCACTTCTTTCTTGCATGCCCCTTGCATGTGATGGCAGCTAACTGGAAATGAAGAAAGGAAGGAAAAGTTAGAGAGCAGGATCAAGGAAAGAGTCCTTTCATTTCAGGGAGAAATTATGTTTGTGCCCCATCCTCTGAAGTCCTACATACTAAGAAGTATAAGGACCTTCCCAAATCCCCTGCTTTCTTGAAATTAAACAAGGGGTTCAAATAAATTATCATCATCATAAAAGTCCTCTTTACGCTGATTAAAAGTAAAAAGATGTTCTTTTAATGAACCCATGAAGTAAGATTCAAAGGTCAAAGTCATTTAAATATTATTTCCACTAGGAAAACAAGATCACTCCTTTGATTCTAAAAACTTATTTCCGAATTTGATTCATCCATGAAATAAAGGAGAAGAAATTATGAGGAACTGTCACCTGACAAACTGTCACCCATCATTCATGGCGATCCCCAAACCAATCCAGGTGCTTCTGCCTTAACAGGACCAGAGCGGTGGCTCTCTCCTCAGTTAACTAGGAACAGTCACAGACTATCTTCTGGGAGGTTCCAAGGATCGTGGGCTTGGCCTAAGAATCCAACATTAGCAGCTAGACCCATTGGTTCTCAGACATGTCTGATCAACACTGAAAGGCTTAGGAAACACACTTACATAAATTCAAATGGTTAACAGCACATCCTTCCAGAAGTTAACTAACTAGGTGTAGGGGCGTATGCGAATGTGCATGTGTACATCTGTATGTTTGAATATGTATACGTATGTGTTTATGTGTGTGCAAACACACACACATCAATATACATAGACACCCACATAGGGAATCAAACTAATCAAATTATTCTGCAACTTTCTTTACTTAAAATATACATGTATATTTTTCCATATCAACACACAATGATCTAACTTATTATTTTTAACTAGTATTTCACTGTGCAGATATGTTTTCATTTATTTAGCCATCTCCACTTTAACAAATATTTAGGTTGTTTCCAGCTTTCTGCTATCACAGATTTGCATATATATTTGATACTTGTGCAGATACAGCCACAGCCACAGGATGAAGTAGAATTGCTAGCTCAAAGGGAAGTGTATTTTACATCTTGACTGACAGAATCAAATGGGCTTTTCAAACAAAGGTCTTCCATTTACAATTCTGCCAGTAATATATGAGGATATGTACTAGGGATGAACAGGGGTGTTTCTTTTTAAAAACACAGATGCCCAGGCCTCACGCTCTCAGAAAATTCGGTGCAGTATGAGGTGGGCCCCAGAATATGTATCTTTTTCTTAAGTGTCTGAGGAAATAGAAGGATCAGCCAGGATTAGGAACGTCTGAGGTAAACCATCCACCCTTGCAGGAGGTACCCATTAGCTACATATCAGTTATTCATCTTATTGAGAATTACTCGCACATGTGGCTCTGACCCACGGAGGGAAAAGTAGCATTTCAAAACCATCTAGAATTGGTGCCAGAAAGACAAGCTCTGTCTGCTAAGCCTACTTCCCTATAAATAACTGTAAAATTTTCCAGTCTGTATTGCTAAGATCTGTTTTGAAGCTAAAAAAGAAGGTTTTGTTTTGCTCTAAGACTTTATTGAGTGAAGAAGATAACATATTCTTATTATTCTACTGGCAGTTTGTGTGTGAGTTAAAGAATCCTTAGTGCTTTGAAAAAGTGTCATGAACTTGGAGTAGTTGGCCATTGGATAGTGAAAACAAATGACATTTGCTGCTACACATACCAGTTTCACTATGGCAGGAGACTAGATGTTGAACTGCACCCCTTACATTGATGGAGAAGAAACCCCCCTCAATCTTTCCAGGGAACTCTGGGAAGTAGTGAGGAGAACACATGGGTGCACACAGATACTTATAATGTTCATTATCTGAGAAGCATTTCTGCATATGCCTAGCAAAATGGTAAAGAGCATTCTTAAGTTCAAAGACTTGAAAGACTCTACAAACTTCCTCAAAGGCCTAACCCAAGAGTTTTCAACTACCAATGCACTTAGGGAGCTTTCAAAATTACTGATGTCCAGGTCCCATTCTCAGAGACTAATTGGATTGGTCCAGAGTGAAGCCCAGACTCCAGAATGTTCTAAACGTCTGTATAGAATTTAGTGTGCAACCAGCATTGAGAATCACTGTCATAACCTATCATTCCTGGGACTAACCTGGCTTGCTTCCAACGTGCACTGTAATATTCTGGTCTGAATTAAGTTACCTATGAGAGAGGAGAAGAGGAATGGAAAAAGAAAAGTGAAACCTAAAGAGATGCCCTGGGCAACCTTCTTCTTCTTCTTCTTCTTCTTCTTCTTCTTCTTCCTCCCGTCTGTCCCTCAGCTTCAAATCATGTCTCTATGTTGCCTGATGCCAAACTTAAATAAAAGAGTCTTGAGGCACAGTGACTTTTAGGGGAGGGGTGGGAAACTCAAAACGTCCAGGGGCTCGGTAAGTGCCATATATGAGGGAGGCAGCCCAGCAGGACCGAGGCAGATGATTGCCCACAGGGCCCTCACTGGCTCGGACCAAACACTGATGTGTGATAATTATTCAAACCCAAAGGCCCCAGATAAAGTAATTTTCTAAAGAGGCTAAAAATACAATTTTACCCGAAATGTCGCAATCTGCAAATGTTGGAAACTAACTCCTTTCTTTCCCCTCTTTTTTAAAAATTCTGAATGAGCTAAATAAAACACATCTGCAGGTTAAATAAAGCCCAAAGCCTGCCAGCTTGTGACCTATGACTTCAAGGAATCATCCATTTTTCATGATTCAAATCTAGAAACACAGATTCAAAGAGTGAAAACAGTAAAATACAGCTGGAACCCAGTGACAGGTTTGCTTAACTTATTAAAGGGCAGGTTTGAGTCTCTTAACCAGATGATGTTCATAAAACCACGGGTAGACAGTGCAGGACTTGCATTTAAGAGTTAATCCACATGGATTGGGAGGAGCTAGTTAAAGCTGCATCTTTCCTGAAATCATTTCCCTTTCATTTCCTCCCCCCATAAAAGTCCAGGTGTGCCTTTCGTCTTGTCACGTGCTAAAGAAGAGACTCTTTCCAAGTGATCTTCATTCCTTTGGCTACCATCTGTGCTCCCAAGCCTGGCTTCTAACAGGTATGCGGTTGTCAACACCATTGAGAGGAAGCATTTTGCATAATAAATTCAGAGTTCTTCTGAATTCCCTTCCCTGAGATTCGATTGACAGGATTTTGCCCAGAAAATATACAGATAAGACAGACCCATGCTGACAAATCCTAAAGGGTAGAAGACAAGCGCCGTGACATCAATTAAACTAGTAAAGAGAAAAAAGAAAAAAAAAAGTTAAGCACTAGAGAAACTAAAGAATTGAAACAGGAATATACTGGAGAGGGCTGCAGAAAGACAGCCTGTGGCCGGTAAAAGACAGAGGAAACCTTGTATACCTGTTTCCCTTCTCTCATCTAGGAAAGAGGGATTTCAGAGCCCTAAATGTCTGCTTTCCATGGTAATTTGGAGTATTAAATCATACCAACATATGTGAAGTTGGCTTGCAAACTGGGAATTCTTTACAAATGTAAGGTGCTCCAAGAGCTGGCTGGGCACTAACACCCATTTTGTGGGAGATGTGCTCAGGAGGCTCCTATCCCCAGAAAAAGTGACTGTGTGAGCCCTGATCACTTGGCTAACTGGGTGAGCTGCAGTGGAGACTGGCCAAGGAGGAGGAGGAAGAGACAGCAGATCAAGGCTGCTGGACCCGATTCCTACACCCCACCAGCCACTGACTCCACAGTGGGCAACAGGCCTTGACCAGCTGACAGGCTGCAAACACAGAGATGGTCATGGAAGGAAGACTCCTGTTTCTTACACTTCTCCAGCCTCTAACACAGCCATTCCCAGCCCTGGAAGTCACTGTGAGACCCAACAACTGTGGCACCCACCACCAATCTGACTTTATCACAAAAGCCACATGGTTATTACGGGACAGATTCAATATCACAATCACTGAGAGCATACCTACCTCATGCTTAGTACACTTTTGTACTAAGAAGTCACTGTGAAGAATTCGAACAGACTCTCTTCTTTCTAAATTGCCACAATGCCAAATTTAATATACATTAGAAACATAAGAGAGCCACTCACTGAAGGAGAAAAATACCCTGAAGGATAGAAGAAAGGAACTGATGAAACAGGAGTCAGCATGGGGCACAGAGACTGGAAAAGGGAGTAGAGTAACCGTGATGCTGTGATGAGTGCCATGCAATGTCATGTCCTTTGTTGTCTGTAGAAAAGTTACAGTTAAGATTTAAGGAGGACTTCCCTGGTGATACAGTGATGAGGACTTCGCTTTCCAGCACAGGAGGTGTGGGTTCAACCCCTGGTCAGGGAACTAAGATTCCACATGCCTCAAGGTAAAAAAAAAAACAAACCCAAAGCATAAAAGAGAAGCAATATTATAACAAATTCAATAGACTTCTTAAAAAATAGCTCACATCAAAAAAAATTTTTTAAGATTTAATGGGTATTTATTTTAGATGTCAGATTTATGTATTGAATATTTTCTGAATATGACACTGCTGGGACTGGTCAGAAGTAGGATCAATTTATTGTGTTACAAGCAGAAAAGTTAAACAAAACACAAAGCTGTATTTGTTCAAGTGATAAAAAAAAAAATTCTTCTGTCAGTAAAGCTTACAGGCAATTTGAACACTGAGAGACCAACTGGTCAAAGCACCAGGGGAAAGCATTATAAAGTAGATAGACAAGAAGGGCCCTGATGGTGGAAAGGACTTTACAGGCAGAGGAAAGCAGAGGATTGGTGCGATGTGGAAAAAGAACCTGAGAAGGGACATATGTCCTTTTAAGCCACAATAGCTATAGAAGCCCAGGGCTTTCTCCAGTGGGAAGTTCTTTAAAGCCATTATTATTTTGAAACTCATGAAACCATGTATCCATATACTGCTATCCTACTTTACAGATTATAAAAAGAAGTTTTAGCTCTAAGGCTTGCTCAGTGTTCAGAGCCAGTAAGTGAAAGAATCAGGTCTCTGACTCCCAGCCCAGGAGTCTTTCCACCACACTCATCCTTAAAGAGGAGCCTAGATCTGCTAAGCCCCTCACATCCCCTAGCACCAAACTGGTGACTCCCAAAGCTTGTCCATGACGGAGGTGGGTCAGTAAGCAGTGCTGAAGGAAAGGAAGATCTCTGGGCAGAAACAAGAGATGCAGTAATAAAAAAGGGGAGGCCATTTGATAGAAACATGGAGAAGAGAAGGAAGAGAGTCCAGCCTTTATCCAAATGCAATTAATTAGCTAAGCACCAACCACATGCAGATATCCCTAAATGTATTAAATGTATGCGCTGTGTAGTTCATCACGGCTTAAAGAACAGACTTGTTCTCAGACAAGGACCCTATCCTACCTCTCCTGTGAAAAAGAATAAAACATTGACTCAAGAGCTCAGCCACCTGCAGGAGCTAAAGCTTTTTGGAAGAAAGCAATCCATCCACACAGATGAACGAAGCATATACATAGAGATGGTTTTGCTGTTGCTGGTAAGAGAGACATCAGCACACCATCAGCTCAAAAACCTAGCTAAGAAGTGCACAGAAATTTGAGAAATCCAATCGTGCAGTATTTCAGACTGCAAGGCCACAGAGGCAACAAAAAGTGTTTACATTCAGCCCCTAAAATTAACTCTCTCCTCTTTCTTTTGGTAAGCCTTATCAGGTTGGGAAATCAGACACTCTGTCTCTGGTCTTTTCTGAAAGGCATTTTCCTTTTGTGTGTGTCATCACACACATCACACAAACACAAGGTGCACAGAATTGTTCTACAGATGAGGAGGAAAAAGGAAAAAATCATTGCAGAATTACTAGGGGTTTCCTTGACCACTTCTCTCTGTTTTCTTTCAGAATGTTAAGTAAATGACAGAAAGTAAAGTCAGCTAAGTTTCAATCGTTCATAACCTGACCATGGCTGAGAACAGAGGCAGATGAGAAAGAAAGAAAAAACATGGTGGAATGAAAATGTTAGATTCAGTATCTGCATAGATTCTGTCAACTTTTAGAAAGAAATCATGATAGTTATGAGCTAGTAACATGAACCTTGCCCCACCTCCTACTGTTTCCTGCCTGTCTCTTCCCAAGGGGTTCCTTTGGTGCCCCATGTAATGAAGGGCCCGTGATTTTTTATATGTTAATTTTCCTCTTTCCTAGTCAAACATCACACAGAGTTTCTTTGCTGATTACCATCTGAGTGACAGTTATTAAAAACAACTTCCATATTTGTACTGAAGAGAAATGTGAACACTCTGCTGCCTCGATCAACACTCAGAACTAAGTCTAGACAGCCCATTATCTAGTGCAAAAAAAAAAAAAAAGTATATAACAGGATGGGATGGAAACTACTTATTTGAAGGAAAAAAATCCTTGAGATATTCAGAAGATGACTATATATTAAGAATACAAAAATCTTTAGATATATCTGTTTTCATCACCTTTAATGTCTCCAAGAAAGAGGAATTCTGAAACAAAATGCCAGTATTGTATGAAACATAAAATTTTCACCCAAAAGAGAACAGGATAGTAATTGAGCATTGTAGCAGGCTGCTACCCTGTTCTAGATGCTACTGTAAGGACTTCACCATCTATGCTATCCTTATAACACCCTGCAACAAAGGATCCATCTCCACTTCACCCAGGCGGAGCACAGAGATCAAGGGGGACACCCAAGCTCACCTGGGACTTCCAGACCTCAGACTTCTCACTTCTGTTCACTCATTCATTCTCCGGATCATCAATTTATTGAACAACCAACTCGGTGACAGGTTGTGTTAGGCACCATGGATGTAAAGACAGATAAAACATACTCTCTCACTCATGAAAGCTTTTATTATTTGTCTGTCATAATTTTCAAAACCACAGAAAATCTCCTTGAATGACATAACCTAATGACTGCAAAGAGGACACTGCCTATGATTAAAGCTCCCTCTCTTCTCTTTTCTTCTTTTTCTCCTTCCTTCCCACCTTTCTTGTGTCCTTCATAAGAAGGCAAGAAGTTACAAAACTCAGTACATTAGATCCTGTAGTGCAATGTATGATGGTCACTGAAACATAATGTCCCAAATAAGGATTCCAAGAGAGTCAATTTCAGGTGTATCAGAAACAAAAAGGGTTGCATAGTCGAGTTTGTAAAACTGGGTGCATGACATGCCCCTCCAATGATTCAACACAATCAGCATGTTAAAGGCTGCCAGAATGATGTATTAGCATCTCTCAAGACAGCGTCCCCTAAAACTTTTTCAATCATTGGAATACTTACTTGGAAGAACTTAACAGACAGTTTTCCAAATATTAGCACCTGGAGGGAAAATTATACTGGGGCATAGTTTAATTACTTCAGTTGGGGAAAAATATATGGATCTTTAATCCAAGGTACCACCTTGTAGAGGAGCACAGAATATATTATCAGAAGACCTGGGTTCAAGTCTATTATCTGTTGCATATGGGCTAAATAAACATAGACAAATTACTTAACCTCTTCAAGCCTTCCCTTTCTTATGTAGTAAATAAACTGGATAATGCATGCTCTGAACTTATCATTAGAAAGATTAGAGATGATATGTGTTTATATGTATACATATGTGTATGTAATTGTGTGTATATATACACATATACATATATGTATATATGAGTGACTAAACAGTATACACACACACACACACACACACACATATACATTGACACAGAAAACGTTGTTGTTGTTGTCACTGTTAGTCACTCAAGTCGTGTCTGACTCTTCATGACCCCCATGGCCTGTAGCCCACCAGACTTCTCTGTCCATGGGATTTCCCAGGCAAGATTACTGGAGTGGGTTGCCATTTCTTTACCCAGCGGATCTTCCTGACCGAGATTGAACCCGTGTTTCCTGCACTGGCAGATGGATTCTTTACCACTGCATCACCTGGGAAGCCCATACATAGACACACATACATATGAATATATATATACATACATCTTATTGCCTTGCAAACAAACGCACAATAATTAGTGTCCACTTTTAAATACAGAATATAATTCAGTTGACCCACAATGAAAAAGGTGTATATTCTAATCTATTGTTCCATTCTTTATGAATATCTTTGAGCTGCTAGCCATCCACATTTTTACAGAGGTCTTTGGAGAAATGGCATTTTTTAAAGAAACAATTGACTGGAGTCATTCCTACATGAAATACATTTAGAATAAGAAAATTGGCCTTTACTGTGGTTGGCAGTGTGGTCCAATCAATTTAACTAACTTGCAAGAGACTGAAAGGAAATTACACAAGGTAAAAGAAAACTTTGCATGCTGCTGCTGCTAAGTTGCTTCAGTCATGTCCGACTCTGTGCGACCCCATAGACGGCAGCCCATCAGGCTCTGCCGTCCCTGGGATTCTCCAGGCAAGAACACTGGAGTGGGTTGCCATTTCCTTCTCCAATGCATGAAAATGAAAAGTGAAAGTGAAGTCACTCAGTCGTGTCCGACCCTTCGAGACCCCACGTACTGCAGCCTACCAGGCTCCTCCGTCCATGGGACTTTCCAGGCAAGATATTTGCGTTTTTCCCTTGTAATGTATTTGCTTCATAGCTGTTTCTTTTTTTTTCCGCATTGTGTTTGCTTGCCTTCACTACATAAATTAAACAAAAATTTTTAAATTACATTTTCTAATTATCAAATTCAAGAATAAAATGGAATTTCTTGACATCCCTTTATCTAAAACAAGGGATTTGCCAGGTTAGACTTCACAGTCCTCTACTTCCATTTCTTAAGCTCTGTCTAATATAAGATGGTAGCTAAAAGCTCAAATATAACTGTATTTGAGACTATTATTTTTAACATTCCTTTCCTTTCCACAATTATTTGTATTCAGCATTGTAATCATATTTACAAAATTATCTAGATAATCTTTTTTAGTCTTTTCAATTAATATTATGAAAATATAAAAAAGAATATTATGAAGAATTAAGTAAATTTATATTATTACCAGCTTAAGATGATCTTGAAAGATGTTACCAGAAGCATGCATATAATAATCCCATTTCTTTACAAATATATTCCAAAAATGTATCTTAAAAGCTATATATCAAAATGGTATTAACAAAGGGTATGACTGGAAAGTGAGATTGAGTGATTTTTAAATCTTTTGTCTACCTTGTATTTTCTAATTTTTCTAAAATGAACACATAAGTTTTCTTTAATAAAGAAAAAAGGGGTTTCTAGGTAAAGAAAGCAAAGTGAGTGCTTGTATTTGCATATACTGCCCCCGAGATTCTCCACAAAATGACAATTAAAGGATTTTTATAAAGATATAGCCCATTAGAGTAAAGAGCAAGAGAAAAGACAACCACCACCTAATTCTGGAAGCTAGAAAGCAGATGACCCATGGTAACTGACTTAGCAGAATCCTAAGCTGATAGTGGGGAAAACCATGAAAAACTCAATTTACCCTGAACAACACCCAAAAGACTCCAAAACTGGCTGCACCAGGTATCTCTGTAAATGGGAATGAGGGTCAAATGAAGAAGGATTTGCGTGAGTCTGTTTAAGAAGTAAGGAGATCCCCAAGTCCTCTCCATGACTTCGTGTGGCCAGACAACTGCCCTGCCCTCCTCTCAAGCTTCCCCAACCCATTCATATCACTGGAAGTTAAAGCTCTAGAGAGAACACAACAGAACGTCCTGGACAAGGAGGCATCAGATACAGGTGAGAATGGGTGTACTGAGCCATTCTCAAAGTAAAGGGATCGAGGACATTCTGAACACCACCAATCTCTCCTTCTTTGAGCAGTTCCCAAAGTTCAGGCAATAACATTTTATACCTCCTCCAAGCAGGAAATTAGAAGAGCTTTATCTAGCGTACCTGAACAGTCCAAAAAGAAAGACTTAACAACAGTAAAACAGCCCAGTCAGCTCAAAATACAGCAACATCAACAATCTATAAGCTCCATCCAAGTGCTCCTTGGCTGTGAATTGTATCGATGGATACTGAGAACATAAATACTGACTAGAAATAAAACCAAAGTTGCCCCATAAATATGAAAATATACCAGAGGGGAATGGAAAGAGTGTGATATTCATGTCGATGTGGGGTGAGGTCCCTATGCACATCTGTGTGTCTGGGGAAATCAGAAGGATAAATCTTCCTCCTGCATTGTGGGAAGCAGCAATACAAGTATGTCTTGTGAAGACATTGAGTAAATTCTCTTAGAACTTACTTCTAAGAGCTGGAACAACTGACCTCTGAGAAGGTAGAGATGATAGAAAGTCGGGGCCGGAGGGTCGCTGCTGCTCTTCATAACAAGCTCTACCGAACTCTGATTCATCCGACTATGTTAAAAACAAAAGAAGTGAGACAATTATTTTGTTACATGACAAGATACATAGAAGTCTTAAAAATATAAGCCTGAATGTGGCTTATATTCAAACATAATATGGTGAAATTAGGTATTTATGCGAGCGTGCTCAGTCGCTTCAGCCGTGTCCGACTCTTTGAGGCCCCGTGCCACTGTGGCCCGCCAGGCTCCACTGTCCATGGGATTCTCCAAGCAAGAATACTAGAGTGGGTTGTCATGCCCTCCTCCAGGGGATCCTCCCCAGCCAGGGATCAAACCTGGGTCTCCCGTATCTCCTGCATTGCAGGTGGATTCTTTACTGCTGAGCCACCAGGGAAGCCTTATATATTTATAGACCAAAGTTAAAAAATAAAATTGACTATCTTTTCTAACATGAGCTCCTAGAAAACAAGGTAGGGCAAGAAGAGAATGTCATAAATAATCCCATATCAGGATTAAAGCAAAATCACTCCCATCTCCATTAGCTCTGTGCCAAATAATTCAAAAATAAAGGAGAAAGTTTCTGCAGCCCATCCTATGATATCCATGCAAACCTCCAGATCCAGAGCTTGGTTCTCTGCCAGTCAGCTCAGAGTCAGAGTCATGTCTTATATCATATGCCAAAACAGCATTTGTAACAGCTAAAAGAGTAACATACTTCTTAAAATATACCCAAGAAAACATAGGAAGCTGTTTAACAGATCTGAGGTTTAGAAAAGCCATTTACACTATAAAACAATTAGTCAAATCACAAAGTAGGTATTGGCATATTTGAATACCATGATTTTTTTTAACTTCTGTGACAAAATAGAATCTAAGTAAAAAAAGTTAAATGATTAATTAGTGAAAACTATTAACCATAAATATGGTAAAGAATGAACATCTATACTAAGTGAAAAAATTACAAATCAACAAGATCAACGCTAGTTGGTCAATAGAAAAAGAAGGGAAAGAACATGAGCTGAAAATTCATCAAAGAACAAAGAACTGACAGATGCTAAGCATTTGAAAAATGGAAACCATGTTCAACTTTTTAAAATACAAATTAAAATTCCTGTCACATGGTAATAATATTTTTAAGGGTAATGTATATTACTAGTAGGAGTGAGAAAAGCAAGTATTTTTATATATTGCTATTGGAAATTTAACTTGGAAAGCTATTTGGCAATATGCATTAAGAGCCATGAAAGTGTTCATACTTTTGAATCAATAATACCACTTCCAGAAATCTATCCTAAGTAAATGATAGATGTAGTAAAAGATTTATGTACAAAAATATTTATCACTCAATTATAATCCCACAATACGGAAAAGATTCAGTAAATTATAGTACAGTCCTGTAACAGAATATTAGGTAGAAATTAAAAGTCATATTTTTGAGGAATATTTAATAGCATAGGTAAATATTTATGGCAAAATATTAATGTTAAAAACACATGCTACAAATTATATATAGTAATGATTCCAATTTTATAATATTCACATATATCAAGCTTTGATATTTATGCATATTATTTATATGTATATTCAAAAATATGAGAAGGAAATAAATGAAAGACAATAATAGTTAACCTCAGGTAAAAGGAATATGGGTGAATTGGACTTTCCTTTTTCCTAAGTTTTCCGAACATTTTTATAGTGAGTATGAATTGCTTTCAACTTGACAAATATAAAAGAAGTAAAGCAGTGACTAACTCTACCATAAAATACATGAACACTAACAACAAATACGTATCTCAAATTCAAATTTTCATAATTCTGGTTTTGTGAAAAACTGGACACAGACTGAAGTGTGATGTTTCTTTATAAATCCTTCATAAAAGACAGAATTCATGAATATGCATGAATACAAGTAGAAATGGAATTATAAAGGCTTTTACTTACTGTTTACCATGTGCAAGGCACTATAACCAAATATTTGTCCTACATCCTCTCATCTGTGAGGTTCTCATTATCAAGTTCCATTTATCGATGAGGAAACTGAGATTAAAAGGTTAAGTGGCTATTACAGGTCACCCTGCTAGGAAGTACGCCTGCCAAGCCTCACAGTGAAGACGGACTCCAGCCACACAGCTTTTGACCTCTTTGTGGATCTCAATCTTGACTACATAGTCCCACCATCAGGAGAGCTTTAAAAAAAAAAAAAAAAAACACCCAAAGCCTAGACCCCTCCCTAGAAAAATTCAATCAGAGTCTCTAGGAATAAAGACAAGGATTCTTAGAAGAACTCTGCACATAAGTTTAAGGTATAACCAGATTGAAAATCCACAAGTCTAGCCAAAGTCTCTCAACTTGCAGTTATGATTGCCAGGAGGCTCTGCCAGACGATGCATCAAGCCTGGGGTGGAATCAGGGATCTGTATCCTTTACACACACATCAGAGAGTTTAGTTCTGAAGCAGGTGGTTCCACAGCTTGCCATTTGGTTAAAGGTCAGTATGCTCTATTGAAAATACATAGATACATTTGTATGTCTTGACCCAATCAAAAAATGGGCCAAAGAACTAAACAGACATTTCTCCAAAGAAGACATACAGATGGCTAACAAACACATGAAAAGATGCTCAACATCACTCATTATCAGAGAAATGCAAATCTAAACCACAATGAGGTACCATTTCATGCCCGTCAGAATGGCTGCTATCCAAAAGTCTACAAGCAATAAATGCTGGAGAGGGTGTGGAGAAAAGGGAACCCTCTTACACTGTTGGTGGGAATGCAAACTAGTACAGCCACTATGGAGAACAGTGTGGAGATTCCTCAAAAAACTGTAAACAGAACTGCCATATGACCCAGCAAACCCACTGCTGGGCATACACACCGAGGAAACCAGAATTGAAAGAGACGCATGTACCCCAATGTTCATCACAGCACTGTTTATAATAGTCAGGACATGGAAGCAACCTAGATGTCCATCAGCAGATGAATGGATAAGGAAGCTGTGGTACATATACACAATGGAATATTACTCAGCCATTAAAAAGAATACATTTGAATCAGTTCTAATGAAGTGGATGAAACTGAAGCCTATTATACAGAGTGAAGTAAGCGAGAAAGAAAAACACCAATACAGTATACTAACGCATATATATGGAATTTAGAAAGATGGTAATGATAACTCTATATGCAAGACAGCAAAAGAGACTCAGATGTATAGTACAGTCTTTTGAACTTTGTAGGAGAGGGTGAGGGTGGGATGATTTGGGAGAATGGCATTGAAACATGTAAATTATCATATGTGAAACGAATCCCAGACCAGGTTCTATGCATGAGACAGGGTGCTTGGGGCTGATGCACTGGGATGACCCAGAGGGATGGGATGGGGAGGTATATGGGAGGGGGGTTCAGGATGGGGAACACATGTACACCCATGGCTGATTCATGGCAAAACCACTACAATATAGTAAAGTAATTAGCCTCCAATTAAAATAAAGAAATTTTTAAAAATAAATAAATAAATAAACAAACCATTAAGAAAAAACGAAAATAGATACATATGTGTATACCATGTTCGTATATGTACATGCACATATGTGTGGGTGTATGTACATATAAGTTTGTTCCTAAGTTGTCCAGCGTGGAAAACTGACCAAGATTATTCTTCTATACTTTGCTACTCAAAGGCGATACATAAACCAATGGCATTTGTGTCACCTGGGAACTACTAATAATTAGAATCACAGGATTTCGGGCCCTATCTCAGACCTACTAAGTCAGAATCTGAATTTTAATAATATCCCATTTAATACAAACACACACACAAACAAACAGTAAAGTTACAGGAACACTATTCTAAATCCAAACAAAGCTAGCTATGACCATGCCTAGCAGTATGAATGCAAACACCAATTGTCTTAAATTTGTTGAGGACTCTTCCCTCATCTTTGGGATCCTAGGACCACGTAGGGGTTTACATAGTCTTAGAAACATGGAGAAGGTCCTCTGCTGCTTGAAGATGCATCTTGGTGGTCACCCTGAGAGGCCCCTTGTCTAAGCAAGCACAGTCCATCTGAAGGTGGTAGCTGTTGTGCTTGAAGTATCTCCCATTTTTATACTCCAGACCCTTTGCCTGTGGACAAGCATTACTTAGTGTTCCATCCTGGACATTTATATTGTCATGCCCCATCAGTGGGCACAGGAAAGGGTCCAGTTCAGCATTTAGAGCTTCTCGTTCACCACATCACAGGAAATTCCAGCCTCCTCCCTTAGAAGTCCTAGGGCTTCCCAACAAAGTCTTAAAGGGGCTTTCTTTTGCTAACCACAGAAATCCAAGGAAATAACTAATTCTCTGGAGACAAGGGAGGCCAGAATATAGACACTGCCCATGGTTGCAAGAGTGTGGAATCGCTGCTTTTCCACTTTTCTTCAGTCTCCTAACCAAAGAGAAAGACCAAAAAAATGGCATTTCAAGAAATTATCCCTCATTATATTCATACATATTTTATATTTTCAGGGAGAAATTTTAAGCAGTCTCAGGAATTTTGAGGTATCTATACATAAAAAATCAATATGCCCCTTACAAATTAGTACTGTATCTTATCACAAGCTTCCTCATTGCTACTAATCAGAAATGTTTGAATGTATGGGTAAATTAGTAAAGAAACAAATGAAGTAACAGATATTTTTCAGCCACAGTTATATCATTTTCAAATCAATATTTCATGTACTCATATCGCCTCTTTCAAACAATGATATTACACTATAGACCTTTTCCTCACTTACTTTCAATATGACAATTGTTAAATGTAACTATCAACAAGATTGAACCAAATCAAATGTGAGAACTAGGTGGCAAGAGCACAGGCCTCTCCAACCTCTGTCCATACCTGGCTCACCATAAAACAGACCTTGACAGGTTTAGATGCATGTTAAAATGCTTGCTGGTTTTGTGATTCAGGTTAAAGGTCCAGCTCTGAGAGACAAGAATTCATCAACAGTTGCTTCCACATGAATACTATAGAAAGAGCCTACACTCCAGGTCTGAAGGGAGAAAGACAAATTCTCTAGTCCAGTACACAACCATCTCAAACAAGTATTTGTCTAATGAAGTGCACTGACTGCAGTAGCTTTGGGACTTCTAAGGCTAACTGTCCTTTCTACAAACCACAGTAAAAGTCCAAAGTGCTCTGACCCCAACACCTGCCACAGAAAGAATAGATGACTCACAACCCAGAGGTCCTGGTTTTCAACAGGATGTTGTGGCTCAAATTATTCATGGAGTGACTCTACCGTGGTGATTAAAGCAGAGTGGTAATACTTTGCATATGTCTGTGCTACAGGCATTTTTCATGGCATGACAGCAAATTTCTTACATGGATAACCAGACGAGGGTAAGTGAGAGGGACAAATCTTTCAACTCAATAAAACAGGGCAAATTTAGAAGGGAAATCTTGGTGGCAGCAAGCCAGAAGCCAAAAAGAGTGAACGGAATCACATCATAAAATTTTGTGGGTGATGATATACAAATGACAAAAAAATAAAATATTACCACTTAGCATGTCTCTTAATTAAGCCCATCATGGTTTATACATTCTACATACATCTATATACCAAAGAACTCACAGGGGTACTATGTTATACTCAAAATATATATAATCTCCCCAGTGGAAGAGAACTGAAAGGTAAGAAATGAAACTGTTCACACAGCCAACTAATATTTGACAAGGGAGCCAAGAATACTCAATGAGCACAGGATGGTCTCTTTAATAAATGGCACTGGGGAAACTAGACAGCAACACACAGAAAAATGAAACTGGACCCACCCCTATCTATACAACTTATAAAATTTAGCTTGAAAAGGATTAAAGATTTAAATATAAGCACTGAAATTGTAAAACTCCTAGAAGAAAACAGGAAAAAATTCCTTGACATTAGTCTTGACAATGATTTTTTTGTATATAACACCAAAAGCATGAGCAAGAAAATGAACAGTCAATAAGTGGGACTACACCAAACTAAAAAGCTTTTGCACAGCAAGAAAGCATCAACAAAATGAAAAGGCAACCTGAAGAACAGGAGAAAATATGTGCAAATAATATATCTTATAAAGGGGTAATATCCAAAATGTGTAAAGAACTGATACAACTCAACAGCAAAAAAAAATGAATAATACAATTTAAAAATGGGAGAGGAACTGAACAGACATTTTTCCATATGGATGTCCAATAAGTATATACGAAATGGTACTCAACATCACTAAACATCAAGAAAATACAAATCAAAGCCACAATGAGGTATCACTTCACACCTGTTAGAATTGCTATCACCAAAAAGACAAGAGAGAACTTGCTGGCATGATATAGAGCAAAGAGAACACTTGCACACTTTTGATGAGAAAGTAAATCGGTACAGCCACGGGGAAAACAGTATGAAGGCTTCTCAAAAAATAAGAACTATTACATGATCCTGCAATTACACTTCTGGGTATATATCCCAGTGAAACAAAAACAGGATCTCCAAGAGTTATCTACACTCCCAAATTCATTGCAGCATTATATACTATAGCCAAGATATGGAAACAAGCTAAGTGTTCATCAACAGACGAATGGATAAAGAAGATGTGATATAAAGATGTGATATATCAGACCCACACACATATATACAAAAGTGTCCTTTGAACAACACAGGTTTGAACTATGAGGGTCCACATATATGCAGATTTTTTTCAATAGTAAATATTACAATGCTACACAATCTAAGGTTGGTTGACTCTTCAGATGCAGAACCTCAGATACAGAGGAATCATGGACATGGAGGAACTGTGGTATACATAGAGGAACTGTGTATACAGAACGTTGATCATATGTTTTGCTCAGATTTCTACTGCATGTAGGGTCAGCACTCCTAACTCACACATTGTTCAAGGGGAAACTGTACTTGCAAGTTGCTAAGAGAATATATTTTAAATATTTTCACCAAAGAAAAGACATGTTTAATGATATGGTGTGATAAAGGTGTTAGCTAATGCTATGGTGTTAATTATTTTGCATTAAGTATATAAGGGTATCAGATCAAGATTGTACACCTTAAACTTACATAATGTTATATGTCAGTGACATCACAATAAAGCTGGGAATGAAAAATGAATAAACAGGTTCTGTGAAAGTTATAAAATAAAATGTATTCAAAGCGGGGAATAGATACACATGTACATACATATATGTGGGTGTGTGTGCATATATTCTTTTAAAAAGATGGACTTTATTCAATTTGTTTTCTAAAGGTAATGGTGTAAATATTTAAAGATAAATTAATATTTCATAGAATAACTGCTTTCATAAATTAAATATGTAGCCCTTAGTTGGCATGGCTTAGATATTCTGAGTTTCAGAATTCCTTAAAAGATTTCCTATCTTACAGACTATTGTATGGAAAATTCATTTCATATGCTATAAGCTTTTCAACACTTTTGTGTTGGAGTATAACTTTCTACTTCTCTAGTTGAACGTCACAAACCATGCAGAATCTATGTCGGAATACACCTGGAAAATTTAAAGTCCTTGAATTTTAAGGAAAAAAAAATGCTTCACTAATATCCAGCATTTTATTCTCAGAAAAGGCAGAGCAATAAAGATTCCATAAACATTCAAAAACTTTCCTAAGAGTTCAAAAAGTTAAGGAATTTTGAAACATCAATAAAGATTTCACTGAACAAAAAATTCCTTAAAGTACTACCCTCGCAAAGTAGTTAGTACTTCTACTTTGTTTAAATAAAACTGTATTTTGTTTAAAGAAAATTGGAAATGATTCCCTAGTCAACTCAATCAAATCCCCACTGTGTATACCATTACAGAGAAACATTTCAAAAATGCAAAAGATCGATCATGTGTGGCTGTTTCATTGGTTAAAGTTCTTGTAAGTTTCTATTCATGTGGATTTTCTACTTCTTATCTCTTCCTTACAAGTTGAATTTAGCCAGGCACCATGAAAATTCATGTTTAACATGAAGCTAGGAGAAAATGGCTGCGTCCACACAAATCCAATACCAATTCTGGAAATAATACCCAAGGGCAAGTCTTCATATGGTAGACCAGTCAGTTGTATGCCTACCATGTACCAGAGTACACAGTTGGTTTGTAAATACCTGGAAGATGAAGACTCAACCACACTCATTCTCATCTCTGTATCAACAGCAACAAGCACAGGGCTTGGCATGGAGCTGCTACTCAACAAACATTAAAATAAACAGAATAGGAGTTCTTAAACATCCGTGTTTAAATATTACCAAAAAATACAAAATGTTAAATAAAAAGCCTACCACAGAGCCATTCAGGAACTTATGTTAACTCCTCTGCTCCCAACTGTATGCTCAATAATGTGAAAATTAAGAGAGAAATATACAATGTCATGTCTACTCTTGAGAGGCAGGCCTGAGACAAGTGTTGAGAGCATAAAAATTAGAATCAGACAGTCCTGGGTTCCCAGTCTGGCTTTGCTAACTGGGCAAGTTATTCACCAGTCTGCTTCCACCTTCTTAACTCTGAAATGAGATAAAAACATACTTTACAAAGTTATTGTGAAACTTGGAGGTGATACACATACTCAATGTGCTGCTGCTGCTGCTGCTAACTCACTTCAGTCGTGTCTGACTCTGTGCGACCCCCTAGACAGCAGCCCACCAGGCTCCGCCGTCCCTGCTAACAGGTACGTAATAAATCATCACTACTATTACGAGACACAAAGATTTTAAGAAATTAATGTAAAATTGTTAGAGAACAGACAAGACAAGCACTGAATTATGTAGAACTGTCTAAAAAAGCAACAGGAGTTCAGAGAGAAGTGGGCCAGAAACTTATGTATGTCTTTATGGAAAAGGCCAGGAGGAGAGCTGAACCTTGAAGAGCAAGCAAGTTCAGCAGGGACAGTGATGGTGGGAGAAGAGGCCAGCAAGGGTAACAAAAGATGGAGATGGTATCTGAGTGAATAATGGGTACAGGGGAGCAGGGTGTGTGGAGGAAAGGAAAGAAGAGGAAAGGGCTGTACTGCTGATGGGACCACAGAAGAAGCAGCACCTCTGGTTGCTCCATAAGCTATGGGAAGGCTTTCTATCTGACTGATTACTGAGTAACACTTTTCCCAAATGCATCAAAATTAAAGAACGAGATCGAGAATCTCTCCAATGAAAGGAGTTGTCATAAAGAAAACTGATGGAGGGGAGGTCAAGAGATTTTGTGATCCTGGAACTCTTAAGTGCTCAAAGAAAGTGAAGTTGCTCAGTCGTGTCCGACTCTTTGCGACCCCATGGACTGTAGCCTACCAGGCTCCTTCATCATTGGGTTTTTCCAGGCAAGAATACTGGAGTGGGTTGCCATTTTCTTCTCCAGGAGATCTTCCCGACCCAGGGATTGAACCCAGGTCTCCTGCATTGTAGGCAGATGCTTTACTGTCTGAGCCACCAGGGAAGTCCTTAAGTGCTCAAAACTACATTATTTTCAGGAACTTGGATCTCTAAAGTGATAATTATCATTGGTAATTCTGTTTTATCAGTAAATAGGACTTCCACACCCACAGCATCTTAATATGGCAGCGTTTGCTGGGAACTGAGGACACTTCAGATGACCAAGCACCACAAATAGGTCCATCTTCTACCCCAAACCACCCAGGGACAGCCTGAAGAAGTCTACAGCATATCTTCAGTGACAAAGAAAAACCCTGAGCGAGGCCACCCATGTTAGAGTGAAAAAAACAAAAAAACAACCAGGAACAAAGATTACAGAACCCCACATTATATTACTCACAAAATCCCCTCTGGAAAAGAAACCAGCAGGCATAGAGAGTTTATGCAATGAGAAAGGTGTACTAAACTCATTCAGTTAAGGAGGTCGAACCCCAGAAAGACTTTACTAGATAACTGAGGGCCTCAAAGGCCTCACTGGCATCTGCGAAGGTGGATCTCAGTGTTTTCAGGCTTGTGGTCATGAGGGGACAATCAAATAACTGATCACTGCCAGTGTCAACAGTGTTCTAATTGTCAAGCAAAGCAAATATACAAACAAAAAAAGAACCTTAATTCTCCTAATGCTTTTGGCTGACCTGGCATGGAATCACAAAGGCAGAATCTCCTAAAGGCAGAAGCTAGCTGCTCTAATGTAGATTTTCAGGGCCATCTTCTCTTATAAATCACACAGGAGAGCAGCATGTCCCCAGCCAGCAATGTGAGCTGTTAAGTTTCAAAATACCAAAATCTGACCCAGACGCTGGAAGAAAGCCCTCTGTTCCGTCAGCAAGCATGGCAGACTCTTAAGGGAGAGGTGCAAGTTTTATTTTCACAAACAAAGCAAGTTTATCCGGTGTGTTCCCCTCCCATCCTGGACAGGCTGCAGAGTTCTGATGAGGAGGCTGAGCCCTCTCTTCCAGGTAGGGATGGAGCATCCTCCAGTGGGCCTGAATGGCTCAGCTCCCACCACCTGCCACCCCATTTATTTTCCAAATCTCTTCTGCTAGAAACTTAGCAGAAGCTTTCATTTTTCCCCTTCAAGATCAGAGATATATCTGCAGATATAACTGTCAAATTATGTAAGCACCTATGTAATCCATGTATGCTACTATTTTTTCTTTTCACACAGGCTGAGAAGTAAAGATTGTAGGGATACATGAAAAGCCAAACAGGACCAAGGAGGGTTTTAAGAGGAGAGAGAAGGAAGAAGGAGAGGAAAGAGGATGCAGGAGGCAGGGGAGAGAGGAGAAGAGGGAAGAGAGACAGAGAAACAGAGAGAAGAGAGAGAACAAAGGCTCAGCAGGAAAGTTCTTATAAACCTTCACTGCCCTCATCAACCTCCATCTCTTGTCAAGAGTTCCTCACAAGTTCTTTTACACATGAAACTTAACTCTGGCCTGTTTAGTTAATTATGAAGAACCAACATGGAAACCATTATTTCAGCGTGTAAATTTATTCACCAGGTGTTGTCCACCCACTGCCCTCCTGTTTTCAAGCTGACAGGAGTAGCGTGAGGTGCATGAAGAGCCAGGCATCTGCAGGGAGCTATCACATTATTTCAAAAGATGCCAGGTGGAGGAAGCAGGGCTCCCTTGCCCCCACCCTAGTGGGTTTGAATTTTTAAAAGGTAACTACTTGGCGAGGCCAGGCTGTATCCAAGGGTCAGTGTTAAGAGGAGGGCTGCCTCTCTTGAAGTCTGACCAAGTGTCCTACAGACACACACACACACACACACACACACACACACACACATACACACACACACTTGCTTCAGGAGTGTCTTGGGAGCCTGCACAGTACTATCTGTGCTTAAAGCAAAGGGCTGCCTGCTCCCCCAAACAAATCCTCTTCTATTGGCCACCTGCCCTAGGCTGGGTCACCGAAAAGCAGAAGGAAAAGGGAGTATTGTGGCGTCTCAGGAGAAATCTCTAAGGGACTTGGGAGAAGAGGGCAGATGTGGTTTCAGCTAATGACAGGCTCCAGCCTAATGCCCCTGGCAGCCTTGAAGCATGAATTGCTACTCAGATGCCACCAACTACTACTCACATATCAGGCACTCGCTGGTTTCAGGTCACCCCTGAAGGGTGAAGATATGCATAACCTCCCATCTCCTGACAGGTTTCTCTGCAAATGAATGAACTGTGAGCCCTTACCAGCCAACACTTAACACAGCCGGAGATGGGTGCAGTGGCCCAGCTAGGAGAAGCTAGGCAGGGCACCACCAATAGCTCAGGAGATCTGCCTCTTGCATTGCTCAGAGCCCTTGTCTTTCCCATATTAAGTTCATCCTTCCAGACACAGTTTCTCCAAGAGTCAGATTGGTCAACATTTCTAGGGACCAAGGAAAAACTATATTGAGGAAGTACAGTCTCAGCTGCCCAGTTAGTTCTGAACCAGAACCGATAGTCATCAATGCATGGCCCTCCTCCACCACGATTCTAGTCCTGTCACCCTCAGCTAGCACTTCTGCTGATCTAGGTGATTTGACTGGTGGAGGGTACAGACCTCATCCTTGAGGCCCCTGCCTATCGTGTCTTTATCAGATTAAACTGCTTTAACTTCCCATTTACAATTTGAACTGAACATGGAAAGAATGTGCCAGTCAATTATCTGAATATAATTGACACCTGCCACCATGACAGAGCAGCAGCCCTACTTCCACATGGTGATCACTTATCCCACCCCCACCCCTATTCCTGTTTTTACCTGCTTTCTCCTGGGAGGAGGAATCCAAAGTAACCAGTCACAGTCATAGCTTTAAATTTAGTTTGACCCTTACTGTGACCTTCCTGGAAGTATCCCCTCTGGGAATCAGAACCTATAGATCCACAGAGCCTAAAACTGCAGAGAAAGGAAGCAAAAGTTCCCTCACGTGGGTCGCTGAAAGTGATGGGGGGCAGGGCCACTCCCAGTTTCATCCCCAGGTTTTAAGACCCATATATTCTACTCAACAGTCATGGGTCAAGATGTATTGGGTCAATATATCATATCCTGAAGGGTATCACCCCAGCCCCAAGGGCATCATCTACAAGTTGACATTTCAGCTGTTGCCTTCAAGAAATCAATCCCCAAATCATATCAGGCCTGCAATTTCTTGTTGGCATGGCATGAAGCACGACCAGTGGATCCCATGAGCCCATGACCACCATCATGGCTCTTTTGGCATAGGTGAGTCCCCTATTCAAGGCAATGCTTTGCAAGGTCCTTGTCAGTTTTTTAGATAATCTGTAAGCTCTGAGATTGCCACACCAATGAGATCACTATGGGCAGGAAAGGAAAACCCATACCTAGAAGATGGGTTAATTCTGTGCAGCATAAATTGTTGATTTTTCCAAGTGGAAAAGTTTCAATGTAATCAAATTGCTAGTAAGTTGGCCAAGGATAGGGCTGGGTGACATGCTGGCCATGTGGTTCTTAGGGATACTTTAGCAGTGGATATCCTCTGGTGGCATCACAAAGCCCTTCACAATTTGTTACCCTCCCAGGCCCAGCCACGTGCTTCTTTAATAATCTAGTCCCTAGTCTTCTAACCGTGCTCTTTTCAGGCCCCGACCACTCACTAATTCTCCAATGCCCTTAAGTATGTGCCTATGTTTACTTCTGAACATTTCTCCCTCCACACAGAATGGGTGACCAGGTTTCTAACTGAAGCTCTGCCCTCCATAAAGGTTCCCCTCAGCATTGCCTTTTGGGTCCACTGGTGGAAGAGGTGGTAGTCCCATTGTTATGTGGGGTTTGTACCAACATATGCACCAACTCCTGCATGAAACAAGCTCAGGGATGTTCCTCTTCTATCAGCTAGTCATGGAGAAACCACATTGGTGAATGGAGGAGTACATCAGTGCCAGAGTGGTGGGGAACATGGGACTTGCACCATCTGTTCACCCTGCTATTTGTGCCCTCTGAACTCAAGCCCATACTAAACAGAACACTTCCTTCTTACAGTGGGTCTCTGTCTAAGGGGGTCTGACATGCCAAGCTCGTAATGGCTGACCACTTGCTGTCCCATAATAAGATACTGAGCCTAATCAGCTTGCCAACGGTTGCTTTTCAGATAGTAATAGTTTCTGCCACAGATGATACGGCCGAGCTCAGGAATCCTAGGGGTCTGTGCTGTGACTCTCTTCCTGCACTGGTCAGAAGCTCCGTATGACTTTTTAACCTACCACAGACTCGTCTAAGACCATGGAATCTGCTCATCCAGAGGACTCAAGGGACAGGACTGCTTGTACTGCAGCCTAGGCCAGTGGCAATGCAGAGCTCCTCCTTCTCTGAGGCCCGCCCCAGCCTAGCAGCATGCTGCTCCAGTCAGAACAATATCCCAGGTGTGGAGTAAGTCGCCAACCCCTCCTCCTACACTCACTGTCTCGAACCATAAGGATATAGGGAGACAGAGCTAGCTCTTAAAAGTACTCAGGGCTCAACCCATGAGGGTGCCCTGCCTCTTCTGTCTGTCCTAATGCTCTGGTCTTGCACTAGTTTCTCAGAATGACCACGGACTTCCCTTTGAAATGCTACCATAAGCTGCCATGGTAAATGCAGTCCGGATGAAGGGGAATCACTCCCGGCCTAAACAGAACTGCAGTTGTACAGATCCATCATAATCAACACCCAGAGATAACTGCAGAATTAATGCAGATCACATCCTCACCTCATACTTAACCCCTTTCAGTAGCTCCTCCAGCTTTCCTCTGTGTGGCATTCAGGGCCCTTCAGATATGGCCCCTACCCACCTTTTCAAGCCTTACCTCCCTTCTCTCCCCCACCACACTCCACATTCTCTGACCACACTGGCCTAATTACTGTCCCTTTGTGCATTATTTCAGTGCGTTTGGCCTCCTTAATTGTGTCAGCTGGGAGGGTTATTACTCATCTCCCTAAACACACACCAGTGTCCTCTTCTGCCCTGGGAGGGTCAGGCTCCCCCTCTACTCTACTTTCACAGCCCCTTCCGTATGGCCCTGATCACATTCTATTATGATCACTGGTTTATTAGTCTGTCTCCTTCCTTCCCTAGGCTGTATGCTGCTACAAGTCAAGCACTAAGACACATTCCGTTCAGTCTTTTTATCCTCATCACCTACTGCAAAGCCTGACACAATACAGGCACTCAATAGATGTCCAATTAATAAATGAATAAATACATGTAGATAAAAGTATGTATATTGCACATATACACACACATAAATGATCCATACTACCAGAAAATAATTTAGAAACTTAGACAACTCAAGCCACTCCCACTGCAGAACTTTCCCATTTGAGAATCCGAGGTATTTGTGGGAATGGAGTCTTATTTGGTGTTTCTGATCATTTTATAAGTGGTCTAAGCCCCGCCCCCAACCCTCAAGCTGTCCCAGCTGCAATAAATTTATAACTCATCCTCACTCTACTTTCACTGACCACTACTGTCTGTCTCACCCTACCACCACCACCACCACCACCACCACCACAAACCCATTAGCCATTCCCCTTCTCTGCTTTCAAAATGATGACTCCAGCTGAAATGGAGCAACAGGCTAGAGATTTCTAGATTCTACCTTCTTTCTTATCCCAGGGGCCACTCCTGCCACCTCACTGGCTGTGAAGCTACTGTACTTTCTAATGAGTCCCAGCCACGGGATACAGCTTAAACCATTCCTGGTAGATGTGAAATTACACAGCTATTCTCAGCCCTTCTACCAGGCAATATTTCTGCTAAATCACTAGTGACACCTCCAAGGTTTTTTAGTTCTTTCAGCTCCTGAAGAATGTGTGAATACCGTAAAATCATATTCTTAATGGGCCACTGGGCAAGATGAAGGTCTCTACTTCTCTTTTGCTCACAGGTGTGACTCTGCCTATTTTTGGAAGGTTGCACAGTAGAGAGAATCATAGCACCCAGGCATTGCCCTAAATCAGAATGCAGTCACAGTCCCAAAGTCCAAATGGATTTTCCCATAGAGAGCAGAAAGGCACATATACAAACTGGGTCCCAGAGACAACCTCAGGTCTCCCCTCAGATAGCTAAAACCACAGACATGTATGTTGTCCAAATTTATCATGAACCAAAAGCTGATTTGTTTTAATAGGGTAATAACCATTCCTAGCCTTCTTAACATGGATTTATGTCTCAATCTGGGTTTTGAGAAATATCCTTCTTATAATGGATATTTCAGAGAAAAATATACTTGATCAAATTGATGTTATTAATTGATTTTTTAAAAGACCTCAGCTATGGGACTTTTACAAAGTTGTGTTTCTCCTAAGAGCCCCTCTGTTGCCATCAATGTCCTTAAGCATTCATTCTACTACACTCCAGCCAGAATACACTGGGGTCTGGCTCTAGTCTGGATCCACACATGGAGGAATAAGAGGTACCAGAGAAATCCATCTGCAATTGACCAGCATGGTGACAGGATTTGAACCCATGTCTTCGGAGGAAAGGTTGAAGAGAAAGAGTGCATTATGAAATCACATAAACAATGTAGTCATGCCTCCTGACAGGCAGTAAATTACTATCTAAAATCAGTTTCAGTCTCGGCTTTAATTTCTTTTTGAGCTCTAAGTTTCCTGAAGAAATTTGTAATTCTCAGTAGAGGATGATCTGGCTGATTTATTTGTTCCTCAAGAATTTCAAAAGTTTGCAAAACAAATGTGATTTTAGTTTACAGCTTTTAAAACTCACTCTGCATGAAGTGGTTTACCCACGAAGGTTGTAGCTACATGTCAACATAGCTTGTTGAAAAGTTTAAAACAACAGTCTTTAAACTTTGTTGTTGGTGGTTGTTATTCCCTTGGTTGGGTATACAGGTAAGAAGTCAAATAACTAGTCTGACAAGTTTCCCCCATGACCATTTGACAGCTGATCTTGGTGTTATTAAGAGCTGCTTTGGCTCCCAACTCCCTAGAAGTTAAACACTGAGGGCAAAGTTCATAACTACAAAAACCTTCAGTCTTATAGACTGGACTCAAGATTTTATCAGCTCTCAAGGTGGGTGTGGGACGGGGGAGCCTGGTGGGCTGCTGTTTATGGGATCGCACAGAGTCAGACATGACTGAAGAGACTTAGCAGCAGCAGCAGCAGAGGATAACATTTCTATTCCTTAGTTGACATTACTCTGTAGTAGACTTATCCCTGTCTATATGCTCCCTTATCTTTGAGGGGAATTTGTAAGTTGGGAAATACAATGTGTAAACCAGGGTCAAGCTAAGCATCAGATTTGTCTATCAGTTGTAGAATCACTTGGCGCCTCACACTCCAAGAGTTTTTCTACCCTACATTCTCATAGACACAATCCCTTAGCCTCAGACAATTATGACATTACATTCTCCACTCACCAGGTTTTACTCTCTCTTAATCACATTAATTTTCAAATTGATAACAAACATGAAAAGAGAAAAATAGTTCTCATTCTTTTTGGCTTCTATGGTCTCACCCTCATCCTCCCTTTAAGCACATCAAAAAAAAATCTTTTCTCTAAATTAGCAATTTTTCACAAACTTGCTCTCATTCTAGACTTTTGCCTCCCTGATATCTAATTTCATGCTTACTAGTCCTGCACATTCAGAAGGTCACTGTCAGTGCTGTTTGTCTAGAGTGGGATGGTTTCCTTATGAAGAATGGATTGTCTGTCAGCAGAGATGTTCACACAGAAGGTGAACAACACTTATCTGTGATATTATAGAGTAGGGGTTGTGTTACATGGGTCTAAGGTCCCTTTCAACTCTGAGATTTCAAGTCTGATTACTGAAACTCGTGTTTCCCCAGATATGTCAGCCTGAAATATATATATTAATATATGGTGTTACACTAACAGTGATACATGATCACCAACAATTAGTACAGCCACCTAAAGTCATCCCTAGTTGTTTTCAGGAACCTCTAGGGGTGTTTCCTGCATGCTTGCAGTTTCTTTCAGCCATGTAAGGTCTGGCCCTTTCTCTCCTGCTCTACCTGCTGTTACCAATGCCACCTGCCGAACCTCAGCCACACTAACTTGCTTGCAGCACTTGTCACAGTTTCCAGAACACAGCCCAGCTGCCCTTACCATGCACCATCAACCTTCTTAGTCACTGCCATCACCTCCGCCAGGTACTGCCTCTGATGGCTGGAGCCCAAGGTAGGTCTGGGTTCTCTGGATTCTCCAGCATGTAGAATGTGGGCTGTAGAGTAGGCAGACAGGAGGCAAGTGTGCTACATAGATACTTTGCTGGCCTCCCTTCCACACTCCCCTGTGGTGGTAGCATATATCCATAACCTTGCCAGGACCTAATGAAGGCAGAGTGCACGTTCCCGCCTTCTCACTTTGGCCCTGACCATGTGCTGTGTTTTGGCCAATGTGATATTGATAGAGAAGACATTACAGACATACACTGGCTTCTGGCATCACCATGAGAATCTACTCTGGGAAGCCTGGTCCCCAACATGAAACATAGGGAGGAGAGCCACCCAAGATTACCTGCAGACCCACAGCCTAAAACAGTCACCCCACCAACCTGAAGAACCAGGAGAAAAAAATCACTGTTGAACAAGACACTGAATTTTGGGGCGTTGCTTGTGGAGCATTTGTAGTGACAACCAATTAGGCCAGAAGGAGACGTCCCTGAACTCCCACACCCCAACCTGCTTTGAACAGGGCAACTTGTTTCATCAGTCTGAATTTCTAAAACTGATGCCTAAGATTTTGTATTCAAAAGCAGAGGGACTGGTGTTCCATAAAACCAACTTTAAAACTCCTGGATTAGATGATTCCTTGCAGTGCAAACTGTCTAGAACTCTGATGGAGCTGTTACATCCATTTCGGTATTCTAAGGCCCCGCTCTGCTCAGGACTTTCCCAGTTTTACCACTAAAGTCCCAAGTTCATGGAAAATCCTCTCCCTGGGCCTAACAAAGCAGCCTGACCTAATGCACTCCCAGCATGTACATTTTTTTACAGACAAAGCTCCAGGACTTACTGGCACTCTCCTCTGCCTTCCTTTCTTCTCTGGGCATTGCCAACTACTACAAAGTCTCATGAGGTATTTCTCCATTTCTGTGCATCCTACAGAGGGAAATGGGGCTGCTAGACCCTAACATTCAATCCACCCTCAACCATCCCATTCATTTCCAACTGTGTTACCCCCATGACTTGTGTCTCCAGCACTGATGGCTGATGAGGAATGCCGGACAGGCTCCGGCTATCTGAGCCTACGATGTGTCCCCTTCTCCCTTCTCTCTACTCTTCTGGGGAAAGGTGTCTCTTAACTTCTGCCTAGTATTATATGAACAAGCAACAGAATCCTAGAACACCTGTGTCTAGCAAATGAGCTGGCTTCAAAGTATCCCACACTCATCTCCCCAAAATGAATAAGATATAGAAGCCTTCATTATAAAAACCTTGATTATCCTATATACACTAGTTTAGAAACATGCATCTTTCACTGTCTTGGCATTTTCCACCTCTCTTTTGAGCTCAACCAAATACATCGTGAAATCACTCAACAATTTTGCAAACAGTGAGATGAATCTCACCTGATCATCGTTCATTACTGTTCACCCAGCTATCACTATTAAATGAAGATAGTTGGCATTGACTCAAGTTATGAAAAGGAAACCCGTTTTTAAAAGACAATCTGTTTTAGATAGGAAAAACCAAAAAATGCCTATAGAATACAAAGGCTTCCTGAATTCAACTCAACTGTAACAAGTCAACTTGACTGTAACAAGAAGAAAAGTTAGTATATACATCACTACAAAATTAAATTGTTGCCAGAGGATACTATTAAAATGTCTCTTATAAAGTAATGTTCAAGTTTTACTTCTAGTACTGAAAATAACTTATCAACAGTGGAAAAGGCAAATAAATTGTGATATATTCATACAGGGAAATTCTACATAGCAGTGAATACTGATATAGGCAAAAAGATGCATGAATCTCTGTTATTGAATGAAAAAGTCAGACAGAAGAGCATCTAGTGTCTGATCCCATTTATATGAAGTTTAAGAAGAGGTAAAATGAATCTGTAGTGATAGAGGTGAGGATACTCTTTCTGTATTCACCTATGGAGGCAGAAATCTGGGGAAGAAATTGTTTCCCTTACCTGCAAAAGAGAAGGTAGGGATGACCTTACAAAGCCATAAGGACTTCATGACCCCAGAAGGTCACTGTGCCTCACCCCTAATTTCATCCTCTGATAATAGTGCTCCTGAACATAAATGTAGTTGAAATCTATTCTCTTCCCACTAAAATGGCTACTGTTGACATACCATGTAGGAACCCAGCCTTGATCTTTGCCAGCCCAGAAAGGTCAACAATGTCACATTATTTAATAATAGAAGTAAGAATAGGAAAAAAGAAATTAATCTTGCAAACCACAGGTACTGCAGCCAAAGGTCTTCAGTAAAGTACTAGCAAACACTGAGCACTTAAGATGAACAAGCCCTATTCTAAGTGCTCATTTAACCTTTTCCATAATCTGGGAGACAGTACTATTATTATCCCCATTTTCCAGGTCAGGAAACTGACATTAGTAAACAGCAGAAATGGGGTTTGAAATATGCAGTCTGTTGTCAGGGTCTGTATCCTTGATGAGTATGTATTATATCGCCTTTAACCTGCTTGACATTTCTTTATATTGTCCTCCATTGTAATAACATATTTCCTGAAATACAACAAATCAGATAGCTTCATCATTATCCTTTATTAGAAAAGGGTTATCCTTTTGTTCTTAATGCTATGAGGGTCATGACAGACTTGGATTCTGAATGTCTGTATCTCTTTTTATCCCTCCCACCCTTTCTTCCCTTTCATTCTTAGGGAAAATAGAAAATTGCCATTTACTTTCCGTCTTCTCATACCACTTTGACCAAAGCCAAGCTTCCCTGGTTGGCCACGTCCAGAATTTCCAGCAGTAATCTAATGTGCCATAAAATGTTTCAGAAAGATATTCTTTTACTCCTTGGAGTGCTGATCAAATTCTCCTAAACAGAATCAGAGTGAATTTTATACCAAACGGAGACCAGACAAGGGAAGAAGTCAAGGGTCTCTGATTTGAGGCAGAGTTATCTGAACTCTTCTTGTTTCCCCCACCCCTCTGCAGCAAGGAAAGAGTGCTTTAAATCACAGACATCATTGTCAATGAGCACTAGAAAACATAATGTACCAGAGGGCAGGAAGATCAAAGCTTAGCACCTGGAGAGTCCCACATGGTGTAGATTAATAAAACAATGCCCTCCATTACATAAATCTTAAGCAAGGTTGCTCACAGACACACACCCCCCAAAAAATTACTGTATGGGTCGGGTAACTGATATACAATACATGTCATTTCCCTGTTGGGGAGCGTTCTCTCACCCTAGTTCAGTTGTTGACACAAAGCAAGGAGACTTTCCTTTGTTTTAAGCTTCTTTTGTCTAAAATTGACATTACAGATTCTGGACTGGGACAGGACACATCTGCAAGCCAGCGGAAATACCAAGATCCTGCCTGTGCCTTTGATTGTTACATTTAAGATATCATGTGTGCTACCAGCTCAGCTGCTGCAAAGCATTAGAAGCCATTACTTTGGGCTTGTAAAGTACTTTGGAAATACTATAGACCAGGATTAGAGAAGATGAGTATTCCACATGGTTGCAGGAGGGACCATCACCCAGGGCAGTGCTGTATAGTTAGACTGATCTATGATCCACATGTGGAAAGCAGGATTTTAAGAATCCTGCGGAAGGTGTCTATGTGAACGTGTGTGTTAGTGGTTTTGAGACAAACATGTTCGTCAAGCTTGAGAGAAAGAAAAAAAAAGTGAGGAAGGGGGGCATACATGTGTCCAGCCCTTTTGTAGTTTTCTATGACAGTGTGAAAGCAAAACCAAAACTGAATCCAAATATTCACTGCTGAATGTCACTTTGGAATTTAGCTGACAAGGCCTGTGGCTTTTTTATAAGTGAGAGGCAAATCATATGGAAGTTGTGAGCCCAAGTGTAAGGTAGCAGAGGTTTCAGTATTACATTCTATGTAGGAAACTTTAGCATGTGTTGATAATATCCTGGAAACTTTCCCAGTGATAAAAATAAGATAATCTTCATTTGCGTAAGCTATATAATGCTGCTTGATCCCAAGCAGTGCATGAAAGTCTATTCAGATCTATATCTGAGACTTACCAATCAATGGTTTATTATCATGCATGCATGCATTATGTGTACAGGATACTCACATGATAACCAGGGCACTGGCAGAGAATAAACATACAGTGAACATAACTTAATAATGTCTCATCATTATGCAGCATGTCCCCACAGTGGTTTTCCCACTTGAATCTCACAGGCTGTCCATGTGTTTAGAAAGACAAATATTAATAGATCAAAATTACAGATGAGGAAACTGCATCCCCAAACAAATTCAGTGATGTATCAGGCTTTCGTGATTATTCAGCAACAGCTTGATAGAATGCAAGTTGTTTTCCTACAAGTCTAGCATAAATTCTGCCACACCACATAGAGCCCCAGAGAACAAGAACACAACTGCATCTGCTCTATCCCAAACTATTCTCAAGAAACTTTGTATTTAGAGAGATTATGAGAAATGGAAAAAGGACAGTCTCTCCCGTCATTTTGTCACCATTACCTCTCTCAGAAAATATACATACACCATCATTTCATGAAAGGAGTTTAGCCAGATGTGGGGGGGCTGGTGCTGACACTGCTGTCTCAGCATTTACCCGCACTCTAGGCAGAGAGTCTACACACTTACCATTTTTTGATAAGTGGCACAACAAATCCTTCAGCTCATATAATGCATTCATTTTGAGGTGTTTGGTGGAGAGGAAGCAAAGAAGTAAGTTCTGAGTTTATGTATATTTTTGATGGTCTTTTGTTGTTGTTTGTCATGAATCAATGTCAGTGTTAGTCACTCAGTCGTGTCTGACTCTGCGACCCCATGGACTGCAGCCCTACAGGCAACTCTGTCCATGGAATTCTCCAGGCAAGAATACTGGAATGGATTGCCATTCCCTTCTCCAGGGGATCTTTCCAACTCAGGAATCAAACCCGAGTCTCCTGCATTGCAGGCCGAGTCTTTACTGTCAGAGTAACAAGGGAAGCCCTTGTCACGAATAAGGAAGCAATACATAGTCACTCCGGAAGTACTAGAATATACAGGATACATAATCATTCTGTATATAGTTTTCTATAGGAGCATATCAAAACTGTAACATACTGTCCAGTCTAGTTAATTTGAAAACTGTCACTTCTATTATCCCAAAGGAATGAAACCAGAATGGCCCAAGGGAAGGCATTAGACACTACAATGACCAGCATTGCAATTTTGCACCCAATTCCACTGCATATGCTTATGTTGTTTTCAGACAATAGAAGGGAACCAAGGATCTGTTCGACAATGCAGATGTCACAGCCTCTCTCTTTGCTAGGGCTCGAAAAGAGGGAGCAGTGAGAGAGAAAGAAAATTCGGGTTCTGAAGAAGAGTTTGGGAACCGGTTTAGAAAAAGAGCCTAACAGAGAACTCAATCACAATAATAGAACTTTTTTTTTTTTTGAGACATTACCATGTTTCAGAATCTGTGTTAACTACTTTCTGCTTCATTTATGTTTTAAATTTTACTTTTTATGTTTGTTTTACTATTTTTAATGAACTTTTGAGATAATATATATATACACACACAAGTTTTTACTCATCTATCAATACATTTTACTGATGCACCAAATTAAATTCAGAGACATCAAAGAGCCTTGCCAACATCACAGGTGAAGAAGCAGTAAAGCTAGAACACGAACCTAGTTCTGAAGCCATAGAGGTTGAAGTCTTAAGAAAAGCTTGATGTGTATTGAAAATAGTAACTGCTAAGTCGCACTTCTTTGGCTTTTCCCTCTCAAGTCCTAGAACTTAATCCTCATCCCCACTTCCCTAGATAAGTATTAGTAGCCCCACTTTAAGTTAGAAAAATTGAGCCCCAGGGACAAAAGGAGGCTTGTCTAAGATCCTCTTGCTGCGAACTGCGAAGCTGGATTCAAACACATATCTGACAGGTTCCAATCTTATGTACTCTCCTCAGCATCACACCCATTCTTGGGCTCACTTTGTCAGCACACAGAGGTCAGAGCCAAACCTAGTCCTAAGTAGGAAGTACCTTCTTAATGTTGTTCAGCCAAAAAACCATCATTTCTATGTTGCTTTCCTCTTTTCTGCCAACCGAAAGTCCACTGTCACTACTCAACCCATTCAGACCCCATATGACGGCAGTATAAATATACAAGACACCTAACGGAGTATTTTACACCAGACCTAGCCATTCAGAATGGGATTTTAGCTCTCCTGCAATTGCCATTTCAGAAAGAGCCAGCATGACTGTGGAAGGCCATAGAACTTTCTGAACAGCTGGCCTATCAAAGGCAGATTGAGATGCTTTAAGCTGATTGCTTTGATCCACATTTCTTCAGCTCCAGGCCTCCATTCTGTGAGGAGCCCTCCCAGTGAAGTCCACGAGAGCCTGGAACCCCTGGGAAAACAGGTAATATTGAATACAGCCCTTTGTTCTATGGCTGGCCTGTCAAAATTCTTTAATATAAAATCAATCCCTCTCTCACTTGCATTCAATTATTCCTTTTTGGCTAAAATGTTTCAGTGAGTGTGCATTATTTCCTGCTTAGTCTTTTAAGGTTTTGGGATTTTTTCCCCCAAAAAAAGGGAGGTCCTTCTATCTTGGAGAATAAGTGTATCTTGCACAGTTTGAAGCAGAAACCATACTGACAAAAAGCTTTTCATTTTTTCAAATACATTAGCTGCGGTTATAACTTCAAACCCCAGTAGGATTTCAACTGCATTGGGATACATGCAATTTATAGCAAAATAAAATAATACCAGGTCATTTGGAATGTAAGAATATTCCTAATTTACTTTTTTTGAAATACTGTAAAAATATACCTTTGTGCATAAGTGAACGTATCAGGTTTTAAAAGTTATTTTCTTCACAATCATAATAAGGGTCCAGGAGTTAGGGCTCGGAATGGCTTTTCCATGAGTTTTCAGGAAACTTGGGTTTCTGTCCAACAGTTGGCTACAGAGAAGTTTTCCTGAGCATGCTATATTTTCATCTGCCTCTTGCCTCTAAATTCTGAAGGACACAAATTACTAGCCATAAATCTGCCTTCTCTCCTAAGCCCAAATCCACTGATTGAAGTTGTATCATTTCTGTGATTTTTTTGTTGTTATTGGGCACGCTGTAGCATTTTTCTTCTCTCATCTATTTGAAAAATATTTCCTATGCCTCCTACGATCTCAATTATGTGTGTATCATATTACAACATAATCTAGGCTGCGCATCCTCACTTGGCTTCAATATTCTTGTAAAGGGTGTTGACAACAGATTAGCTCAGTGTCTGCGCAGTGGACATTTAACAAATTGATGATGTGAATTCATCTTATTTGGTAGCTACAGATTCAGAGTTCAATATTTAGCAATGCTGCTGCTGCTAAGTCGCTTCAGTCGTGTCCAACACTTAGCGACCTCATGGACTGCAGCCTACCAGGCTCCTCCGTCCATTGGATTTTCCAGGCAAGAGTACTGGAGTGGGGTGCCATTGCCTTCTCCGAGCAATAAATGCTACCAAATAATGTTTTAATCTACACTCAGCCTTTTCTTCTTTTTTAACATGGCCCAAAACATAAAAGATAAAAAGTATATGTAAGTGAATGTTTGTGTGTGTGTATTCAGAGGATACATACACACACACATGCAACATAATAATTATAATTATGTATGATATTATATAAGATATAGTGACATGTATACATATTATAATTACATATACTTATATATATATATGTGTGTGTGTATATATATACACATATAGAAGCTTACTTCAAAACCTCACCAAAACACCAAAATCGACCATATTCCTTTTCCCTTTTTAAAGCAAGAGAAATGAAAGTCATTTCTAAGTGGCCCACCAGGGGACTGTCTCTCTTTTGCCTTTGCTAGCTGATCTCAGCCTCTATTGGATCTGTGGACCCACAAAGTTGTCAAAATCCACCCCCTTCTGCAGCTTGTATAGCACATCAAGCCATGAGCTTTACTGCTTAACAGAGATGTAGTGAAAAGGCAAGTGCCTTGGCAGCCATTTAAAACGTGTGTAAAAAGCCTGGAATAGAACCTCATCAGATATCAACTCTGGCATTTGACGGGAGGGTGGGAGGGGTGGCTTAAAACCCACCCAGTACCATAATTTATTTTGCCAGGAGGTAAGAAATTGACCAGGGTTCAGAATGTAATCCTTCTTCAAATATTATTTCTGGGAACAGTTTTCTCACTAAGCATGACCCCACAAATTGAATCTTGCCTCCCAACCTAGGTCTACATTCCATAAGTTCTGTTCTAAAAGTAAACTGTTTATATGGGCAAGAAGAAAGTCAGCCTTATTATGAAGCAGAGAAAAATTTAAGATTTTCTATTTAATCATTTTTTACTTTTTTTCTTGTATCCCTCTCCAGATTACCTAAACAACTTTTATAGCTCGCGTTTTAAGTAGATCTTGTGAAAAGCTGCCACCAATACCAAATTCAGCACTCTTTTAATTAATTGTGGATAAGGATAGTCAAGAAAGTAAGCAAAATTTCAAACCTTAGATAACACACAACAAAGAGTATGATCACAGTGCACCATGGTCCCTGCAGCAAACCTTAGTTAATACAGAAGTCCTGATTAAGTGAGTCATTGTGTCTGATTTTCTTTTTCAAACTTCTACTCTATTTTGGGCAAAACAACATCTGTTCAAAAGGAAGTGTCAGGAAAACTATTTCAAGTCAAAACCAGTAACAGTTAGCAATAATAACAAAACACGTTTCCTATTTGCCAAAGACTGTGTTTTATCTGTTAATTGTCAGCCACACTGTGAGAGAATCTAACTATCACCACTTTACATGGGTGGAAACTGAGGCACAGAGATATAACTGACTAAATCACACAGCTGTAAGCAGTATCTTTTGACCCAGTAATCCCATGGCTGGGAAGAAAACCATTCAAAAGAAAGAAAAAGCTATATACACAAACATATGAATGGCTTTGAGATACTAAACAACTTGCCCTAGATTATACAACTATGTAGGGGATAACCAGGTTTTGAACCCAGGCAGCCATCACCAGCAACATACACTGAATTATTAATACAATGCTATACTTGCTCCAAGCTCCAGAGTCCATAAGAACTTGGCTCCGTGCCTTCAAGTACTTGCTGTAGAGCACAAGAGACAATACCAATGCCAGGAAACAATTAGAAGACAGGTACATGACAAAATGCATGACAGATACTGCAGTGGATTGGGCTGGAACATCCAGAGAAGATCCTGGAGGAAGAGACTTGAGCCGAATGCTGAGGAGGATGAGTCACAGGCAGGACACTGTTGAATAATAATTGTGCTTTGCTGGGCAGTTACTACATGCCAGGCATGTTCCAAATAGCTTTATATTTGCCAAGTAATTTAACCAAACAAGATGCATTCCTTCTGCTGACAGATGTACCATATCTGAAGGGTTAATGTTAACCAACTCAAAGAACCAGCTTTCAATTTGAAAACTAAACCAGAGGAAAAAAACACACCTATAACTTCACTGTAGGGTTCCAGTGAAAAATACTTTTAAATTAGTCCTTCCCAACTCATCAGACAGCATTTTGAAGAGAACATGAGAAGGCTGAGGAAAAAGACAAAATGTACTCCCATCTTCCAGACTCAACCTAATCAGCCTTCCAAAAACACATCCATCGTTTTCCTTGCCTACTAGATAACAACCCTGGTTTCATCATTTTACAACCACATCCACCCAAACATTTGAACTCACAGTAGATTGCCACTATTATGAATTTCATAATCAAGGGATACATAAATATTTTTGACATTAAGGATGGTTCTCACTGACCTAATACATTTGAAAAGAAAGTGAAAGTGAAAGTCACTCAGTCGTGTCTGACTCTTTGAACATCATGAACTATATAGTCCATGGAATTCTCCAGGCCAGAGTACTGGAGTGGGTAGCCTTTCCCTTCTCAAGGGGAACTTCCCAATCCAGGGATCAAACCAGGTCTCCCATATTGCAGGCAGATTCTTTACCAGCTGAGCCACAAGGGAAATCAAGAATACTGGAGTGAGTAGCCTATCCCTTCTCCAGCAGATCTTCCCAACTCAAGAATCAAACCAGGATCTCCTGCATTGCAGGCAGATTCTTTACCAACTGAGCTATCAGAGAAGCCCCCTAGTATGCTTCAGTTCAGTTCAGTCACTCAGTTGTGTCCGACTCTTTGTGACCCCATGAACCGCAGCACGCCAGGCCTCCCTGTCCATCACCAACTCCCTGAATCCACCCAAACCCATGTCCATCGAGTCGGTGATGCCATCCAGCCATCTCATCCTCTGTCGTTCCCTTCTCCTCCTGCCCTCAATCTTTCCCAGCATCAGGGTCTTTTCCAATGAGTCAGCTCTTCGCATCAGGTGGCCAAAGTACTGGAGTTTCAGCTTCAACATCAGTCCTTCCAATTCACACCCAGGACTGATCTCCTGTAGGATGGATTGGTTGGCTTAACAGGTGCCTAAAAAGTAAGATTATTTTCTCTTTGTAGAGCTTAATATTCAGTTCAGTTCAGTTGCTCAGTCATGTTCGACTCTTCGTGACCCCATAGACTGCAGCAAGCCAGGCCTCCCTGTCCATCACCAACTCCCAGAGCTTGCTCAAACTCATGTCCATTGAGTTGGTGATGCCATCCAACCATCTCATCCTCTGTTGTCCCCTTCTCCTCTCGCCTTCAATCTTTCCCATCATCAGAGTCTTTTCCAAGGAGTCAGTTTTTCGTATCAGGTGGCCAAAGTATTAGAGTTTCAGCTTCAGCATCAGTCCTTCCAATGAATATTCAGGACAGATCTCCCTTAGGATGGACTGGCTGGATCTCCTTGCAGTCCAAGGGACTCTCAAGAGTCTTCTCCAACACCACAGTTCAAAAGCATCAATTCTTCAGTGCTCACCTTTCTTTGTAGTCCAACTCTCACATCCATACATGACTACTGGAAAAACCATGGTTCTGACTAGATGGACCTTTGTTGGCAAAGTAATATCTCTGCTTTTTAATATGCTGTCTAGGTTGGTCATAGCTTTTCTTACAAGAAGCATCTTTTTTAATTTCATGGCTGCCAGTCACCATCTGCTGTGGTTTTGGAGCCCAAGAAAATCAAGTCTGTCGCTGTTTCCATTGTTTCTCCATCTATCTGTCATGGAGTGATGGGACCAGATGCCATGATCTCAGTTTTCTGAATGTTGAGTTTTAAGCCAACTTTTTCACTCTTCTCTTTTACTTTCATCAAGAGGCTCTTTAGTTCCTCTTTACTTTCTGCCATAAGGGTGGTGTCATCTGTGTATCTGAGGTTATTGATATATTCCCTGCAATCTTGATTCCAGCTTGTACTTCATCCAGCCCAGCATTTCACACAATGCACTCTGCATATAAGTTAAATAAGCAGGGTGACAATAACTTAGTGCTATTAATCATTTCATTATTAAAATCTTCCCAAAATGCATTTCATTGTTGCTGTTTGATCTGTCAATTGACATTGCCACCAACGGTGTAAAAGAGTTCCCTTTTCTCCACATTTATTTATTTATTTGTAGATTTTTAAATGATTGCCATTCCGATTGGTGTGAGGTGATACCTTACTGTAGTTTTGATTTGTATTTCTCTAATAACGAGTGACGTTGAGCATCTTTTCATGTGTTTGTTAGCCATCTGCATGTCTTCTTTGGAGAAATGTCTATTTCAGTATTTGGCCCATTTTGTTTTGATTTGGTTGTTTTTTTGATATTGAGGTGCATAAACTGTTTGTATATTTTGGAGATTAATCCTTTGTCAGTTGCTTTGTTTGAAAGTATTTTCTCCCATTCTGAGGCGTGTCTTTTCATCTTTTTTATGGTTTCCTTTGCTGTGCAAAAGCTTTTAAGTTTAATTAGGACTCATTTGTTAATTTTTATTTTTATTTCCATTATTTTAGGAGGTGGGTCAAAAAAGATCTTGCAGCAATTTATGTCAAAGAGTGTTCTGGACTATATTTTCCTCCAAGACTTTTATGGTGTCTGGCACTACCTTCAGGTCTTTAATTCATTTTGAGTTTATAAAGATGTGTTAAAGAATCTACCATGATCCTACCAGTTGACCCCCATGGTTGCAACTTTTTCCTTCAACTCCTTTTAGCCTGCATTATTCCACACATATTCACAATTGTTACATTTGCATTGTGAATTATACATTGATAAGTATAAAATAACCCTCACTATTGAATTTAAATATTACTTTGATGTCCAGAATTTACATTTGACAGCACACTCCAATAATGATGAGACCAATAAAAGTTTAATGAGATAGGCTGCTGGGTACAGTACTACAGAGAGCAAACAACTGACATTAACCATCACAATGGAAAAATAAAAGCCCCTTACCCAGCCCTAATCCATCTTACCCTCCCAGAGACCACTGACTGGAGGGGAGATCAGGTCTTCTTGAGGAAAGACCTTGCAGCACAACTATAAGTATAATGGTTAATGTTCCTCTGACATTTCCCCAAGGAATTATAAGTTAACTGCCACAGCAACTGTGTACTCGGGAAAGGGATCACACACTTTTTGAAGACCAACAGATATAGAGTCTGAGCTAATACTAATAGCAGAACACTCAGCTGCCAGTGTAGCGTACTAGTTAGAGTAGGGGCTTTGAAGGTCAGATGTATCATTACCATACATCCTAATTTTATCACATACTTAGTACAATGGTTTATTTCTCCAAGTCCTGAGTGTACAATTGGTGTAGAAATACTTAGCAGCTGTCAGAACTGTCATATTTGTATCCTGACACATGTAGTTGGAGACATGATAGGAAAAATCAAGTGAAAGCACCAGAAACTACACCCAACATTGCCCAACCAAGACTGTAATATGAGAAGCAATATCTCACCATTGCAAAAAAAAAAAAAAACTTAAAAAGGATACAGGTATGGAGATCCCCATTACATCTATATTCATTTCAATTGTCTGATTCCTTAACAAAAAGATTAACTGTGGCCGAAGACAGTGATTTACTGTGAACTTATCCAGGTAGTTGCCCCAATCACAGCTGCTCTGGTGGATGTGCTATTTTTACTAGCAAGATCAATACAGCTTCTGGCGCTTGATAAGCAGCCATTGGTGCAGCAAAAGTATTAACTCGACAACACTAGAGAGAATCAAAGACAGCTTACTGTCACGTGACAAGAACAGCAATACATTTTTACTGTCTCGCCCCAGAACTACATTAACTCTCTTGTTCTCCATTCTAACACAGTTTGTAGGGACCCTGGTCTTCCTGACTTCCCACTGAACTTTATGCAGGTCCACTATATTAATGCCTGGGTGTTAGTTGGACCAAGTGAGCAAGATGCCCTAGAATCACCTGCAGGGAAGAGCGTAAGAATCAAGGAAAGCTCCTGCATCAGTAAGTTGTTTAAAGTTACAGAAGATAACTTTAGGTTAGGGCCTCAAGGCCCTCCAGGATAACTCTTCTAAGGTTAAGAGCCAGTTGCTGTGCACTGGTCATTATATCTTGCACCTTATACTTATACTTGCAAGAAAGGGGCACAGTGGTTTCTGGGTTTCTTTGGGTTTTAGAGGTGCCATTAACTACCCATGGAATACAGCCTTTATTTATTTATCAAATGTCTTAGGTTGGATTCCCCAGTAGCAGTCTCCAAGGTAAAAGTGTGAGTAGTACAAACAGTTTATTTGAAAGGGCAATCTAAGCAAGTTAGAGAGAAGAGGGAAGGATGTCATTAAAGCATGCATTGAACCAAGATCACCATCATGGATACCTGCAGCTCAATCCTACTGGGGAACTCTGGGGGAATATGAAGAATGCACCTCAAAATCATCCCAAACAAGTGGCTAACCCATGTGTAACTTCTTGAGGATGGCTTCCAGAGGCATTCATTCTCTGACACTTCTGGCTTGCTCTGTGCCTGGGCTGTGAATGCTTCTATACCTGCAGAGTCATGGGTATTCAGAGTGAACAGCTTTTGCTGTGTAGAAGTAACAGCCTAGGATATGTGAGTCAGGCGCTGAGAGTGTTGGCTCTATCTGGTGACTTGGAAGGCTGCCACAGCTTCAGATGTGGCCAGAAACCAGAGGAGGTCAAGACTATGGTAAAAAACTGCCCCCACAGTCTATGTGACCTAGTGGAGGCAATGTTGATGAGGGTGGCTGTAGTGGAAAAGGATTCTCCATGGAGACACTGGCAAGCCTCAATGGGAAAATTGTTGCACATGTCCCAAAAGTTCCAGAGCAAGGCTTTAATAGAAAATTAACCTCCATCGGAAAACCAGCTACTGTGCAGGGTATCAAATGACTTGCACTTGGAACTATGCTACTTGAGTTGAGTACTGTCATATCCACCAAGTTATGAGGATGAGTATGTGCAGCACAGATATATTGTAAAATGGAAATGGTATATTCAATACTGAGCTCAACAAAATCAATAGTAAATTTCAAGGACAGAGGACCCAGACTCTCATGTCACCTACTTTAATGCCTAATGCCTGACCCTCGATTGCATGCTCTCTTCAACCTATGGCCTCATTGGGCCCTTTGAATCTTCTTATCTTAAGCAATTGGGTCTTTCAAATTCACATTGTCCAATCAGGCTTGGGAACTTCAACAGCTCTTGATTTTGACATAGATTTTCATTTAGACTGAATAGTGACTTCATATGGAGGCTGTGCAGCTATTCAGAGAACAACAAAAGACCTGGCTACTTCAAATTCTCTTCTAGCTGTTAATCAAGAGTCAATAATCTGTGAAGAAAACAGATTTAGGTTCCAGCTTCCTTTCTTCCATGAAAGAAACATCTATGGGAAAAGCTATCAGTAAATTCAATATGCCCCTTCTGGGAAACATCCTTAAAAGTGGGAATGATCTAAAAGAACTAGTTTGGAAAGCGTTCCCGAAAAGTGTCCAAATAATCTCATTTTCCTGTCCTAAAGCTATGAAGGAATTTGTCCTTATGGGGAAAATGGCTCTACTTAAACCCATTTATACTAAGCACTACATGATACATTTTACATACTAAATCCTAATAACAACCCTATGATGTAGGTAATATTGGCCTATTTTACAAGTGGAAAATGTCAAAGTCACACAGAGAGAAAGCAGTGGAGCCAGGATTCTCACTCTGTCTGAGCAAGGAAGCCCATGCTTAATCACTTGAATGCCTAGTCAAATGGTCAAATTTCTGCCTGCTGAAATCATCTACTAGGTGACACCCTCAGGACAGTCCTCTGCTAAAGAGAGCCTGCAGTCGCTGGCACAAGCATGGAATTATTTTT
The DNA here is from genome assembly GCF_054371585.1 of Giraffa tippelskirchi. NCBI lineage: Eukaryota > Metazoa > Chordata > Mammalia > Artiodactyla > Giraffidae > Giraffa > Giraffa tippelskirchi. The sequence continues at coordinate 162,133,290 of NC_137275.1, forward strand.
TCCCCTCACAATAGCAAATGGAGCCAATGGGCTGTGATCACTCTTCTTAACCTTCCAAGTACTTCCAAGGCCCTTCACACATAAAACTCCAGGGGCAGACAGTCATAACACGCAGAGAAAGAGCTTCCTTCAGCTCTGTGGTTCTACTATCCTCAATATATGACTTCCATCTCAAAGTCCAAATAGAGGCCCCGAAACAGCTGTGTCCTTTACAAAAAGAAAGATTGACTGTCCCTGAGAAGGGGACAGCTGTGATGCATCACTGTCAACATGCTCCACAGCTGGGGGATGGACGTCCCAGCCCAGTAACCGGGAGCTGGACAGGACATTCAGTGTCCACTATGCTGTCCAATCACCTGCTGCTCATTCTGGACAGCAAAAAGAAAAAGGAGGAAGGAGCACCCTCATTCTCTTTCAGGGCATTTCTCAGAAGGGGTGCAGACTGCTTCTGCACCCATTCCTTTTCCTAGAAGTTAGTGCCATGGCTACTAACAGCTTCAAGGGAAATTGCCAAATATAGTCTTAATTATGGATGACTACTGCCCAGTGGTAAATTAATGGTTCAGTTATTAAAACTGAAGTTGAGTTATTAAAACTTCCCTGGTGGCTCAGATGATAAAGCGTCTGCCTATAATGCAGGAGACCCGGGTTCAATCCCTGGGTTGGGAAGATCTCCTGGAGAAGGAAATGGCAACCCACTCCAGTATTCTTGCCTGGAAAATCCCATGGAAGTAGGAGCCTGTTAGGCTACAGTCCATGGGGTCGCAAAGAGTCAGATACGACTGAGCAACTTCACTTTATTAAATATTAGCAGTCTGTAGTCCAAGTTACCAACCTGATCTTCAGTGTTCCTCCTTCATGGTAGGGTATCTGTTAGTCCAACCATCCCAGGCATTCTTCCCACTAGAAGTGCCCCGGGACCCTCTATGCCAAGGTATGGACATGGGGCCTTTTTATACCCACACATACAGTCTTGACATCCTTGTGCTCAAGAGCCATCTACCCTCTCTGTTTCCCACTCAGGAGCCCTTCTCTCAACCTGGCTTCTGGGTCTCAGACATCTCTCCCTCATGTGGTTGACATAAAAAGAGAACATCACCTTAAGGAGGAAATAGCTCCTTGCACATACTTTAGGGTAGCTTTGCCCTGACTTACCAACAGTTCCCACGATTTGATAGAAATTATAACTCCATGCTCAGAATAACAGGATAAAGGTTTTCTGATATGTGGAGATGGAAGCAATTATAAAGTTGCTCTGTGCATGGAGAATAGTTTTCTTCCTTAATTCTCAGGTTTAAAACTGATTGCAAGGCAGTATACTCCATCAAAAAGGGGAGGAGGTGAGCATTCTGCATCAGATTTTTAAATTATTATAAAACAAATTACAGAAAGATATAAAACCTTAATACAAAGTAGGATAAGAATATGAACAAAGGAAGAAATACAAATGGGCGATATCATTGAAGAAATATTCCACCTCATTAATAACATAAACTACAAATTAAAGCAATAAGACATCTTCATCTCCTACCTATCCGACTGGTAAAGATTAAAGAAAGTCATATAAATATAGGAAACAAGACACTGTTAAACTTAACTGACTGCAGTTGAAACTAGCACAACCTTTGGAGAACCAATTAAGAAAAATAATAAAAAATCTTTTTAAAAATACCTTGACCCCCAGAATCGCCCCTGCTGGGAACTCGACAAGTAAGAAAAGTGTTTGTACAAGATGGTTCACCTAAGATTTGTTTATAATAGAAAATCCAAATGTCCAGTGCTAAAAGAGTGATCAGATATGTAAGGAAATGCTCTGTAGCCATTTGAAATTCTGAGCAACATCTCTAGTCACAGAAAGATGTGTTACTTTGTGATTTAGGAAAAACGTGGCTTATATAACAATACATGCTGTATATGCAATATGATTTTTGTAAAATGTGTATAATTGTCTATTTATTTTTCTATATTTACAATATAAATAGTCTAAAAGAATTCACACCAAAGAAAGGTTACCTGATTTTCTCTGAGAAGAAGGATTTCTGATTATTTTATTGTTATTTTTCCTCTCTTGAATATTTTTATACTTTAGGCTTTCCACAGATTTCACATTACTTGATGAGGTATTTCTGTATAAGTAACAAATAAGAACATGGAACTACCTATTAACCCACTCCTCAAAGGGGAAATGACTTTCTAAGCGATAGAAATCACCGAGGAAAAGACTGATTACTTTCCAAAAATGAAAGTTTTGTTGTGTCAAAAAAATAAAAGCCAAGAAATCTAAGGAAAAGTAATATTCACAGTAATTCTTATACCAAGTTTAATATATACAATCAGAAAAACACTATTCTGAAAGTTAAACTGAAAAATATCATGGACTGTGTAAACAGACAATTCACACACAAAAAAGTAAATACATTAAAAAACTAATTTCACTATTAATTTAATAAATAAAATGAAAATAACTACTAAATTATTAACTATTATCAAGAATTGTGAGAAATTGGCTCTACCATACAAGGTTCATAACTGCGTAAATTAATGCAATATATTTGGAAACCACTTGACAACAACATCAGGAGATGGGAAACTGGTTAGCCTTTGATCCAGTAATATTCTAGTGAAACAATCCAATTAAACGAAAAGCTACAGGCAGAAAGATATCTAAAATAGCATTTTTATAATAGCAAATTAAAGAAAATATCCTAAATGTCAACAAAAAATGCTTAAATGTACTGGTGGTAAATCTACTAAATGGGATATAATGCAACCATTCAAATTCTGTGTATGATGATTATATAATAAAAAGGAAAAAAGTCTTATGCTAAGTTCCAAAAACAGGATAGCGAATTGCATGGTAGTTTTAGAGTATGGATTAAAAATAGACCAAAATATGCAAATATATTCAGATGGTTAACAATTAAGCTACTACCAATATGTTCTTTAAAGAATATGTATTTTTAATCATCTGTATTAAGTGATGGCTATGAGAATTATGTACCACCATGGAAAATTATAATACCATATTACCTGAAGAATGTTATATTGTTTTATGTATCAATACATATGAATTGCAACAACTTTCTCTTCCTTCTTAAGAAAACTATTGCTTGCTATGTTAATGAATTTATGGGTGAATTTTTAGTTCATCTAATAAGCAAAATTATATAATTCTGTAAACATAACTTCTTTAGAAATTAAAAGTAGATATAGTACAGCATGATAATATATCAATAAATATATTTTCGGAGAAAAAAACAGTCTGAAGTATCAAGAGGCAGAGTTCAGATCTAAATTTATTAGTTTTGTGTGTGTGTTTAAAAGCTAAAAATCACTGTCCAGCATTTACTTCTCTTAAGAAATAGAAAACAGGTTGGCAATGATTTTGACAAGAGTATAGGAGAGGGAGACAGACAGACAGACAGACTTTGGCAAACTAATTTCTGAGTGGCTTCAAGTAGCCCAAACTCCTGAGGTTTGGAAATGAGAAAAGACACAATGCCACCTCCTAGTTACTGAGTATTTCATAATCAGTTTTCTATGATCGGTCTTCCACAAGCCTGGCCTGGGTCCCAGAAAAGAAAATATAGAACTTCCTACTTCTCCACTGGCCTGCAGTCCAACTAATTGAAAAAAAAAATAGAATGATCTTGGTCTGTTCTTCACTCAGCAAGTGTTCCCAACGTTCCAACTGCTCACACATGGCTTCTGAACTTTCCCATCCATTCAGAGTCCGACAGGATGTGAAAACTATCAGTAATTCTCAGGAAATGGACTTCTGGCCATCTCTGGAGATGAGCAATGAGGCATTTGTCATGACAGACTTGCCCACGAGGATCCAGCTGGTATCTGCTCCACCCGTGCATCCGGAAGGATGGGAGGGAAGGGAAAGACTCAGACACACTGATTCAAGTGACCTTGCTGGGCTATTCTCTGTTCAGTAAACTGGAAAAGCAGCACCTAAGGAAAAGGTTGGCTGCCTGATAGTTTGGCCTTTGAGTTTAGTTAATAGCCATGAATTACAAAACACAATGGCCCTCATCCTTTCCAGAAGGCTATCAGTATGCCTTCACCTGCTTGGTAAGGTTTAGTCCCATTTGCTGCCATCAACCTATTGGGGGTTATGAAAGTTGCTCAGGTATTTTTCCAAGCAGTTAGGCAGATTAACAGTACTTCAGCCTATCAGCTCTCAGCACTTTTACAGCACAGAAAACTAAAGACATTTTGAGCCTATGGGCAAAGTTAGATCCCCTTCTCTGCCCAAGTATATTTGGCAGAGAAGTTAAACAGTAAACTAATACCTAACATTACTATTCACAGTACCCCTGAGTGAAATGCCACCCTTCCCTCTCCCATTTGAGAAGGCATACAGAATATCAGTGCACAGGGACAAATCTTGAGGGAAACTTTCAAGTCACTGAAATTTGTTTAATCTCAGAAAACTATCAGAAAACAGACAACGCAGTCGTTAGTAATAAAACTGACCTAGGACACAATGGAGAGTTATACTTTAGGCGAGGCTTGCTGCCTGAACCACTCAGCAGCTTAGAATGCATTCTGACTTCTAAAGATGTCACAACATCTCCATTCTTGCTTTCAGAGTGATGAGTGCTGTGTACTCAGTCACTTTAGTCGTGTCCAACTCTTTGCAACCCCATGGACCGAAGCCTGCCAGGCTCCTCTGTCCATTGGATTTTCACTGCAAGAATACTGGAGTGTGTTGCCATGCCCCGCTCCAGGGGATTCTCCCTACCCAGGGATTGAACCCTTGTCTCCTGCATTGCAGGCAGATTTTTTACTGCTGAGCCACTGGGGAAGCCTTCAGAGTGATAAAAATGGGTAAAGTAGGGTTTAGTCCCTCATGGTTTCCATCCTCAGTTACTTGCAAAGCCCATGGGGTGATCCCATTGCTCTTTCTTTGGCTGATACTCCTAAAGAATCAAACCCATGTTTTTCCTCATCTTGTCAAGAGCTATATCCATCATAGATTATGAAAGTGCAAGATCCAGGAAAAAGAGCTCAGTGGGGAAGAGGAGCCAGGCTGCTGCCAGCTGCATTCAACACCCAAGCAGCAGAAGGGCGCTATCTTTGCTCCTTTGTGTGCTGTGTGCTGTGCTTAGTCACTCAGTTGTGTCCAACTCTTCACAACCCCATGGAGGGTAGCCTGCCAGGCTACTCTGTCCATGGGGATTCTCCAGACACGAATACTGGAATAGGTTGCCATGCCCTCCTCCAGGGGATCTTCCCAACCCAGGGATCGCATTGCAGGTGGATCCTTTACCGTCTGAGCCACCAGGGAAGACTTTTCACTCCCTCAAAAGTCATCTGTTGCCTGTTGGACCTCTTCCCTACAGTTTCAAATATCTTCCAGCTATGATTTGTGGCTAGGCTTATTTTGAAATATATTATACATACAAAAATTATATAATATTCGTATGTACAGTTAGAAGAATAAAAAGTAAATACCTATTTACCCAACATGTGGCTTAAGAACATACCTGTAACTTGAAAGCTCCCTCCTAATAGCATTCCCCTTGCCTATACTACCCTCATGCCTCACAGAGGTAATCCACCACTCAGAAATTTTTAACAATTGTTCCTTTGTTTTGCTTTAAGACTTTACTATGAATGATGTACATCTAAACAAATGTATTGCTCAATTCTGCCTAGTTTTGAACATTATATAAATGAATCATACTGAACATAGTCTTCTATGACTTCTGAAGAAGTAAAATTATTTTTCCAAGATTCATCTCTCTTGATATCTATAGCTGTAGTCCATTTCTTTTTACTGCTGTATAGTTAGTATTCCACTAAATAATTCTGTTTTTGTTCTGCCAAAATGTTTCCAGGTTTTTTTTTGTTTGTTTGCTTGGGTTTTAAAAAATTGCATGAGTGAACAGTCTTTAAGCTGTCACCTGGTGTAAAAGAACAAAGAGCTTTCTAAAGGTTTTCCTTTAGAAATATGGAAAATGTGGGTTCACAGCATACCCACATATTCAATTACATTATAAGTACGGTTCTATATGCCCTGACTTTGTTCTGAACTTCCTATTCTGGTCTTTCATTAATGCCTGCAACAATATCACCATCTTTATTATCACAGATTTATTAAAATTCATGCTAGGGGAAGTCTTGTTCTTTCTCAAGTCCCTATCTTGCCCTTCTTCAGGAGTATTTTTATTTTTCAGGAGCCCTTTGTTTACCCGAATAAAGTTTATAGTCTCTTGACTAATCATACTTAAATAGTTGGATGCTAATCATGATTACTAATAATTTATGAATAAATTTGAAGAGGATTGACATATTTCTATTCAACTATATGAAACACCTCTCCTTTTATTTAGAACTTTAATATCTTGTATTAGCACCATCATTTCCTGGGTGAAGGGCTTACATTTCATTTTCATTGATCCCTGTGTACTTTATAATTTTACAGTTACTGTAAATACAAAATTATTTCAAATTATATGTCTAACTGATTGTCGATGGTTTATGGAATTCAATTGACTCTGGAATATCAGCGTAATATGCAGCAACCTAAGTGTACCTATTATTCCTAATAACATACTCCAAAACACTTTTGCATTTTATACAATTATTTCACCTTGAACAATCACAGTTTTAATCCCCCCTTTCTAATCATTAATCTTTAATCTTTTCATTCTGTTGTCTGCCTCACTACACTGGCTAAAAACCTATAGTAAAATGGTGAATGGAAGTGGTTAGAGCAAATATCCCCATTCTGCTCTCATCTCAAAGGGAAAGTTTTCAACCTTCTACCATTAATTATGCCTTCTGATTTAAGCTTCTGTTGTTGCCCTTGATCAGGTTAAGAAAGTTTCCTCTATTTCTAGTTTGCTAAGAGTTTTATGATAAATGATTGTTAGCCAAATGGGGTTGTTAATATTGAAACCTAGAATTTAAAAAAGACATCAACTTAGACATCCAGTCACAAAAAAATGCATCTCAACAGCATGCCCTTGCCACAAGGGAGGCCTCTCCATGGTATTTGGCATTAGAGCAGAGAACTCATGCCCTCTCTGGAAAGGCATAGCCCTAAATGAAAGGAGGGCAAAGCTGCAATAAGTGTGACCAGTGGTTTTTCGAAACTTACAGATCAGGTGAGTCAAATTATCTCCCCTAAGGCAGAATGAGTAAAGGGCCCCCAACAGAGTTCTTTCCACCAGAAGGTTTAAAAAAAAAAAAAAGTGAGAGAGGGACTTCCCTGGTGGTCCAGTGGCTAAGACTCTGCACTTCTAAGGAAGGAGACTGGGGTTCAGATTCTTTTCACTGTACTGTAACCCTCACTGGGTTGTGAGCCTGGGCAGCCTTACCAGAGTCAGTCCTATTTATTGCTTATCCTACTAGGTTTCCTTCAAAGAGACCAACCATAGTCATTCATGTCTTGAACCTGTCTATACATAACAGATGACTCCAGATGACTTTGGCGAAAAAACAGAAACAAATCAATTAACATGATAAAATAATTAAACCAAGGGCTTGGTAGAAAATGAATATCTGAAGTCACTGATTTTTCAGATGTCTTCTGTACTCTTTGTTTTTCCCTCTGAGTCAATTTAAGCCAAGTACTTCTGCTCTACATTGCTGGTAACAGCAAAAAAAATTAAAAAAAAGTAAAACTTTGCAGCATGATTGTGTGGTGGTGATAATCACTACTACTCTCTTATAGCGTTTGTTGTGCTCCTCTTCTCTGGGCTGCATCCTTGGGTTCCCTGTCCTCTAGCTTCTGGCTGAGGTGCGATACTGACCCACTCACTCCTCCCCAGGCAATCACAGCAAAGTGACAACAACTCTCTACTAAAGGCAGCTCCTGAACGTGGCCCTTTTCCTACAGCTCTCTCCTCCCCCTCCCCCTCTTCATCTGCTCCTCTTACTCCATGCTCCTCCTTCTACCCCTCCTCCTCTACCTCATCTCCCTCCTCCCCCTCCTCCTCCCTCTTCCTCTCTCCCTGCTCCCTCTCTCCCTGTGGGTTCCAGGGACCAACAGGAAGCCCTTTTTACCCTCCCGGCCTAGGGATGAGAATCACTTCCCATTGTCAATAGCCTCAAGACATGACACCATCATTTCTGGCTTTCATGAAATTTTGCCTTCCCTTTTGTAAATAGGCCATTCTTATTAGTCCCTTCTCGAATTCTCCAATTAGAGTGTTTCGCTTTCTTTTTTTTCCTCAGACTCTTAGCAAATCCGTTTAATGTCAATAGAAAGAGGTCCAAGGACCTAATGATGACTACAGCTTGATACTGTATTGCAGAACTGAAATTTTCTAAGAGAACAGAATTTCAGCATTCTCCACCTCCTCAACCCACCCCCCAAAAAAGGAAAGTCCACAGAGGGTACAATTTAATTTTCATGTAGGGAATCTAATTCTATTTCTAAATGTCCGAGGTCACTGTTCTCTACCAATAATGTGTGAATCTTCTCAACATCACTTCAATCAGTGAAGTGTGACCCTTGTGGCCCAAACATAGAAGCTTGTAAGACACAGACACCTGGACTGACCAATATTGTTCCACTCAACCTCGTTTTCTATGTAAGAGTGTAATTTGCTAGTATATTAATTAATTTAAAATAATCTGCTATTGCTTAAGTTTTTAAAGAATATCATTTAAGAAAAGATTTTAAAAGCAGAAAACTTTAAGCTTACAACACCAAAACTTGATCCATTCCTCCTTGACATCAAAGAGATGGCCTTTTTCCAACCAGAAATAAGCTGTTTTCTCTTTTCTGAAAGGCAGTGTCTCATCATGAAGTTGATTACCAGAATAAATAACTGATTATTGGATAATCAGTCATGACTGTAGCGGATTTGCAGTTCATTTCCAAAATGAACTTTAAGCTTTAAGAGGATTGTGCCCTACCTTCCAGATCAGATTTGCAACATTTTTTAAATAGCAAAAATGGTTAATTACATTGATTTTCTAAGGCAGTATCACCACAAGATATTACCCACACAGGCACAGTTATTATTTTTAAAAACTTTCAGCTATTGTGCAGTTCTTGCTAGCCAGAAAAAATGTGTGGAGTGTTGCTTTGTGGCAATACTAATGTCAGAGCCAGCAGACTTTGAAGGGAGCATGAAAGGACTGCATAAGGATTCTAATATTTGGCCCAGCAGGAGAATGTTACAGCCCGCTCCTATAGTGCTCCCTCAAGATGTGATGGGATTCCTTGCATTGCCTGATGTAAACACAACCTCCTCCAACTTCAAATATCCTGGAATACTTAAGCATTAAGAAAGCTCCTACCTTGCCCTTACATGAGTCTGACTTAGCACACCACCTCACTTTGCCACAAGGCCTTACCTCCTGGCCCACTGCTGACCAGAAAGAACAGAATCTGAGCTACTTGGGTTAGGCTCACAGCCAAATTCCTAAGCTCATTAAGAACCAACCTAAAATGAGGATCACAAGTGAGTCCCAGAGATTGAAAACCTCAAGAAATAGACAGGGCCTCCAATTGTCTTATGATGAAAACACTCCCAAATCCCATCTTCTCCTGTGGGTCTCAGAACAGCCAAGTCAGGTGAGTGACTCAGTCTGGTCTGCTCAGCCTCTACTTATATGTTCAGAAGGCAAGGTGCAGACACCACTGAGTGCAGAGCTCAAAGGCCAAGGAAAAACCACGGCACAAGGCTGCCTGGTAACTGAAATAAAAATGAATACTTACTCAAAGTCTGAAAGTCCCAGGGAAAATCTATCAAGCAGGATCCTGTCCCTATTCAGGACTTGTTTGTGTATTTTATACCCCATGGAATTAGAAGCTATCATCCAATGATGCATCTTATCAATTCTAGGCATTAATCTTCCCATGGCTTTTCAGTGAATTTCTATATAACTAATGCACTCTTGTTATGTGTTAGCTTGCCTGAGAGAGACAGGATAATTTGGAGTCTCTGCAGTCTTAAAAGCAGACATTCACCAAATTCTTTCCACTTGTTTGAACTTATTTACCATTTTTTTCTTCTTTCCTTCTAAGTGTAACATTCCACAGACCCCACTGACACTGTTCTCCACACACGTGGCTTAGTTGTGGAAAGGAAGAGAGTAGCTTGGGGCAGAAAGAGTGAACGGACTGAGCCCTGGTCTGTTTTTATTTATGAAACCCCTCCCCCAGTGAGCTGACAGAGAGGCGAGGCTACAGAGACTTCTGGAGGCATCAATCTGCTTGAATTAATGTGCTGCTACCCAAAATCTGAATGTGGAACTTAAAGCACTCGCATTTGGGGGAGAAAACACCATGTGTGTCTGGGGATGTGGTGGAGATTGACAGGGAAGCCAAGGCTGGCATGTGGATTACTTTACAGAGCATATCTGGATGCTATAAATCACTATCTGTACACATGTTACTTAGAATATCTGTACGGGGGGGAATGCAAGCATTATTACAATATTATAACCATCTCCCCTTTCAGGGTATTTTTACACCTAGCTTACTGAATTAATTAAATATAAATCATTTTTCATGTCTGGTAGTTGTTTGACTTCAGTTCTAAAATTACTGTTATTTGTAGACACTGATGTATTCTTAGAAAACTTAACAAAATTAACAGAAATTTTCTTAGAATTAACATGATTTTTAAGTGTCTAACACAAAATAGATATGCAAGATTTAATAGCTTTCCTGCCTAGCAGAAAAATGCAGGGAAAATAAAAGGAAAATTCAGTCAATCCATTGATATATTAATAATAGTATACATTTCAGAATAACTTTAGTGAGAAATATGAATAACCTTATGAAGAAAATTACAAACTTTATGAGTAGCATTAAAATTTTTTGACTAGATGAAAACATATGCCACATAACTAGATGGGAAGAAAGAATATTCTAACAAGGTCAAAAGTGCCAAATTAATGTGAATGTTTAACGCAATTCTAAACAAAATATCAATTTATTTCTGTAAGTTAATAAAATCTCACTAAAGTTCATCTGAAAGAAAAAATAGGTGAGAATAACTAAGAACTGAAAGAGAAATGCAAGTACACCATAGTAGTTAAAAATAACAGCAAAAAAAAATAATTGCAGCAATAGCACAAGAATATAAAAATAATCAGATAATACCGAATACACAACAGAAACTGATCCTACTAATGTATAATTTTTAAAATGCAAAATCAATATGTGATGAAGGTTTCATCACTAACCAGTGGTGAAAGGTGCTGAAACACCTGGTTTGGTCACTTGGGGTCACCCAATCTGGTACACATTCCCCCTATGCTATGATCATGTCCCACACTGTAAGGACTGCCTTGCCAAAATAATTTCCAGAAAAACTCCTTCCCCAACCAGATGCAGCCATATGAGACTTCTCCTCAAAAGTGAGTGGGGAAACCAGCTCTAAGTGTGGCCTGGCCTCAGTTTTGTTGGTCCAGGTGGTGACAGAGGCAGCAAGTAGATGCCTCACCTGGCCAAATCTCATGGCACAGCTCTGGGTGTTACTGCCAGCACCCAGCCCTGAGCCCAGAAATTCTCTGAGCCATCTAAATCCCTCAGAATGTTCCACATCTGCTTAAGCTAGCCAGCGTGAATTCTGTTATTTACAACTAAGGTACTCATAAATATTGGTTACTGGTTTAAAGAAAAAGCATATTTAAATTCTCACCTCACACCACATGCTAATGCAGATCAAGTGACAAATTTGCTTTTAAATCAAACCATTTCAAAAATCTAGAAAAAAATACAGGTGAACTTTGGATGGAAGACTCTCTAAAGCAAAGTAAAAAAGAAAACAAGACAAATGTATTTTGGCAGTCAAAATGATACATTTCTGTACCTTGGAGGTAGGTACGATAAGGCTGAAAAATATGCATTTTTATAAAGCTCACTAATAATTAAATAAATTCAGTGAAAATAAGATATTTTCACCTATCAAGTTAGCAAAGGTTTAATTAGTAATGACATGACTCAATTCCAACAACAATTTACTCACTCAACTGGTAGCAAGATAAACTGGCGCAAGCTTTCTGGAATATAATTTTACAATATGTATACTAAGGGTCTTTAAACTATTTATGTTCTACAGAAAACTAGTATCTGTACTTGTAGGAATTGGCCTAACTAAGTAATTTATACTTTCCTGTATTACTTTTATAAGCAGAAAAATAAAGGTATAACAAAAGTACTAAAAAAAGTTTTAGTGGAAGAGGCTACAAGTAAATTTTCCAGCAGGAAGGTTTTCATACAATATTACCCACTTGGAACATTTAGAATTACATGTGAGTGAATCAAAACAAAGAAGGGCATATTTAGTCTACAAGTCACAAGACTATAAAAACAAGGTAACTCTGTCCTTCAGGCACATCAGAAGGAAAATCAGGAGAGGTGATCACATGATCACATTCACTCTCAGAAGCTGGAGAAAAGGAGGATACATCCAGAGGCTCACCTGCCTCTGTAACCCAGGCACATACAGGGGATAAAACAGGGAAGGTTTTAAAGGACTCACAGGATTTCCTTCCTGAGCTAAGATGGGTATGTCTCAGAAATACCCTAGGGAAAGTGAAAGATGATTGTTGAGGAAAGGTTTTCTCTTTTCTAGAATAACGGTCTTGACAATGCCAAAGTTATCTACTCCTGTCCAAAATCAAGACGACAAACCCTCCCTGGAAGCTAACAGCTGACACTAGGGAACAAAATGGAATTCAAGGGTCAGAAGGGCCTTAGGGTGTTTGAGCATGAAGCCAGGCCAGACCAGGCCAGGTGGGTCAGCAGGCATCCCAGGACAGGAGAGCCAGCTCAGCTAGGGGGCTCCGGAAGATGAGAAAAAAAGCATGAACTATTTTCTAAATGGGGACAAAGAATCTAATAGTTCCTATTCTACTTACACGGATGAAAAGACAGAACGTTAATATTAGAACTATTCCAGAACACCCGGTCCCATGGTCGTATATGATCTGACATTTTCTGGATATGCATGAACTGGCGCCCCAATGGGACCTATCCTTCTCAGGTAAGCCAGGATATTTTAGCCTGCTCAGGTGCTCGTAGGGTACAGCTTCTAGCTTCAGTAAGTAACAGTTCTAATTAGCTACCGAGTAAGATCCAAGAATTTTGTATAAAGTTTGAGAAGCAAAAATAAGACATAATTCAGGATACAAAGGATCCAAAAAGTAGAATAAAATATAGAACAATGGTCCCTCATCTGAATTTTCAGTAATAGTGGTGACATAATCTCTTAAATATGGAAGTTAGCTCAGAAACTAGATACTTGAATTTTGGATAATTATTCAGAGACATTTAGTAAGTTATTAATTATATTCCCCACTTATAACTCGCTCATAGCTGTTTTTAAGTATCACCTTCAATATTTAAGGTGCCTGAGACCTTTGGTTCCACTATTTTCAAGTGGCCACAAAACAAAAGCATGAGGCAGAAAACCCTAGGAGGAAATGGTTCAAAGATGTAATAACAGAAGCGAGCTGTGGATAGAGCTTGGAGGTGGCTGCACCTGAAGGCATAGCCCTTGTTCCCTGAGGCTGCTCTCTGAAGAGAAGGCAGGTGCGGTACCCGTCTTTCTAATCATACCTACATTATCAGGAACAAATGTTAGGAACACCTGTAACATCCCTGGAGATGTAAAGGGCAGACTCAGGCAGTTCCCCTTTACTTGTCCTGGCAATTCTAACTTTTCCAACTTTGAATCTATCTAACTCTAGAAACATAAATGGAGACAGAATTATTAACTTTTAATGGAAGTCACCATGACATGGGTGAGGAGAAATCAGAGAGGGAACCTGAGAGACAGCTCCCACATTCATGGAAGGCAGCAGCTCAAAGATGACCCACTCTGGATCCAGCGAGAGTGACAAAAAATAACACTGCAGGATTCTTTCAAGACAGAAACAATGATTTAAAACACCAGAACATGCCCAACGGCATACCTAGAAAATGATTGATCATATTCCTTGTGATTATCTCAGAAGGAGATTACAGAAATTAATTGAAGGTATACTCTATACTTTTTTAAAAGTCTTTTAAAAGTTACCATATGACCCAGCAACCTCACTTCTGGGCATATTTATCTGGAAAAGACAAAAACTTTAATTTGAAAAGATACATGCTCAGTGTTTGCAGCAGCATTATTTACAACAGCCAAGATATGGAAGCAATCTAAATGTCCATCAACAGATAAGTGGATAAAGAAGATGTGGTACATATATACACTGACATATTACTTGGCCAACAGAGATGAACCTAGAGATTATCATACTATGTGAAGGAACAGAGAAAGATAAGACAAATATATGATATCATTTATATGAGGAATCTAAAAAATGAACTTACTTACAAAACAGAAACAGACTCACAGACATAGAAAACAATCTTATGTTTACCAAAGGGGGAAAGGAAAGGCCAGGGGGTACAAATTAGGAATTTGATACATCATATAGGTAAACAACAAGGACCTATTATATAGCACAGGGAAATGTATTTAATATCTTATAATAACCTATAATGGAAAAAATCTGAAAAAATAATAAATGTGTGTGTGTGTGTGTGTGTGTATATATATATATATATATATGTCTGTGTGTATGCTGCTGCTGCTGCTAATTCGCTTCAGTCGTGTCCGATTCTGCGCGACCCCATAGATGGCAGCCCACCAGGCTCCTCCGTCCCTGGGATTCTCCAAGAACACTGGAGTGGGTTGCAATTTCCTTCTCCAATGCATGAAAGTGAAAAGTGAAAGTGAAGTCGCTCAGTCGTCTCGGACTCCTAGCGACCCCATGGACTGCAGCCTACCAGGCTCCTCCATCCATGGGATTTTCCAGGCAAGAGTACTGGAGTGGGGTGCCATTGCCTTATATGTTTGTATAAAACCGAACGTTTGTATAGCTGAATCAGTTCACTATACACCTGAAATTAACACAAGACTATAGATCAACTATACTTCAATTTTTAAAAAATTAGTATTACTTATGAACATATGAAATAAAAAATCTATCCCACATGTACACAACAGAATCAATTATTTCCTCAATTCAGAAACGATCTTATATCAAGACTTCAATTTAACATGAGGTAGAAAGTTCCCTTCTTGAACTGCAAGCCTCACTCAAGGAAGATATATGTTTTCTAAGGACATGTGGGGCTGAAAACCAGAGAATGTCAAGATCTCTCCTCAGAAAACTAATACTTCTCCTCCAACCTGCACCATGTTCCTCAGTAAGTTCTTCCCCAACCCTGCTCCCCTCCACAGGCCCCAGGCTGATGACGTGGAAACTGGCCCTTATCATGACCAAAACAAAAGAACTCTGGGGTGAAGGAGACAATTTGTTTCCAAGGCCCTCTCTGGTATGGATGCTGCCTCAACCTGTTTCCTGCTATACATGACCCTTTCAGCTCTGAGAAACTAACCCTCGAGACCCCTGGTCACCTGTAGCCGTTCCCCCAAGGTTCCTGTATTCTCTGTGTGCTAATAAGTCCACTAGTACTCAAATCATCAAGGGTTTCCCCTACTAACACACACAGCTACTAACAACTGAAGTAAGCCAGAAAGAAAAACACCAATGCAGTATACTAACACATATATATGGCACTTATATGCGAGACATCAAAAGAGACACAGATAAATAGAACAGTATTATGGACTCTATGGGAGAGGGAGAGGGCGGAATGATATAGGAAAATGGCATTGAAGCATGTAAATTATCATATGTGAAACGAATCGCCAGTGCAGGTTCGACGCATGATACAGGGTGCTCGGGGCTGGTGCACCAGGATGACCCGGAGGGATGGGATGGGGAGGGAGGTGGGAGGGGGGTTCTGGAAGAAGAACACATGTACTCCCATGGTGGATTCATGTCAATGTATGGCAAAACCAATACAATATTGTAAAGTTAAAAAATAGATAAATAAACTAATTAAAAAAAAAAAAAAGAAACTCTGGGAGGTCCCAGGCCCAGCTCATTTCCTGAGCCCACCAGGTAGAGACAAGGACATCCATACCCTTGCTTCCACTCCCATCTGATGGAACCAGGAACTAAATCAGTTGAATACAGCCAAGGAATCTAGTAGGCCTCTTTCTGAATCACAATCTTCCCCATCTCTCATCATACTGAAGCTCTCCATGGGGTAAGTTTTGTGCTTTAGTTTTGCTGTTTAGCACTCATGCTGCCCAGTGGCACTAGGGCCATGCCCATCATACTGCAGGCCTGTAGTTTTAAATCACCTCTCCCTGTGAGCTGGATCTGGCTGCCTATGACCAGGTCCAGACACAAAGAAACAAGTTACCTGACAATGAACAACCGCTGGCTGGCTGGCTGGTTTTGCATGTATGCTAGTCAGTCTCTGTTTTCTCCTCAACTCCATTTACCCTCCACCCTTCAATGAATGGCTTGCTCTGTGTCCCAGAAGGCTGACTTCATGCATCCCCTCACTTTTGTCTTCAGATTGAGTTTCACCAATCGGAGCCACCAGAAAGAGATGAGAGGGAAGGACAAGAGGTCAGGATATTCCTTCTACACTCCCTCTGCTATGATCTGAATGTTTGTGTTCCTTGAAATTCACATGTTGAATATGATGGTATCAGGAGATGGGGGTCTTTGCTTACTTGTGTGGAATCCCCATGAATGGGATTAGTGCTCATATAAAAGAGACCCCAGGGAGCTCCCTTAGCCCTTCCCCCACATGAGCACACACACAGGAAGAAGTCTGCAACACAGGAGAAAATCCTCACCTGAGCACACTGGCACCCTGTTCTTAGACTTCCAACCTCCAAACCTGGGGAAAAACAAATTTCTGTTGTTTATAAGCCACTCAGCCTCCATTATTTTGTTATAACAGCTTGAAGAGACTAAGACACCCTCCCTAATCTGTCTAGCAGTAGCTGTGGTCTTCTGTGATCACAACACTGGCCAGCTGGCCAGGGAATCCCTACCCCACAGCTTCCACTCTCACCAGGCTGCAGAAACATCTGCCCCCAGCCTTGCTCCTTCAGGTATAGCATGGTAAAGATCCACCTCTCACTAGCTCCTGAAAACCTCATCAGCCCTTGTTGGTTTGCTTACCCCTATCCACACCTTCCTAACTCATCCCTTCTTCACAGTGCCTTGAACCATCTGAACTGGATTGCAAGCACCCTAATTTCTATTTTCCATCATGTCCTTCCCACTTCCCCACTCCATCAGCCATATTATCTACTCCCTACCTAAGTCAACTCTGTCTAGTGTGCAGGGCATTCCTGGCCTCTGCATCCCACCACTTGTCCCAACCACACTATTAAACCTGGGTGTTAGGCTCTACTCCACCCAGGACACTGCACTGAGGTCTCTGCATACTCCAACTATACAAGCAAGACACCCATGACTTCGCTGTCTACCTGGGCCATTTCTGACCTGTGATTGTCCCAATACATGTTCGTGAACACCCTGTTCCTGACTGCACTCACCATGAGAACAGTGGATGTACCTCACTCTGGGCTCTTCCCCTTACATGAAGCCCAGCTCTGTTCTGACTGTGCGTGTGTGTCTGTGTGCGTGCTCAGTTGCGTCAGACTCATTGTGACCCTATGGACTATAGTCCATCAGGCTCTTCTGTCCATGGAATTTTCCAGGCAAGAATACTGGAGTGGGTTGCCATTCCTGTCAGGATATCTTCCCAACCCAGTGATTGAACCCATATCTCTTACATCTCCTGCATTGGCAGGCGAATTCTTTACCACTGTGCCACCTGGGAAGCCCCTGACTACCAGCTTTCAAATGCTACTGGGGATCTAGGCTGCCCTCACATCTGCCCTTCCAGCCTGTAACTCTGCTCCGGCTAGCACCTCCAGCTTGTAATCCATTGCTGCACCAGCTCTGCCAGAGGATATAAGGCCAGAAGACCTCCCATTGAGTAATTATCTTTCCATTAAAAAACACTTAAATTCTGGCAGATTTCTCCCCCATGAAACTGAGCTATGTTTGGCCTCATGTACAGAAGCATCATGGTCTTGGGTGACTCTGAAATAGCCAATGATAGTTATTCTTGGAATGCCATGTTCTTTGGAGTTAAAAACTTCCTATTCTTGCTACAGAGTTCTTCATGACTAACTACTAAATGCCTCCCTCATCTAGCGTCTGACCTCAGTCTCTGAGAGACCCACTCCACTCTGGCAATATCTACCCCAGACTACAAGCAGAACGCCCCTTCTCCTGCTCCCTGAGAGTCTTCGTCTTTGCTCTCCAAAACACCATTCCCTTTCTTCCCAGCCTCCCAGCCCTCCCTCCCCAGAACACCAGCCTTCCTGCTCAATAAATAATTCTTACATCTTCCTCCAAAATGCTTCCTCTTTCTCCCTTGCCACTTTCATTTACGTACTGATGTCAGAAAGGAGGTGGGGGTGATGACGGGTTAGAGCCCAGAGAGAAGATACATTATCTTCTTGGCATTTTACTAATAGGGTCTTTTTTTCTCCTCCTTTCAAAATGTGAAGGGAGCTACACAAGCTGGAACAAATTTCTTTCAAGCTCGTTTAGCCTTTCTTGTGCTTTTTCCATTATCATTTTATAGTGGAGATTTCAGTGAGGATTCACAGTGAGTCATTTTATGAGGCTGCTCCATCTGTGCCATCTGCAGGCGTGCCTTTCCCATCACTCCAGACATGACGCATCTCCTTATGGCAGCCCGGAGACCGGGTGGAGACTGCCAAGCCAGGTCACATGCCAGGAGTCCATCACTCATCTGAAGGGGGTGGGGAGGGTCTGCTTACAATTAGATTCAACTCCTGGTTCTGGATAATAAGTCCCTCTGGCTTCAAATTCTTTCTTGCCAGCTCCCTGCTGAGCCCAGGAGGAGCTGAGGTCCTGCCTTCTTGCTTTCTTTCCTTCTCTGTCTCCCATCTCCATCTCTTTTCCCCCACTTTTTCATTCTCCATTGTCCCCATCTGTCTATTTCTCTTTTCATCATTTCATCACTCATTCTTTCTCTCTCTCTCTCCATTCTGTTCCCCTTCTCCATCTTCAACTCTTTCTACCTCTCCTCCACCTTTTCCCCATTTGGCTTCGTTCTTCATCTTTCTGTTCTTGTCTTTCCCTCTTTTCAGTCCTTCTCTGTTTCTGGTCCTTTGAAAAGAAAATTTTCATGTCACACTAACAGGGACTATTGCTGTGTCTCACAATGTAATCACAGTGCGTGGACATAGAACAAATTTTTTTTATGTCCATCTCCCTGGAGAGAATCTCACATTTAACATGTTTCTAAGACTCCTTGGGGCTTATATACAATGCTAATTGTTGGAGAAAATATACCTAAGCCTTTAGGGGTAGGGGTAGGGGTAGGAAAGTCATTTGTAAAATGAGGATTAGTGGGGAGCAATGACCACTGAATGAGGAAGTAGGACTCCTTATAACAGGCATTTCAAAGCTATTAGTCACTAATACAGCTCAAAATTTAATTTAGAATAGATTAAAATTGTCCATCACCCCCCATTCTATTCCATTCATCATAAAACCTCATAACAAAAATGAGGAGCTTAAGCAATTAATGTCCCTGTAATTCACATCCATTTGCATATAATTTACATCTTATTTGTGAAAGCTACCTAAATATATACATGAAAGTGAAGGTGTTAGTTGCTCAGTCATGTCCAACTCTTTGTGCTCCCCATGGATTGTAGCCCATCAGGCTCCTCTGTCCTTGGAATTTTCCAGGCAAGAATACTGGAGAGAGTTGCCATTTCCTTTTCCAAGGGATCTTCCCCACTCAGGGATAGAACCCAGGTCTCCTGCATTGCAGGGAGATTCTTTACCACCTGAGCTACCAGGGAAGCCCATGAAGACTTGCAAATCTTCAACACTGTCAATTCAATTTAAAGGATGATTAACACTAAAAAAAAAAAAAAAAAGTCTATCTTTTAATAACTAGTATAACTATCACTCCGTCAAACAGATAAATCCATTTCGTGATTTTTTGGCATCTACCACGGTAAATCTTCTAAACACCAAGGGGATTCACTGCGGCGTGGATACATTCATTTATAGTACTGCAGAGATACTCATGCAGGTTACATTTGAGACACTCAGTGAGTTATCAAATTCAAATCAATATGTGCTCAAATCCGTTCTTCTAGCTTACAAATTACATGGCAGCTACTTTGTCTCTAAAAGTCTCAATTTCCTCATCTCTAAAATGTTCACAGTAACACTCACCCTTAAAAAAATCATGAAATATGCTCTCTATTCCAGTAGGACTTAACAGATTATGCCCAAATGCCTTTTCCTTGTCTTAGTAAGCTACTCTGAATATTTCTTAATCAACTCTGACATGGTAGGAAAACCATTTAAAGTATAATCTAAGTCCTAGTTTTGAATGCAGATCCTGCATTTGAGTTAACAAGTACATACAACTCCCAGTCAAGTCCTATCACTTCTCCAGTCTGCAGCTTCCTCAGCTTTCAAAAGTTAAAATATGACTGGAGGATTGAGGTGAACAATAGATATAAAAGTATATGTTACATAAATGTATTTTTTTTTTCCAACACAGCTTTTATAAACAATAGACTGTGAAAAAGCTGAGCTGCCTTGAGATAAGTATGGGGCTGAAAGAGGTTTGGCCTGTGAGCCAGTTGGCCAAGGCAAGGGACCACATCTGCCATCATCCACCAATTAAAAACTCCAGCAAGGAAGGGGATGGTTGAACTTTTGACAATAAGAAGTAGAAAGTATACATTAATTCACAACAGAAAAAGAAGTGTAATTCATGGCATAAAAAAAGAATACTTTAACATTTTTATCTATACATTAACACCACATTGTCACTTATGAAGTCTAACTTGCAATTTACTCCAAGGCCTAGAAAAAGAATTGCAATATAAGATGCCTATGGAGTGCCATTCTCTTTGCCCAAAGATGGTTCATGTCCATCAACAGCTTCTGGTGTCACTGATCACAAGGGTTTGGTGATTCATCTGCTAGTTTTTTGGGGGGTAGATGAGTCACCTTTCTGAAGCCCTTGTCTCTTCTCTCTTGGGAATTTTCAAAGGACTTGGGATGCAACAAATACTTTCCTGGGCCCTGTGTGGTGAGTTTCCATTTTATCATCACTCATTCAAGATTCAACATAGATTAGGCACCCAATGCAGGAAATCAGCTGCAGAGTCATCAGAAAACAGAAAGCATAGTTCTTCCTGTCCTTTCTGTTGTATCCAAGTGGGAAGATTTGCTCCCTAAGCCCTTTTTCATCAGAAAGTAGATAACCAACTAAACAAAAAACTGCTCTCAGATGACACCATTCAGGAGTGAAAAATCGGCATCTTGGAATTCCAGGATCTCATCTATAACTCTCTGCATGATCTTTACAAGTCCCTTAATCCTTCTGATCTCAGTGTTCTCATTTGTGAAATTATAGGATTCAGTGAAATGGTTTCTATCTAAGCCCATGACCCTATCCAATAACTTTCAGGGTAAACTGGATTGGGCAAAGTTAAAATACTGATTTTTGATTAGACTCATTACATTATTTACTCCAAGAGAAAGATTCCTCCTTTCTAAAAAATAGAGTAAGAAAAATCAACTGTCAGCCCTGGAGATGTAACGTCATTTTGTTTTTCATATGTAGTCCCCGGTGGACTTTAGGATCAGAATGGTGAGTATAATCTTAAACTGCAATTAAACATGGATTTAAAGCACCTAGCCTATGGTCAGATCCAAGCAAAATTTATTTCTCCTTATATGACCTTTCCCAGGGTCTTCCATGTGCTGCTGAAATTGAAACAGTGAAAGCTGCTCAAATATCTGTGTCCAAAAACACATCTTACCCATGTGATGCCAACAATAGCAAAAGAAAATCCCAGTTTTAAGGCAGATGTTGCAGACATTCATTGCTTCTTTGCCTGCTGGCACAGGAACTGAGATCTGATACTTAGGGCTTCATTTTTCCTTTGCACAAGAAGAGCATTAGGTCCTTGCTAAGAAACAGCTCAGTTGATCTGTCTCCAGAATGACATGCATGATAAAGAGAAAAACAATTTAAGAGAGGGGAGTTTCTTTTTGTCTCATAGTCTTGGAGTACTTCTTTCTGCCCAACTTCATTTCCCTAAAGGTAGGGTAGGAGCACGGAATGTGAGATTACTCAAAATCAGGGCCACTTTTGGAGACCCTATATTAAAAACTAAGCCCTTCCTGCCGTGCCTTGAGAGAGAAGAATACAGAGGGAAGAAATCCAGGCAGGGTTTTCTGATAGTTCCTACACTGACTGCAGTAAGAAGATAGCTCAATATCTGAATCTTGACATCAAAAACTTCAGTTAAATAGGATAACAAAGCACTGATGCCAAATTTCATAAAGCTTCTCATTCCTGGACTCAGATTTAGAGGCAAAGACCCGCAGCGCTGATGAAACCAGTCTCTAATAAATAACACAATTTTAATATGAAACACTAGAGATCAATAGAAAAGAATCCAGCCTCCAGGTGCAAAGACACACAGCCCTAGGCCAGACGCAATCATTTACAACAAGGGTAAAGAGGTCCAAGCTCTCCCAACATGTCTGATAAGGAAGCCCAGATCAGTTGATGAAAGATGCCAACTAACTAAGGGCTCCTCTCCTTGGCACTGAGCAGAATTTGAGGGGCTGCCTGTCATCTTCTTTGCAGCCTAGGCCTACTTTGGGCAGTTCCATTCAGTTGCAAGAGGCTGCTTGCTGGACACAAGAGGACACAACAGAACTGGCTCTGCTCAACACCCTACAAAGGTCACTTGAGCACAAACCATTTGAGGAAAGCCCAGATGTCAGTGGTCAAAGAAGACCAGGGAGTCACTTGCTAAGGCAGCACCCCTGCTTTTATCCAACATAACATGTTTATTACAGAAAATAGGCTGACATTTTGAAAAGCAAAAGCACCCATATCCTCACTGCCCATAAATAACCACTTTTGCAAGCTTATATATGCCCTTGTAGAATTCATTCCCACAGAAAAATATAAGCAAACTTGCATTTTATAAAAATAGGATTATATTCTATGTGTAGACTGTGCTACACTTCTTTTTCAGATTTAGTAATACATAACAATGTATACTTTTTAAAACATCAAATCCCCTACTTGGCACATTTAAGATGCTTCCAACATTTCTCTGTTAAAATGTGAGACATGCACATTTGTATGATACTTAATTCTCTAAAGGATATGTATTTTTTTAATTATACTATGATAAAAATCTTTGAACATGTATGTTTTCAGTGAATATTCTTTTGCTGATTTTTTTTTCCTTTAAAGTATTCCAAGAGGGAGAATCACAGATAATGAGTCTATGCACGTTTTTAAAGCTACTGAGACTTCTCCCTAAAGTGTAGTGCATTTTTCTTCAAGGGGAGCCCTCTGCTTAGTGTGGTGGCACGTGGGATGCCCAGGATTGGATGTTAAGTGGCATACAAATCCCAACTGCCAAGAAGCCGGTGGGAAACAAATTGGAACACTTTCTAAAGCATTAAGGTGATTACGGCTTAGTACCCAGAAATCTTTCAGCAATTTCATGTAAAATATTCCTTCATGTCAGACCCATAATCACCTTTTCAAAACTGTACCATGGAGAGTCGTCGATATGTGTTCAGCATGCAGGGCATAAATCTCTCAGATCCGCAATGCAACCTGCAGAGCCTCCCCTCCCACAGGAGCCGGGCTGCTCCAGGGCCGGCCGGGGCTGCTGAAAAGCATATGTTCTGGTCCTCCGCTCTCGCCTCCTCTCCCACACCCTCCCCCAGCTTCCTTCCACCTCCGGGCTTGCACATTACTCCTTTGCTTTCAGGAAAATATATCTAAGATGCTTAACAATGCAAATCTGTCTTTCAAAACAGTACCCACAACCAAACCTAAGCACACAAAAGGCTACATTCATTGGCCATCAAACGAGGATGACAAGATGACCAAAGAGGTGGAGATTTGATGAGAGCCAACAGAGAGCCCAGAGCCTTTCTGGCCTGAGTTATTTGTCCAGAGGAGGGGAATGCAGATGCTATGCCCTTCCATTGAAGAGCTGCACACACAAGCAGGGACCCAGGAACACGTGGATCAGTCATGTGTGATTTCCTACGAAGGTGGTGTGAAAGTTGACAAAAGAATCTTTGTCACAGCTCTAGGGTGTTCACCATCAGGCTTGTCATGCTTTACTTCACTCAGGAAAAAATAACCCCTCTCAGCTCAGTTTCCTAAGCCCTGTGCTAAGGAGTCCGGCTTGTCCCAAAGATGCCGAGAGTCCCATTCATGTCTCCCAGCGTTCTTTGTGTGCAGGTAGGCTTAGCTGCCCTTCCTTTGTTACGACACCCAGGCTTACCCAACCCTGGCTTGTGTGCATGCAGCATTTGCTAACATTCCGACACATAGAATAGCTCTGCTGACCAGGGCAGAGTGGGGGAGGGATAAACTGGGACACTGGGATTGACATATACACCCAACTATATATAACATAGATAACTAATAAGGACCTACAGCACAGGCTGGAGGTTTAGTCACTAAGTCATGTCTTACTCTTTGCGACCCCACAGACTGTAGCCCACCAGGCTCCTCTTTACATGGAATCCTCCAGGCAAGAATACTGAAGTGGGTTGCCACTTCCTTTTACAGATCTTCCCTACCTGACCCAGAGATTGAACACAGGTCTCCTGCAGTTCATGGGGCCTTCTGCAATGCATGCAAATTCTTTACCAACTGAGCCAACAGCACAGGGAACTCTACTCAGTACTCTGTAATGACCTATATGGGAAAGGAATCTTTTTAAAAAGTGGATATATGTGTATGTGTAACTGATTCCCTTTACTGTGCACCTGAAATTGACACAACTTTGTAAATCAACTATACTCCAATGAAAAAAAATTTTTAAAGAACTAAAAATAAAGTAATAGCTGTTCTGTTATTTCCATTGTGATCTTGCAACTGATGCCAAGGGAACTACAAGCACCCAAGACGCATCCTAACACCTGGCAGGGGAGGGCTATTTTAAGTCCCCATCTGTGCAGAACCTGGGGTATCAGGGGAAGACCCTAGTTGTTGTGTGCTTTGGCCACTGCCTATGGTCTTTGTCATCCTTGGATATTAGAGCTCAGAGGCAGTTGCTAGGGGAAAGGAAAGCTGGTAAGGACTTGGAAAGGATGGTAGGTATGTATGGCAGCTGTGCAAAGCTAACCCTTTCATGGGAAACAGGGAGGTAGGTGGGGCCGGGGGCTCTGGATGTTGAGAAAACACACCCCTGGTGAATGAGTATCTTTTTCCAACCAGGCTCTCAGAAAGGGGTGAATGCTTTTATCTCAGCTCAGCACCCCAGAGTGATGACAAGTTTATCAGCCAGATCCCCACACCCAGAATAGTCTCAGTCTCTAAGTACCATCTCCTGTGAGTCTCTAACTCACTGATGGGTCGACAGCAGTGATAACATCAACAATAACAGCATCTGTGATGTATGGAGTACTACATACCACTGTACACTTCTTTGTGACTAAAACTGTACCCAGTTTTATTTAATCCTAACATCTTTGTAATGTTGGTATTATTACTCCTCCCTTTATATATAATGATCCTTGGGCTAAAAGAGGTTACACTGACTGCTCAAGTCAAACAGCTAGGAAATGGCAGAGTGGGAGTGGAATCCATATCTGTCTGACTTTAAAGCAGTGCTCTTAATCTCTGTGCTAGGTACATACCTATTCATTCACTCAGAACCAGACACACACCAAGGGCATGTACTAAGAAGACAAATACATTCACAAGTTATTCCCATGGGCATTTTACCCAGTTCATATCTCCAAAAGGCTCACTGGGCCACATCATTTGAATGATGCCCTCAAACCCACACCACCACACAACATGGCCTCAAACAAAACCATCCTCTTTCATCCAAACATTTGTTCAGTTCTGACCATGGAACCATCATTATCCACATAACAGGTGTGAAACTGCAGTCACGTTTATCTAACCCTTCTTCCTTATCTCCATGCAGTCAAGTAAATCTTGTCTTTTCTCCTTCAAAATGATTCTTCAGGTCAGATGATTGCTACATCCTTAGTCCAACTGCTTTGGAGCTGTGCTCCCTGCCTCCAGCCTCTAGTCCCTATAATCTATTCCAAATACCAATTTCAGACTAGACTTGCTTCAGCAGTGCTTCTGCCATTTCATACCTCCCTCTACACCTACAATCTCGAGGCTAAATCCGTTTGTCTGAATACAAAGGCCCCCATGACTGGCCCCATCCGGCTTTCTGATATTCCTCAAGGACACCCTTTGTTCGGCACAATGAGATCACCTCCACCAGTCCTCTCACCAACAAGACCCACCAGTCAATCTGTACCAGTCAAACTCAAACCACTGTCTAAGAACCATTCTCTTGATTCAGTTCAGTTCAGTTCAGTTGCTCAGCTGTGTCCAACTCTTTGAAACTCCATGGACTGCAGCATGCCAGGCTTCCCTGTACATCACCAACTTCCAGATCTTCCTCAAATTCATGTCCATCAAGTCAATGATGCCATCCAACCATCTCATCCTCTATTGTTCCCTTCTCCTCCCCCCCTTGAATCTTTCCCAGCATCAGGGTCTTTTCCAATGAGTCAGTTCTTCGCATCAGGTGGCCAAAGTATTGGAGTTTCAGCTTCAACATCAGTCCTTCCAATGAACATTCAGGACTGATTTCCTTTAGGATGGACTGGTTGGATCTCCTTGCAGTCCAAGGGACTCTCAAGAGTCTTCTCCAACACAACAGTTTAAAAGCATCAGTTCTTCGGTGCTCAGCTTTCTTTATACTTCAACTCTCACATCCATACATGACTGCTGGAAAAACCATAGCTTTGACTAGATGGACCTTTGTTGGCAAAGTAATGTCTCTGCTTTTTAGTATGCTGTCTAGGTTGGTGATAGCTTTTCTTCCAAGGAGCAAGCATCTTTTAATTTCATGGGGGCAGTCACCATCTGCAGTGATTTTGGAGCCCCCCAAAATAAAGTCCGTCACTGTTTCCATTGTTTCCCCGTCTATTTGCCATGAAGTGATGGGACCAGATGTCATGATCTTAGTTTTCTGAATGTTGAGCTTTAAGACAACTTTTTCACTCTCCTCTTTCACTTTCATCAAGAGGCTCTTTAGTTCTTCTTCACTTTCTGCCATATGAGTGGTGTCATCTGCATATCTGAGGTTATTGATATTTCTCCTGGAAATCGTGATTCCAGCTTGTGCTTCATCCAGCCCAGCATTTCGCATGATGTACTCTGCAGAGAAGTTAAATAAGCAGAGTGACAATACACAGCCTTGACCTACTCCTTTCCCAATCTGGAACCAGTCCATTGTTTCATGTCCAGTTCTAATGTTGCTTCCTGACCTGCATACAGATTTCTCAGGAGGCAGGTAAGGTGGTCTGGTATTCCCATCTCTTGAGGAATTTTCCATAGTTTGTTGTGATCCACACAGTCAAAGGCCTTGGCATAGTCAATAAAGCAGAATATCAATAACCTCAGATATGCAGATGACACCACCCTGATGGCAGAAAGTGAAGAAGAACTAAAGAGACTGTTCATGAAAGTGAAAGAGGAGAGTGAAAAAGTTGGCTTAAAGCTCAACATTCAGAAAACTAAGATCATGGCATCCGGTTCCATCACTTCATGGCAAATAGATGAGGAAACAGTGGAACCAGTGGCTGACTTTATTTTTCTGGGCTTCAAAATCACTGCAGATGGTGACTGCAGCCATGAAATGAAGACGCTTACTCCTTGGAAGGAAAGTTATGACCAACCTAGATAGCATATTAAAAAGCAGAGACATTACTTCACCAACAAAGGTCCGTCTAGTCAAGGCTATGATTTTTCCAGTAGTCATGTATGGATGTGAGAGTTAGTCTATAAAGAAAGCTGAGCGCTGAAGAATTGATGCTTTTAAACTGTGGTGTTGGAGAAGACCCTTGAGAGTCCCTTGGACTGCAAGGAGATCCAACCAGCTCATCCTAAAGGAGATCAGTCCTGGGTATTCATTGGAAGGACTGATGTTGAAGCTGAAACTCTGGTACTTTGGCCACCTGATGCAAAGAACTGACTCATTGGAAAAGACCCTGATGCTGGGAAAGATTGAGGGCAGGAGAAGAAGGGAATGACAGAGGATGAGATGGTTGGATGGCATCACCGACTCAGTGGACATGGGTTTGGGTGGACTCCGGGAGTTGGTGATGGACAGGGAGGCCTGGCATGCTGCGGTTCATGGGGTTGCAAAGAGTCAGACATGACTGAGCAACTGAACTGAACTGAGGTGTTTTTTTGGAACTTCCTTGCTTTTTCGATGATCCAACGGATGTTGACAATTTGATCTCTGGTTCCTCTGCCTTTTCTATATCCAGCTTGAACATCTGGAAGTTCACAGTTCACGTACTGCTAAAGCCTGGCTCAGAGAATTTCAAGCATTAGTTTGCTAGAATGTGAGATGAGTGCAATTGTGTACTAGTTTGAAAATTCTTTAGCATTGCCTTTCTTTGGCCAAATATTTCTTAAAATATTTACTCTTTTACCATTTATTAATATATCCACTTCTGCTTCCAATAAAGGATTTGAAGGTAAAGAGTTAAAAAAATTTATTTCTCTAGAGATTGTAAACCTCAACCTTCTCTTTGCTGGATTTCTTTCCTTCCCCAAATCCACTGCAAAACTTCAAAGCCAGTGTTGGTATCCATTTCTTCATCCTGCTTAATAGTCTTGAAGTCTACATACATTCTGCCTAAATGACTGCTTCTTCTGCACTACTGAATATCTATAGAACAGTGTCCATTTCTTAAAGTCTCTGGGTTACTGTCATAACTCTCTAGGCCAAACTGTTAGAACCATTGTGCTACAAGTTGTAGGGGACATAACAGTAGCATAAAACAATGCCCACTGACTGCATGGAGCTCACCTCATCCTAGATGAGCCAGATCTACACTCCTGTGGAGTCAGAAGTTAGAATTCACAACCAAACTCTGTGACCTGAGAAGTGATCTTAGAGCCCTTCCTTCATCTTGACATTGACCTTCTGCTTTGCACTTTCAGTAGAACAGCTTAGAGGAAAGATGAATATATTTCCAAGGCAATAACAACCTTCATCAGGGATAAGTAGTGGGTACATCAGACCTCTAAGTATCAGTGATATGGTTGAACCTGAGCTGTCTGTGACCTTAACTAGAGAAATGTGGAACGTTTCCATTCCTGAGGGCTTCTATAAAGAGCTTACTCCAAGTCACCCAAAACTTGTGTTGCTGCTAGAAGAACTCACAGGAAAATATTTTAATTAATGACCTGGTCTAGAAATCAACTGTGGTCTAATTAGCTGGGAATTTTGAGTTTGGAGCAGTTTGGGGTGGTCCCGATCAAGTCTGGAGCAGTCCCCATTTAGGTCAACCTGTGAGAATCTCTGTGTTTAGAGTGTAACTTTGGGGGTTGGTGGGGTGGCAGGGGTTGAGGGTGAGGGAAGGTCCTTTCATGAGTTAAAGTAAAGAGCAGATCTCGCCCCTGAAACACCACGTTCAGCAAAAACTGCCGTTCAGTGTATGAAGATGTAGCTCACCACCAGAGGCAAAGCTGGGAAACAGAGTGGAAGGAAGCCAAGAATAAGAATGCCCAGAGACTCAGTCCCTTCATTTTGAACAACTACTAAATCAACATCTGAAAAGGTGTTACACAGTTTATGAAACAGTATCACATGCATTATTTAATTCTCACAAGTGTCTTTTGAACTGGGATCTCTGCCTCCTATTTACAGCTTGAGAAACCACAACTCAGAAGTAGAGGTAAAATGGTTTTCCCAAGATCCCACAGTTCATAAGTGGCAGAACCAGGACCCAAACAGTCTTCGTGGATCCAAATTCCACATTCTTTTCCTCTTCCTACTACTTGCTATCTCTACTCGTTGGGTGGTAGCAAAGAAGTCCAGTCAAAAATTAAAGGTGAAAAAGTAGCAGCAATTTTCTGCTAAACCACCATAAGGGCCATTCCAGTGTCAGCGGGCTGCAGAAAGAGCCCACCTGCTCCTGACTCATGCAGTCCTCTAGGTCTGTGCCATCCCTTGCCCTCAAGCAATAAGCCCACCATTTCACATTCACATGGGAGTGGTACATCCAGACAGTGGAGTGTTACCCAGCACTAAAAAGAATGAGCTATCAAGTCATGAAAAAATGCGGAGGAGTCTTACATGCGTGTTACTAAATGAAAGAAGCCAATCTTCTTCTGAAAAGGCTGCATACTCTATGATTCCTTCCATGGAGCAGGGAAAGGCAAAGCTAAGGAGATAGTTCCAAATAGGAAAAGAAGTACGTCAAGGCTGTATATTGTCACCCTGCTTATTTAACTTATAAGCAGAATACATCATGAGAAACGCTAGGCTGGATGAAGCACAAGCTAGAATCAAGATTGCTGGGAGAAATATCAATAACCTCAGATACGCAGATGACACCACCCTTATGGCAGAAACTGAAGCAGAACTAAAGAGCCTCTTGATGGAAGTGAAAGAGAAGAGTGAAAAAGTTGTCTTAAAGCTCAACAATCAGAAAACAAAGATCATGGCATCTGGTCCCATCACTTCACGGCAAATAAATGGAGAAACAATGGAAACAGTGGCAGACTTTATTTGGGGGGGCTGCAAAATCACTGTGGATGGTGACTGCAGCCATGAAATTAAAAGGTGCTTACTCCTTGGAAGGAAAGTTATGACCAACCTAGACAGCATATTAAAAAGCAGAGACATTACTTGGCCAAAAAAGGTCCATCTAGTCAAGGCTATGGTTTTTCCAGTAGTCATGTATGGATGTGAGAGTTGGACTAGAATGAAAGCTGAGCACCGAAGAATTGATGCTTTTGAACTGTGGTGTTGGAGAAGACTCTTGAGAGTCCCTTGGACTGCAAGGATATCCAACCAGTCCATCCTAAAGGAAATCAGTCCTGCGTGTTCATTGGAAGGACTGATGTTGACGGTGAAACTCCAACACTTTAGCCACCTAATGCAAAGAACTGACTCATTGGAAAAGACACTGATGCTGGGAAAGATTGAAGGTGAGAGAAGGGGATGACAGAGGATGAGATGGTTGGATGGCATCACCAACTCAATGGACATGAATTTGTGTAAACTCCAGGAGTTGGTGATGGACAGGGAGGCCTGGCATGCTGCAGTCCATGGGGTTGCAAAGAGTAGGACACGACTGAGCGACTGAACTGAACTAAAGGGGACAGTAAAAAAAAAATCAATGGTTACCAGGGGTTGAGGTGAGGGAAAGGAAGAAGAGGCAGAACAAAGGATATTAAGGGCAGCAGAACTATTCTGTATGATACCACAATGGTAGACACATTTTATTACACATTTGTTAATAAGGAATATACAGCACCAAGAATGCAGCCTAATGTAACATTTGCACTTTGAGCGATGATGCATCAATGCAGATCCATCAGATGTGAGAAATGGACCATTTTGATGGGAGATATTGATAGTGGGAGAGAGTAAACTGTGTGGGACCAGAGGTTTTATCGGAAATCTCTGTTCCTTCTCTTCAATTTTGCTGTGAACCCAACACTGCTCTAAAAAAAGTCTTTTTTTCTTTTAAAAAGTTCACATATCCAAGTCATTTCAAACATACTTAAAAATTCTCTGGCAATTTACTTGTCTATCATTTTTCAAGTTAGTTAAAAATAAATAAAATTTCAAATTTAAAGAAAAAGCCTGTGGAAATCACCACAGAACCCCATCCTCATTTTTTTCTAATTAGAGACTTCTTACAGTCTAATCTTCCAGAAGCAATACACCATTCTGAGAATCCATTACCTAGATTTGGAAAGCCTCTCCCCAGTCCAGGGGATGTACATGAATATCCTAGTGAAAGTGAGTTGTTGACAATTGGAACACTACCAAAATATGGAACCATTCAGAAATGGAAATAAGGAACCATCCATGCTTCCTCTTCACAGCATCATCCTGATTAGCAAGGGGAGTCTGTGGAAGTGTCTGATGGAATTGGAAGTACATTGCCAGGTTGCATGAGTCATCCTAGTCCAGCTGGCATCTACTTCTCCCACCAGAATAGGGCTGCTTGTGCCCCATTCACTCCTGAAAAACATCTCCTAATGATTGTGGATGGTGCCCATGAGAGGAGAAGTCACCTTCCTGACCCAACAAGCAATTTGTTCACACCTGGCAGCGTGAGCTTTGATTATCCTCAACTCAGGTTGTATAACTACAGATGTCTCTAATTTTCACAAAGCAAAGGAGCTCTTGTCTGGAATAAATGAGATAGATAAATTAGGCAGGGAAGGGAAAGAGCCAAAGGTGCCCCCCCCTCCACTTTTCATCTGTGGTGTTCTGGGCTCTCTAATCTATTGTACAAATGTCTGCACACAGCATGCCAACACTTGCTTGTAAACTCGTGGGAGAAATATCACCTGGAGACAATGAATAATGTCTGCTTCATGCCGTTCTCCCCTAATATACTTTTTGTTTTGAAGGCATCATATGGATTAAGTTAGTAACACCCATCCTCACGTTTTCAAGCCGCTATCTCCCCCTAAATCATCTCTCTTTGGAACTTGACAGGTTATCACACCTTGTCTCATTTCATGCTGCAGCTTCCCATGAGCAGATTAGTCTTGCTTCACAAATCACAGGCTCCTTTCCTGAGTGAAACACCTTCAAAATTACAGCAGCCTTCCCCAAGGGGTATCAAAATTCTTTTTTCCAAGGTTTGTGGTGTTCCACTTGGGGGCTTCATTGCTCTGAAGCACCATGCCTTGGATCATCTCCTTCGTTGAGGGTATTATCATAAAACAGCAAGAGAAGAATTCACCAAGCCCATGATAACTTCATCTCTGCATTTAACAGGGTGTCCTCCAGGCAGGGCTCCAGGTGGCCTCAGGCTTGTGAACCGTCAGAAGGGCAGGCAGTGCCTGGAGCCGCTCCCCCTAGCCCAAGGTGTAGAGGGAGACAGGAAACAGACCGTAAGCAGCATCCCAGTGGTTCCATGGTTGATAAAATTCAAACACAACTGCTTGCAATTTGCAACTCATTCCAAACCATGGTTAGACCAAACACAACCAGATGTGGCAGATTCTATATAGACAGACAATATAGAAGCGTCAAAGAACTTGCTTCCCCCAGGTACTCCTATGATATTCTTCATACTTGTAGTGGCTACCTACTGCTTCTACCCACTCAATATGCATTCCTTTTCTTGTGCTATTGGTACCTTAGTTTCTCCTGGGGAATCTTAGTTCATAAAATTTGGTGGGGCCTACCCCTTGGTCCTAGCACTCAAGGTGAACATTTTACCAGACCTAGTCAATGAGAAGACTCTATTACCCTGGACACTGTGAATGATTCAGTGACAGCTGTGTGACCCACCTTTAAGAACTTCTTCAAGAACTATTAT
Source organism: Giraffa tippelskirchi (assembly GCF_054371585.1). Taxonomy (NCBI): domain Eukaryota; kingdom Metazoa; phylum Chordata; class Mammalia; order Artiodactyla; family Giraffidae; genus Giraffa; species Giraffa tippelskirchi. The sequence continues at coordinate 162,166,626 of NC_137275.1, forward strand.
GAAAGAAACGATCCCTTTCCACAGGAGTTGCTAAGCTGGTAAGATGTAACTGCATCTAAGAGTGACTATCTTGCCACCACAGGATGAGGGTCGGGGAGATTCTATGTGAAAATGTTGCCGTTGAAAAAGGAAATGAGAGAAATACATGAAAACATTGTTTGACACCTGGATCCAGCCATACCTGAAGTCACTGCCACAGTCTAATCACAAGAACCAACAAATTCTCTTTCTCTCACAAGATAGTTCCATCTGGGTTCCTCACTTGAAAACAAGAGTTCTGATAAATATACTACCCATTAACTTGCAGAAAATAAAATATATAAGCCATCCCAAATGATTCATGCATTGATTTATGACAAAAGATATAATGGACATGAGTTTGAGCAAACTCCAGGAGATAGTGGAGCACAGAGAAGCCTGACATGCTACAGTCTATGAGGTCACAAAGAGTCAGACATGACTGAGCAACTGAACAACAACAAAGGATATTATGAACAACTAACCTATGTCAAGCTCTGTGTTTGGTATTAGGGACACAGAGACAAACAGGATACAACCCTTGTCTAAGAGGTGTTACATTCCTTGCCTAAAAGGTGTTACATTCTAGTATCCAGTTTAACAACAAAATCCACAATTTCAATAGCTCAAGGGAGAGTAAAGGTTCTTGACTTTATTTTTATTAAGATATAAAATAGCATGGATTAGCACAAGTATCGAGCAACTTCATATAATCCAGGTGAGTATGCCTTAGTGCCTAGAATGTAACTTACTTCTATTATTTTTTCAGAAGAGATAAATGCTTATCTAAACAATTCTAGAAAAAGAAACATGGTGGCCACAGGTTGTTTATGTTTGCAGAGAGGCCATTCCTTCTGATAATGAAATTTGGGAAACCACCTCCACCACTGCTTGAAGTATGGGTGAGTCTGTCAAATTCGTAAGACTGCTCTTACCACAGGTCAAGGCATGGCCACAAAGCATAAGTTTGTCCAATCAGTGAGAATACTCATTTCTCAGTTCCCTTTTCAAGTCCTCCCTTCCCCTGTATATCTGCCCCAGGCCCCTTCTCTTTTCCATCTGCATTCACTCCTAAGTTGATCTCAACCAACCTCATGGCTTTAAACACCATTCGCATACTGCTATATCTTTTATTAACATCTCCATCACAGATGTCTGCCCTGCACCCCAAATCACCTACTTTCAAGTCCAACTGCCTACTCTTGATACTCCCACCTGGTCTCACCCTTAACATGCCCCAGCCACATTCCTGAGTCCTGCAGACCAGCTCTTACTTAGTCTTTTTCATCTTAAGAACTGCTCAGACCAAAAAAAAAAAAAAAGTAGTTGTCATTGATTCTCCTCTTGCTTTTCACACTCCATATCGAATCTGACAGCTCTTCCTTCACAAGAGATCCAGAAACTGATCACTTCTTATCATCACCTCCACTAAGATCACTCTTGCCCAAGTCCAAATCATGTCCCCACTGGATGACTGCAGAAGCCTTCTTATCAGGGACCATGATTCGGCTTTCAGTATATTCGGTATATTATAAACAGAGCAACCAGCATGATCCTAAGTCAACACAATTCCCTTTGCCAGGAAAGCTCATCTCCCAACATTCACTCAAAATTTCAATCTCCTTTAGGTCTTGACTTAAACATTACCCTCTAAGGTCAGGAATTTTCTGGCCAATCTCTGTGACACTGCATCACCCTCCGGCAGCAAGTCCCAGTAGCCATTCCCTTCTCCAGGGTATCTTCTTCACCCAGGGATCGAACCTGGGTCTCCGGCACTGCAGGCAGCTTCTTTAAGTCTGAGCTACCAGGGAATCCCCTTATCACTCTATATCCTCCTTCATTTATAAAATGAAGCAGTAAACTTACTGCTACCTAACATACTAAATATTTTAGTGATTTTTGCTTGTTAGTTTATTATCATCTCCCTCAACTTGAATGCAAGCTCCATGAGGGTAGGGCTTCTGTTTTGTTCATTGCTGTAACCATAAAACTTAGAAGAGTGCCTGCCACTCATTACGTAATGAATGAATGAATGAACGAACAGTGAGCACAGTGTTGTCTTTAGAGGAGATCCAAGGATGGAAAACAGTGCAGGCTCATTCTGGGACAAGTGCTCAAAAGAGAGCACACTTTATTACCTGCCACCTAGATCTACTGAGCTGTCCTTCTATCATCACTACCATCAATCACTACAGCCCAGTTCTTTGATTCTATGAGCTGCTCCTATCCAGTCAGTAAATTTCCCATTTTATGTATGCCAGGGTCAGTTTCTGCTGCTTGCAACTAAAGATTCCTGGTTGACTCAAGAAGCCAAACATCTAGGCTTTCACTATAACACCATTTATTGTTGTACATATACAGCAATGTGCTGACCTGGTTCTGGGTGTCCTTCTATTCCACAGTAAGTGGTAAGGCTTTACCTGAAAATGACACAAGAAGAGCTGCTATATTATAACTTAGATACACACAAATTATTCACTTCTGAGTCTTTTCTAAAATGACTAATCTGCTTATTTTAAACCACCAAGACTTCATTCCTTTATTAAGTATATCTTATAAAGCAAAAATATATGCATAAACATTCTAGAGAGGTTTTACAAGGTGATGCTGAACAGCAGATTCAAGAAGACAGCAGAGCACCTTCACTTCTACGTTAGCAATCAGGACCCTGACGTCAGTAAATTTGAGACAATAAACCATGAAGGATATGAAAAACAGCATACAACTGAGTCCAACTTTTGTGGAAAGAGAGCTAAGAAAAGGAAATATATTGAAACACTAGCAATAGTCCTAAGTAGAGGAATGGTGGTTATTTGTATTTTTTCATTTAACCCTTCCTGAATTTTCACAAGCTTAGCAGTTAATAAACATGATTATTATTTTTAACAAAGAGATAAACAGTATTTCTTTGGAATTTGAAAAAAACAAAAATATTTAAGAGGTAAGAGAATCTGAAAACCAGTGTACTTTTTGGTGACACCTTCCAGCTACTAACATAAATAGTCACAGGAAATTAAATAAGATCCTCACCTTCAGAAACTCCTTTCCTTCCACAAATCGCCAGAACATTGGAGCCTATTATACAGAGTGAAGTAAGTCAGGAAGAGAATAACAAATATTATATATTAACGCATATATATGGAATCTAGAAAGATGGTGTTGATGAACCTATTTTTGCAGGGCAGCAATGAATGTGAAGTCAAGTGGGCCTTAGAAAGCATCACTACAAACAAAGCTAGTGGAGGTGATGGAATTCCAATTGAGCTATTTCAAATCCTCAAAGGTGATGCTGTGAAAGTGCTGCACTCAATATGCCAGCAAATTTGGAAAACTCAGCAGTGGCCACAGGACTGGAAAAGGTCAGTTTTCATTCCAATCCCAAAGAAAGGCGATGCCAAAGAATGCTCAAACTACCACACAATTGCACTCATCTCACATGCTAGTAAAGTAATGCTCAACATTCTCCAAGCCAGGCTTCAGTAATACGTGAACCGTGAACTTCCAGATGTTCAAGCTGGTTTTAGAAAAGGCAGAAGAACCAGAGATCAAATTGCCAATATCCGCTGGATCATCAAAAAAGCAAGAGAGTTCCAGAAAAACATCTATTTCTGCTTTATTGACTATGCCAAAGCCTTTGACTGTGGGGATCACAATAAACTGTGGAAAATTCTGAAAGAGATGGGACTATCAGACCATCTGACCTGTCTCTTGAGAAACCTGTATGCAGGTCAGGAAGCAACAGTTAGAACTGGACATGAAACAACAGACTGGTTCCAAATAGGAAAAGGAGTACGTCAAGGCTGTATATTGTCACCCTGCTTATTTAACTTATATTCAGAGTACATCATGAGAAACACTGGGCTGGAGGAAGCACAAGCTGGAATCAACATTGCAGGGAGAAATATCAATAACCTCAGATATGCGGATGACACCACCCTTATAGCAGAAAAGTGAAGAAGAACTAAAGAGCCTCTTGATGAAAGTGAGAGGAGAGTGAAAAAGTTGCCTTAAAGCTCAACGTTCAGAAAACTAAGATCATGGCATCTGGTCCCATCACTTCATGGGAAATAGATGGGGAAACAGTGGAAACAGTGTCAGACTTTATTTTTTTGGGTTCCCAAATCACTGCTGATGGTGATTGCAGCCATGAAATTAAAAGACGCTTACTCCTTGGAAGGAAGGTTATGGCCAACCTAGATAGCATACTTAAAAGCAGAGACATTACTTTGCCAACAAAAGTCCATCTAGTCAAGGCTATGGTTTTTCCAGTGGTCATGTATGGATGTGAGAGTTGGATGGTGAAGAAAGCTGAGCACTGCAGAATTGATGCTTTTGAACTGTGGTGTTGGAGAAGACTCTTGAGAGTCCCTTGGACTGCAAGGAGATCCAATCAATCCATCCTAAAAGAGATCAATCCTGGGTGTTCACTGGAAGGATTGATTTTGAAGCTGAAACTCCAATACTTTGGCCACCTCATGCAAAGAGTTGACTCATTGGAAAAGACCCTGATGCTGGGAAGGATTGGGGGCAGGAGGAGAAGGGGATGACAGAGGATGAGATGGCTGGATGGCATCACTGACTCAATGGACATGGGTTTGGCTAAACTTCGGGAGTTGGTGATGGACAGGGAGGCCTGGCATGCTGCGATTCATGGGGTCGCAAAGAGTCGGACACAACTGAGCGACTGAACTGAACTGAATACAGACACAGACACAGAGAACAGACTTATAGACAAGGGTAGGGAGAGGAGCAAGAGGGTGAGATGAATGGAGAAAGTAGCATGGAAACATATACATTAACATATGTAAAGAGATAGCCAGTGGAAATTTGCTGTATGACTCAGGGAACTCAAACTGGGACTCTAGTAACCGAGAGTGGTGGGAAAGGGTGGGAGGTGGGAGGCAGATTCAAGAGGGAGGGGACATATATACATCTATGGTTAATTCATCTTGATGTATGACAGAAATCAAACCAATATTGTAAAGCAATCATCAATCAATTAAAAATAAATATTTTTAAAAAAGAAGGAAAGGAAATAAGGGGACAGAACAAATTATGAATCAGCACTTCTCAAACAACACTTAGAAAACCATCTGTAACAGAATCACCAGAGGATTTGTTAAAAATAAAGTTTCCCAACAGCCATTTCAAACCTGATGCATCAGAACCTCTGAGGGTCATACCCAGGACTCTGCATTGAACAATCTGCCCAGTAAATCTGACGCCTGCTCAAGTCCAAGAATCACTGGAAAGATGAAAGAAGCTACCTGAAGCTCCTTGGGGATTCACCCAGCCTCTGCTTGAATGACTTCAACTGAATAATAAAACTTAAGTCAGTAGAGAGAAAGAATTCCATCAGTCAGAATCATCACCAGGTTTCTACTTTGTTTTCTGTAGTGTAAACACAATCTATATCATATGCCAGTAGCACAACATCTGCAGGCCCAACCACCCCATAAATCCATCAGCCAGTTGCTGGATCACATAGTGGAATCTTCATTATGAAAGCATATTGACAAGTTCTGCTAATTGAGAGCTAAACTGTTTCTCCCATTAAAAAAAGCTATCATCGGTGAAAGCCTGATCTAACCCAATTGGCCCCAAACGTATTTGCTAGTCCTCTTCTCAGTATTTTAAAAGAACAGCACTGTAATATTTAATCAGTTCCATAACTTGCCTGGTCTTTCCCCATCTTTTCACTAGAGATTTTCCAGCCAGAATAAATGACTCTTCAGACTGTTCTACACCTTGCTCCCTGGATATGCCATAACCATTCCCACCTCTGTGCCTCTCCCTGAATGTCCCTCCCCTTTCCTCTCTGCTTTTCTGGTTCCCCTCTTTATAAACACCCTGTCACTTAGGACTTGGCTACCTAGAGCACAAACCCAATAACCATGGCTTAACCCAAGAAGCAACGGCTTTTCTTACCCAACAAGAAGTCTGGAAATACACCTTTCAGGGCCAGTACCAGTGCTCAAGATGTGATCGAGGGCCCAGGCCCCCTTCCCTCCTCTGTCCACCCTGCTAAGCACGTAGCTTGTGTCCTCTAAGCTTTAAGATGGTTAATCCCACCCATGAGCATCACCTGTGTTTTACAGACAAAAAGAGGCGAGGACTAAAGGCCAAGTCTTTTATGCTTAACTAAAAGACTGGCTCTTTTTTTTCTTCAAAAAAAAAAAAAAAACCAAAAACAGCTCCCTGGGAACTCTGCCTTGTTCATATAATAGCCAGAAATATGCAACTTTACCACTTAAGCTGCAAGGGACTAATTTTTTAGCTAGAGTTGACTAGAACACAAGACTGAGCAGACAACTAGCAGTTTCTGCCACAAATATCTGTAATAAAGCTTTTGAAATCCCTTTTCCCGTAAAGATTTCTCCCACTGTAAAATTTCTTCATCATTTACTATCTGCGTTCCTCCCATTGGAAGTTCAACCATAATCATAAATCTAATAGTGATATATCTACATATACAGTAGATGTAAATTTCAACCTAGAATCTTGATGCATAACATGGTAACTCCCTTTTCTTGAAGTCAGATTGACTTTGACTTTTTGGCTTTATCCCTATGGATATCAGTCATTATGTGAAATGAAGGATACTGCTAGGTCACTACCAAAGACAAGAGACTTGCGTGTTATCGTGAATCATCCAGCCCATCACTGTTCTCACCAGCATCCTTTTGTCTGAGCCCAATCTATTCCATTGCAGTTGGACGCTCTGAATACAAGTCACATGTGGGCTACAGGGATTCTTGGAGATAGGAGTTCTAGGACACAGAGCCAGACTCACTAAGAGTGCCATGTAGATATTCCCCTCTGACATTTCCATTGCCACAGACCCAGAGATGAGCCCCACTGTTCATTCACTCACCCCTGATTTTTTGGGTGGGACAGGGATCTCATAAATCCCTGTCCCCTACTGTTACTTCAATGTCATAATATATAAATTCTTTCCCATCCACTCCAATGAGCCTGGACTAAGAAAAGTCAGGAACAGATGTATCTTGAAGTCAGTCTATGCTTCAAAACCTATAGAGGGGACCCATGAAGGCCTAACTACCTCTGTAGATCAGGGGAGGGAGAAATACAATATGGGATGAAAATAAGTCTCTAAATGAATAGGTCTTCCACTATGTGCATGATTTGTGTCCTCATCTAGGGAGAAGCTCCCAGGCCCCTCAGAAGACACTTTGGTTTTCCATACCTAACTTGTCATGAGTATTGCATGCACAATAAATGAGTTTCCTATGATAGTGAACAAGTCACCCAAAACAAAGTTTTGCTCAGTCACTTGAGAAATAGAGTACCCACAGTGTCTAAAGACAGTATAGTTAGCTAGTGATTTGATGTGACTGGGTTCTTGACGCATATTTTGTCTGACGTAGCTTTAAGTACTAGGCAATGTCAATAGGGGTTGAAAGTCAAACCTAGTGACGAATTATTAAAAGAACTCTGGATGTAGAAAGGCCATTAAAACCACAACTGAGAGATAAAAACAAACTGAGGCCAAGCCAACCGTGGAGTACAGAGAAAAGCACATGGATCTCAGAGGTCTGGGAGACCTCACTTTCAATATTACCCTGTGAATGAGTTGCTGAACCTCTCTAATCCTCTCTCTCCTTACCTGTGAAGTAGGGATAAAGCCTTCCTGAGCCTTCTAACCTGCATATCCTAACCTAAATTAAAAAAAAAAAAAAAAATGGTGAAGTGTCGTAAAGATGAAGACGAGAAAGCATGCAAAAACACATGGCTTATTGTCCAGGAGATGGTAGAATCTTCAGGAAATAATGTTTCTCCATTTGCTTTTTTTTCTCCAGCAATTTACTCTAACCTTGGGCTCCTAAGCAGTGCATGACACTGTCAAAATGATTGCCTTTCAGTTCAATATCCCAGCTGATTAATATTTTAAGCATCATATCACTGAGATGAACCTAAGAATCATCAATGATTTATTTCCTCCTACCTTTGGGCACTTTTCTTTGTATATTCCACAACCTTCTTAAAATGTCCTTCTCTGAAATTAAGCTTGGCATCCTCTTCATCAAAACCCTCTCCGTGGAATCCCCTGTTTCTTTTGGCCCATCTAACATGAAAAATAGTCCTTGTATTTTCTCCCAGCCAAGGCACTAGTTTTGCCAGCTTTCCCTTCTCCAAATCTCTCCTCATTATCTGCTCTGTTCATTTTTTTCTACTAACTCCTGAGTCTCGGTTCCCTTCCCCTCACACCCAGAGTTGCCAAAGCTTCTCAAATGTTTTGCTCATAGTGATGCCTGAATTCGCCAGCAATCTTTTCACCATTTTTCAAGTATTTGAGACTCACCAGAATGAAGGAAAGTGTCTCTTCCACATCAAGCAAGTGCAGACACAGAAGGTGTCCTCAAGAAATACCGGCTGTGTTGCACACATGTTCCTCAGCTATGCGCTTCCATGGGGGAGCTGCACTTATATGAACTGGTGATTTCCCTTTGTACGTCATTTGTTCCAGAAATTTTTTACTAGGTTACAATCTTACCTTCCAAAGATGCATTCTTTTAAAAGTAAGTGTACCTTCACACTGCTATATTTAAAATGGATAATCAACAAGGACCTACTGTATAGCACATGGAACGCTGTTCAATGTCACATGGCAGCCTGGATGGGAGGGCAGTTTGGGGGAGAATGGATACATGTACATGTATGGCTGAAACTGTTCACCTGAAACTATCACAACATTGTTTGTTAATCAGCTATATCCCAATATAAAATAAAAAGTTAAAAAAAAATAAGCATATCTTTCTTTTATTTAACAATTCACATGAACTTTAAAAGAAAATCTCTTGGCATCTTCTTGGCAAAAGTCTGATTTAAAGTGGTCATATCTTATTTTACCCTTTGAAAATGCAATTGCAATTATATTTTCTCCCTCACAAGCATATTATTTCTCTTCATTGGTAAGGTTTATCAATCCTATATAGGAATCAATGTAGTCAACATCTTTTTTTTCTTTAAGCAACTTAACAGGCCAATCCAACAGCCTCTATCTAAAAGGCTGGGTGTTTTTAAATGCTCCCAGTGGATCTTATGTTGAAGGTTCCCTTTTCCATTATCTGAAATGTGAAAATGGAATTATTATTTAAAAACTTGATTTTCCCCAAAATACAGGCAAAACGTCACTTGTTCATCTCCCTTTCCCTCTCACTGCTGTCTGACCAACCTTGTTACCTATTTCATGTAATGTTTCAGAAAAAAACAAGATGTTTGGGGATGTTTGCTCTGTAAACAGCACTTTGTGAACAAATTTTAAAAGAGCTTAATGTCTATCCATAAACACCTCCTCTGTGATTGCAACAAGGCTCATGGTTGTAAACAGTTTACGGTCAATTACTTGATCAACAGTCGCGAAAATAAAAGGTATTCTGGGTTCTCTTGGTGCCTCTGCACTCCACACTCCTCCCTTCCCCTGCAGAAAAAGGCCTTTTAACCAACTGCAGAAGGACTTGTTCACAAATGTTTCTAATTCAGCTAAACATCTTGATAGTAAATATCATAAATTATACGTATAGGCCTGTCGGTACAATTTTCAACAGGAGTAACATCAGTTCAGTCTAAAATAAAATGAAAATTTCAGACCAATTTTTGAACTTGCTACTTTAAGCTTTAATCCAAAACCTGACTGAAGAGAAAGAGTAGGCAAAAATTCTAGACCTCTTGGATAAAAACCTACCACTGAGAAAGTTACTTACAGTATCTTGAATTTATTTTTTTATACTCTTCCATGATCTGGAGGGAAAATATGCAAAAGCAGAAAAATATTAAGGTAGAGAACCAGACCTCACAAGACCTTTGGTGCACTTAATACCCACTGTACTGCCCAAGTTCATGCTCAGACTCCAGAGGGAGTCTTGTGGATTTCCCATTCTAAACAGTTAGAAAAGGGCCTCATAGGGGCAACAGTATGTGACCCTACTTGACACTAAAATGAAAGAAGAGAGGAAAGGAGAAGATAGATTAGGGTTGATGATCCTGAATATTAATTACTTTTAATATGCACTTTTAAAAGTTTATTTTCACAGACTAACACAGCATTGTCAGCACACAGGAACATCTCCCTTTGTTGTGGGATTGTCTAGAAAGAAAAAGCATATTAAGAGCTGCTTCTAAAGAGAAAATTCAACTTACTAGAAAATCAGTGCAATATAGAAAAACAGGTAATCCACATTTTTTCTTTTCTTAGTGCAAGCACATGTGTACATGTGTATTCTGCCTCTTTTGCTTATGTAGATGGTGAAAAGATTTCCTTCAATGTCCCATTCCTAGAGAGTAATCCTATACTATTTGAAATAATTTTTGTTTTTAAGATACAAAGTGAAGAGAAAGGCTTAGGCTGACAGACTGTGACCATAAAAACAAATTTTCATCTCAATTTCACTCACAAAGAAACCTTTCTTAGAAATCATTTGGAGGCTATTAAAAGTCTAAATTTATATAACAAAAAAAAAAATCCATCCAGGAAGATTCAGTATAACTGATACCAATATTTTCTTCCTTTCTTAGCAAAAGCATTGTATACTAGCTTCAGAAACAAAATCCCACAAGTTTAGTGTATACATATGGATAACAGTATAACAAACTTAATTCCTTGCCCAGGTAACCAAGGAAAATTAAGAGTTCACTGGAATGTAAATTTCATTTGGAGGAACTGAAATGTACTTTAAAATATCTAGTACATCCTGTACGATTTTATTTCTGTGACATTCTGAAAAATGCAAAACTGCAAGCACAGAAAACACATCAGTCAGAGTCAAGAGACCAGGGAAGGGGACTGACCACTGAGGGGCAAGACGGGACCTTTTCAGGTTATGCAACAGTTCTGTATCTTGATTGTGGTGGTGGCAAAATAATCATTTCTGTCAAAACTCAAGAACTATAAAGCTATATCATATATGAAAATTATACTTCCATGAACCTGACTTTTAAATATATCTATTGAGGCTTCCTGGTGGCTCAGTCAGTAAAGTAACCACCTGCAATGCAGGAGACCTGGGTTCAATCCCTAGGTAAAGATCCTCTGGAGAAGAAAATGGCAACCCACTCCAGTATTCTTGCCTGGGAAATTCCATGGACAGAGGAGCCTGGCAGGCTACAGTCTGTGGGGTCGCAAGTCAGACACAATTTAGTGACTAAACTACCACTGAGAAAACAATTTGTTGAACAGTTTGAGCACAAAAATAAGATTATAACATTTTAGTTACCCAAATTTTTCAAACAGATTTAAAATAGTGTTTGCATATAAAGGGTATGATCCATTGAGATATCAGCATAAGGAACAAAGAGTAGGCTATTGTTGATATATGCTAATAACAATGCCTTCTTCAAGAGGGACTTCTGCTGACATTGGTAATTAATCTACTTTCCCTTTGTGTACTTAATTGGAGATCATTTCAGTTTAAGGTATACTGCAATCAAGTCTAGCTTTTCCTGACTTGCATGAATTAGTGATGTTTTAGTCTAAGCCAGAGGTTGACCAACTTTTTCTGTAAAGGGTTAGATGGTAAATGTTGCAACTAACCACCAAGGCACCCACAGAAAACAGTAAATGAGTTTGATGTTTAGCCATGTTCTAAGACTTTACCAGACACTGATATTTGAAATTCACATAATTTTCATGTGTCACCCCCCAAAATTATTCTTTCTTTGATTCTTTGCAACCATTTGAAACTCTAAAACTTTCTTAATTCTGAGCTATACAAAAACAGACAGTACATATATTAATAGTATACCAATCCCTGATCTAGGCTATTAGTTGGACTAATATAATGGCTTCTTCCTCGCATGAGTTTCTGTATACTACAAAGAAACTTGGGATGGACAGCCTTAACAGAAGACTGTCCATCCCAAGAGCCACTGTTTTGAAGTCCCAGAACTGTGCCTCTCACACAGAACTACTCAAATTACCTTCTCTAAATATCAGAGAAGATAAAAGGTGAGGAAATAGATGGACCATGAAAAAAGAAATTGTGCCTGCTGTAAAAGGAAGCAGAAGAAAAACACTGTATCTACAGCTTTCCAACCAAGGTTTTTCAGGTGTTCAGAACAAAGTGCCTAGGAAGTCAGGTCCAAGCACCTTAATTTATGCCCCACAGTGTGTAAGGGGTTAATGTCACCTCTTTGTGTAATAAATTGCTAGTATTAACATTTTTTCAAACAGTGGTTAGACCAACCATAACTTACGAATTTCTGTATTTTTAGATATACAGAATGATTTGACTTTTTTTTCTGTTCTGTTCTTAGTGAGGACAGGAATGGGGTGCATTTATCTGAAACAGATTTGTATGATGGAAACATTTCCAGCTGCACAAGCGCTGTAACATCTACACCCAAATTAGCTCATGAGTCAACATATCTCATTTGGTTATTACATTTATTGCATCGATTATCTACAAATGAAATACAGCTGCGTTGTCAGTATCCCCACGTTTGAGCATCTGCATAATGAGCTTGCAAGGTACGTAAGATCAGGAGCCCTTGCTGACAACAAATAAAGAAGAAACCCAATCCTCTCGCTTGGGACAGACACTGCCCAGCTGAAATTCCTTTCATTTATGGTCAGTAGTAGTCATATTTTAAGAGACTCTAATCAGGTATTTATCCCAAACACGAGCAGCAGTACATTCAATTTATTTGCTAAATAAAAATTGGGTAAATCAGGCATCCGAATCACAGTCACCACCTTGCCTACAGCCCAAGGTCACTTGGGTCACCCTGACGGGGAAGGTGGGGGAAACAAGGCAAGGGACAAGAGAGGCTTTTCCAGCAGGGCCATGCCCACTCTGACATTTTGACAGAATCTCCCTAATGCTTTTCACATTTCTTTCTACGGAACAGGATGGTGGAACCATATGCTCCCAGTTTCCCTGAAAGTTTTCTGGAATATTTTTTTTTTTTTAAAGAGATAGGTCTGGAGGCCTGGATCTAGGTAGACTCAGAGCTGGGAATTATCTCCATATATCTACCAGTTGAAAGATTCTCCAAAGATCTCCCCCATTGCTAGTATATATTTTACAGGCACTGGGTAGACACCTGTTTTTAATCACACCTTGAGACCAGAGGAGCCCACGAGGAGTGGCCTGCGAGCTCAAGCCTGGCCCAGAGCAGAAGGAACAGTTGCCTTCCCAGGGCTGTCTTTTCTGTGTGTTTTCTAAATGATTTCTGAGCCACGTGTGGGAGAAAGGCCTGCCTGGGCTCTCGCTTACATCATGCATGTGGAACTCAAGTCTCACCATAGGAATGCTATAGAGGAGGACATTTGTTTAAGCTGCTGGTCAGCTGGGGTCTTCCTCATTGCAAATGGATTTGGGCTCGTAAACTACAGAAGATTAGTTTTAAGCCCTCACAGTAGACCTTGCTGAGCAGATGCCAGGTGACATGAAAGGCAGAGGAGGGGCACCCCCCCTTTGTGGCCCCACACCCCCCTCCAGATGTCTGGACTCAGAAGGCAGGGTGTCGAGATGGATGTCCAGTGCAGCCAGATCACGAAGACCTAGCCAGGGCAGGTTGTAGCTAATAGCAGCCACGTGTAACACACCTCCACCATGAAAAAAAAAATTCACTGGAAAACAAGACCCTTTCAACTCGAGGTGTAGATGGGATTGTCATTAAGGGGCCAGGCTGCCTCCTCTGGTAGAATCTGACCTCTAAAACACAGGCTGGAAAAACTCCCCAGCCACCAAGTCCCTTAGGACCAGGAAACAGGATTTAGGATACTGATTCCCTGGCTTAGTGACACTTGGGTTCAAATCTCACCTTGACCACTTTCTAGGTGTATGAGCAGGACGAGACAACTTCACGCTCTGTAAACCAGCACACGAGTGGTAATTACCTACTGCAGACATTCCATGAATGTGAAGCCCTAGGGTGCAATTGAAGCTATCATATTCCTTTTGGCCATCCGGGTCACAGCAAAAGCTGGACTTCGGGTCCTCACACGATATGCCCCCTTGTGTGGTTACCCTCGCCTTCTTCCCATTGTCCAAGCTTTCCTGTTACCAAACCCTAGACTTGACTCTCCCTGCTCCCCTCAGCTAACTGTGGCTTCTCAGCCTCAATTAGGTTAGGTGCTGCATCAGGAAGATTCAGATAAACCAATTCTGTTCATATCTGAGAATAAATGAATAGGATGATCATAGTAGACCAAGAGAACACCTTAACCCCAGAGCAGTCAGAACAAAACATAATCAAGGACTCAGTTTGAGAGTGGTCAAGACAGGGAGACTTGCTAATGCTAAAAACTTGTGAACCAGGCCATCTCCATCACACTCAGGCCTTCATCTTCTAATCCTTTCAGGATCTAGAGGGAGGCTATTCAGTCAACCAATGGCAGTATCAGGGGAGGCAGAGACGGAGGTGGCTCCTGGCCTGACATCCCAAATCCCACTGTTACCGCAGCAATGACTATCCTTCACTCTCTCTCTGCACTGCTCTTCCAGGTATTGATACTTCAGAACACACTTTAGGCTTTGGGTTGCTTCAGGCAATTTTCTTTTGCCCATCCCAACTACCTTTCTCTCATTTCTCTTCTCAGATGAGGACCAGAGTTTGGGATACGCCATCAACTAACTATATGTCCCACTCCCCCAGATTCATATGTTAAAATCTAGCCCCCAGTGTGATGTGTTTGGAGGTGGGCCTTTGGGAGGTGACAACATGTCATAAAGATGGAGCCCTCATCCATCCAGGGCACTAATGGGATAGTGCCCTTAAAAAAAGAAGCCCCAGAGAGCTCACAGCCGTTTAGTGCAGAAAGCGCAGCCTCACCAGACACTGCATCTGCCAGCACCTTGACTTTAGACTTCCTCTCCAGGACTCAGAAATACTTCTCTGTTCTTTATAAGCCACCTAGTCTATGGTATTTCTGTATCAGCAGCCTGAAAGCACAAAGACAGGATGCAAATGGCAAGGCCACTAGCATTAGTATCTGTCCCCTCTGCCCAAGAGATACTAATGCTAGTGGCCTTGCCATTTGCATCCTATCTTTGTGCTTTCAGGCATCTGTCACCTCTACCCTAGGGGCTTCCCTAGTAGCTCAGTTGATCAAGTATCCACTTGCAGTGTAGGAAACCTGGGTTCGATCCCTAGGTTGGGAAGATCCTCTGGAGAAGGAAATGGCAGCTCACACTAGTATTCTTGCCTGGGAAATGCCATGGACAAAGGAGCCTGGCAGGCTACAATCCACTGGGTCACAAAAGTCAGACGTGACTTAGCAACTAAACCACCAACCACCACCTCTGCCCGAACTTCGCCCATATTCTTCTTGGCACAATTTCATTTTATTTTTGAAAAAGAATAAACTTTATGCCTGGAGGCTTAGCTACCTGGGCTGTAGCTCAGAGAGAAGTATGTAATTTGATTTTCATTGACACCCATGTTAAAGTGTTGGTTAATGATAGTAAAACACCCAGAGTTTACATTCCTTTTCGCAAAGGGTTTCAGAATGAGTCCCCCAGTGTTTTCCTTCCCATTATCGTTGTTTTATAGCATATAATTCCACTCAACTTTAAAAAAAAAAAGTTATTTTGACTCCTTTTGATCTGTCACCATGGGGTTGTTTTCCTTCTTGCTCCCACACCAAAGTGTACAGAGTCTCTCCCTCCACCCTCATTGCATGCTCACACACACATACACACACACACACACACACACACACATTCAATGTAGACCTGCCCTTCAAACACCAAAAACAACAAGATCAAAAAGTTGTAAGTAGAGCAGATGTCAAGTGGTCCCCCTGGACTCCTACTTAACCCCTTCCAGAGATCTGGCTGGAAATTGACAAGGAATTGATTTGGTGAGGAAAGCAGAAGGCTTGGTAAACATGACCTCACTCTTCTTATAAATCTCTGAAGTGAAGGACAGTGCAATGATTCCATATAACTGCCATCTGCTCCTGGAGAATTGGACGCACAACTGCTTTTCAAAAGGTAACTTTAACCGTGAAAAGACTTGGCTAATTGGAGTTACTTATGATCCAACATATGAAATTCGATGTTGCAAACTGGAAG
Source organism: Giraffa tippelskirchi (assembly GCF_054371585.1). NCBI lineage: Eukaryota > Metazoa > Chordata > Mammalia > Artiodactyla > Giraffidae > Giraffa > Giraffa tippelskirchi. The sequence goes on from NC_137275.1 coordinate 162,182,684, forward strand.
TGTTTTTGCTTGCTTTGTTTCCTTAGACCTTCTTCTCTTCCAACGCTAGCTGCTGCTGCTGCTGCTAAGTCGCTTCAAGTCGTGTCCGACTCTGTGAAACCCCACAGACGGCAGCCCACCAGGCTCCGCCGTCCCTGGGATTCTCCAGGCAAGAATACTGGAGTGGGTTGCCATTTCCTTCTCCAGTGCATGAAAGGGAAAAGTGAAAGTGAAGTCGCTCAGTCGTGTCCAACTCTTAGCGACCCCATGGACTGCAGCCCACCAGGTTCCTCTGTCCATGGGATTTTCCAGGCAAGAGTACTGGAGTGGGTTGCCATTGCCTTCTCCTCCTACTCTAGAACTACTATCAAAAACCAGGTGTGGAAGATAGAAATATAGATCAATGGAACAAAATAGAAAGCCCAGAGATAAACCCACGCACCTATGGACACCTTATCTTCGACAAAGGAGGCAAGAATATACAATGGAGAAAAGACAATCTCTTTAACAAGTGGTGCTGGGAAAACTGGTCAACCACTTGTAAAAGAATGAAACTAGAACACTTCCTAACACCGTACACAAAAATAAACTCAAAATGGATTAAAGATCTAAACGTAAGACCAGAAACTATAAAACTCCTAGAGGAAAACATAGGCAAAACACTCTCCGACATAAATCACAGCAGGATCCTCCATGACCCACCTCCCAGAATATTGGAAATAAAAGCAAAAATAAACAAATGGGACCTAATTAAAATTAAAAGCTTTTGCACAATAAAGGAAACTATAAGCAAGGTGAAAAGACAGCCTTCAGAATGGGAGAAAATAATAGCAAATGAAGCAACAGACAAACAATTAATCTCAAAAATATACAAGCAACTTCTGCAGCTGAATTCCAGAAAAATAAACAACCCAATCAAAAAATGGGCCAAAGAACTAAACAGACATTTCTCCAAAGAAGACATACAGATGGCTAACAAACACATGAAAAGATGCTCAACATCACTCATTATTAGAGAAATGCAAATCAAAACCTCAATGAGGTATCATTTCACACCAGTCAGAATGGCTGCTATCCAAAAGTCTACAAGCAATAAATGCTGGAGAGGGTGTGGAGAAAAGGGAACCCTCTTACACTGTTGGTGGGAATGCAAACTAGTACAGCCACTATGGAGAACAGTGTGGAGATTCCTTAAAAAACTGGGAATAGAACTGCCATATGACCCAGCAATCCCACTGCTGGGCATATACATCGAGGAAACCAGAATTGAAAGAGACACGTGTACCCCAATGTTCATCGCAGCACTGTTTACAATAGCCAGGACATGGAAGCAACCAAGATGTCCATCAGCAGACGAGTGGATAAGGAAGCTGTGGTACATATACACAATGGAATATTACTCAGCCATTAAAAAAAATACATTTGAATCGGTTCTACTGAGATGGATGAAACTGGAGCCCATTATACAGAGTGAAGTAAGCCAGAAAGAAAAACAACAATACAGTATACTAATGCATATATATGGAATTTGAAAGATGGTAACGATAACCCTATATGCGAGTCAGAATAAGAGACACAGATGGATGGAACAATTTTATGGACTCTGAGGGAGAAGGTGAGGGTGGGACATTCTGGGAGAATAGCATTGAAACATGTATATTATCGTATGTGAAACAGAACACCATTCCATGTTCGATGCATGAGACAAGGGCTCAGGGCCGGGGCAATGGGATGACCCAGAGGGATGGGATGGGGAGGGAGGTGGGTGGGGGGTCCAGGAAGGGGAACACATGTAAACCCATGGCTGATTCATGTCAATGTATGGCAAAAACTATAACAATATTGTAAAGTAATTAGCCCCCAACTAAAATAAATAAATTTATTAAAAAAAAAAAAAAAAAAAACAGGTGTGGGAAATGTCTGAGGAGAAGTCATGGGGCCCTTTTATTTACCTGACAGAGATACATGGGGAATTTTAAGACCTAGTGATTATAAATAGGCAGGAAATTAGCATGAAGGCACTTTCTCATATCTTACCTTCCAAACAGAGTTGTTGTTGTTGTTTAGTTACTAAATTGTGTCCGACTCTTTTGTGACCCCATGGGCTGTAGCCTGCCAGGCTCCTCCATCCATGGGATTTCCCAGGCGAGAGTACTGGAGTGGGTTGTCATTTCCTTCTCTAGGTGTGCATCACTAACTTACTGGGGCCATATTGTGTTGGCCTGCAACTCTTTCCTACAGTTAAAAAAAATTGCAAACCATTTTGAAAGGCATCTTGTCAAATTGCAGCTCTTTCCAAAACAAAGGGAATATTACCCAAGTTGTATATACACAATAAGATGAAAACGGAAAATTTCCGAGGATGTTTGGTTGGAACAAGCTTACAAAATATTGACAGTAACCAGAATGATCAAGTTAGTTTCCTGTAATCAGATAACTTTTGATTTCAGTTGAGTGGCCACTTGGTGAAGGAGCCACTATGTTTGCAAATCAAACATAGATTGCAACGTAACATTGGACAACTTTCCAACTCCCAGAACCATAGTTCTAGGGTTACTAAATAACCCTCCAAGATGCAAGCAACTTCCTCACCTTAAAAAAAAAAAAAACTAGAGAAATTCACATGTGGCTTTAGATTCATGTTCTTTTTAATCAAAAGCATTTGATGGGCATTAATTACATGTTTGTCAGAAACTCTAGGCTGTTTCAAACATTGTTCTTTGAAAGGGAGTATCACGTTCAAGGGCACTGCCAGTCGACAGAGGGTTTTATTGCATTTTTACTTCACCTTTTCCCCAGTGTCAAGCGATTCAGGTTGCATGCAAGCTGACAAGCAGGAGCAATAGAGAGTCTATGGGGGATGACAGACAGTGGGGTTTGTAACTTTCAAAGATGTGGGCTGCCATATTTCAGGAGCAGGCCCCAGTGACGTGTCTGCTTTCATTTAATTGTGCGTGAATGCTTTGGTCCCAGGGATCAGTTATGGGGTTTGACATCTCCCAAGGTGCTCCAGAAAGCCATATCCAAGCAAAAATGTGCCAAACGACAACTTAATCATAACCAGAAGATGGGGCACTGCCTGATGGCCACCGTAGGCACCCCATTCTTGAAACACAGTCTGCTGCCACTATTGTTTGCAGGAGGCAGAAAGCAATCCTTTAGGAGCGGGCCTAACAAGAAGAAACCGCAAAGATCCAGGTTCCAAATATAATAGAACAACAAGAACCACCTACACATTAGGAGTGTAAAAGGGAAGAACAAATCTGACTCCATTTTTTTTCTTTTACTTTAACCGTTGCATTCAGTTGCTTTTTGCTACCCAGTAGTCACTAAAGGAATGCTACCAACAGCTTCAAGTATAGATAATGGCTCTTCTCCAGGAGCCCCACTTCCCATGCCTGAGCTTACACTGAAATATCTTTGTTTAGCTCACAGGAAACATCCTGACCAGGCCCACCTGTGAATGGCTGCAGGAAAAAGGAAATTAACACATCCCCTCCAGTGTCGGGCCAAAGCCAGGAAAGATCTGCAACAACTTATCACCATTTTTACTTTACCTCCTCACCTCCCCCTCTTTGCTATATAGAAGAAACTAGCATCTAAACCTACGCTAGATGGCTCTTTGGGACACTGGTCCACCACCTTCTCGGTGTGCTGGCTTTTCAAATAAAGTCACTATTACTTCCCCCATTAAATTCAGTTACAATTCATCTTTTGATTTATTGGCCTGTCATGTGGCAAGAAGACTTCCCTGATGGCTCAGTGGGTAAAGAATTGGCCCCCAATGCAAGAGACACAGGAGATGCATGTTCAGTCTTCAGATTGAGAAGATCCTCTGGAGAAGGAAGTGACAACCCACTCCAATATTCTTGCCTGGAAAATCCCATGGACAGAAGAGCCTCGTGGGCTATAGTCCAAAGAGTTGCAAACAGTCAGACACAACTGTGCGACTAAGCACACACACATGCGGCAAGCAGTATAAGTTTGGACTCAGTAACAGGTGGACTGCAGAGGAACTTGAGTCTTGGGTTCCATCCTAACCAGCCCATGTCAAGTCTGGAAAGTCTCTGCTTTTTCCTTGGACTGATTTGTATAACAAGTTGGCACAGCTGCTGATTATGGTGATGGCTCCCTGCCTCTTCCATCCTCGGTGCCTTGGTCCATGCTCATTCTTCCTCCTGGAATATCCCCTACCATTCCCCATAGCTTCCTGCTGAAGTCAAAGTCCCAGTTCAAACCACATCCCTCCCAAGAGCTGTCTTAACATCATGCAGGTGTCACCTGATGTCTTTTTCTCCTCAGAGAAGTTAACCTCTTGATAATCATGAATTCCTGTCACTTATTTCTTCCCATTTCACTGTAGGCAAATTAGCTTCATTCTGCCTCATTAGAGCCAGAATATACAATTCAGCCTAGGGAAATGTATTTATATTCGTCATTTAATAATCTTTTTCAGTTCAGTTCACTTCAGTCGCTCAGTCGTGTCCGACTCTTTGCAACCCCATGAACTGCAGCGTGCCAGGCATCCCTGTCCATCACCAACTCCCGCAGTTTACCCAAACTCATGTCCATTGAGTCAGTGATGCCATCCAGCCATCTCATTCTCTGTTGTCCCCTTCTCCTCCTGCCCCTAATCCCTCCCAGCATAGGGGTCTTTTCCAATGAGTCAACTCTTCACATGAGGTGGCCAAAGTATTGGAGTTTCAGCTTCAACATCAGTCCTTCCAATGAACACCCAGGACTGAACTCCTTTAGGATGGACTGGTTGGATATCCTTGCAGTCCAAGGGACTCCCAAGAGTCTTCTCCAACACCACAGTTCAAAAGCATCAATTCTTCGGTGCTCAGCTCTCTTCACAGTCCAACTCTCACATCCATACATGATCACTGGAAAAACCATAGCCTCGACTAGATGGACCTTTGTTGGCAAAGTAATGTCTCTGCTTTTTAATATGCTGTCTAGGTTGGTCATAACTTTCCTTCCAAGGAGTAAGTGTCTTTTAATTTCATGGCTGCAATCACCATCTGCAGTGATTTTGAAGCCCAAAAAAATAGTCTGACACTGTTTCCACTGTTTCCCCATCTATTTCCCATGAAGTGATGGGACCAGATGCCATGTTCTTAGTTTTCTGAATGTTGAGCTTTAAGCCAACTTTTTCATTCTCCTCTTTCACTTTCATCAAGAGGCTCTTTAGTTCTTCCTCACTTTCTGCCATAAGGGTGGTGTCATCTGCATATCTGAGGTTATTGATATTTCTCCCAGCAATCTTGATTCCAGCTTGTGCTTCTTCCAGCCCAGCGTTTCTCATGATGTACTCTGCATATAAGTTAAATAAGCAGGGTGACAATATACAGCCTTGACATACTCCTTTTCCTATTTGGAACCAGTCTGTTGTTTCATGTCCAGTTCTAACTGTTGCTTCCTGACCTGCTACTGGAGATCAGTGGAGAAATAAATACAGAAAGAAGGGATGGACCCAAAACAAAAACAACACCCAGTTGTGAATGGGACTGGTGACAGAAGCAAGGTTTGATGCTGTAAAGAGCAATATTGCATAGGAACCTGGAATGTTAGGTCCATGAATCAAGGCAAATTGGACGTGGTCAAACAGGAGAAGACAAGAGTAAACATCGACATTCTAGGAATCAGTGAACTAAGATGGACTAGAATGGGTAATTTAACTCAGATGACCATTGTATCTACTACTGTGGGCAGGAATCCCTTAGAAGAAATGGAGTAGCCATCATGGTCAACAAAGGAATGCAGTTGCTGCTGCTGCTGCTGCTAAGTCGGTTCAGTCGTGTCTAACTCATCCGACCCCATAGATGGCGGCCCACCAGGCTTCATTGTCCCTGGGACTCTCCAGGCAAGAACACTGGAGTGGGTTGCCAGTTCCTTCTCCAATGCAGGAAAGTGAAAAGTGAAAGTGAAGTCGTTCAGTCATGTCAGACTCTTAGCAACCCCATGGACTGCAGCCTACCAGGCTTCTGTCCATGGGATTTTCCAGGCAAGAGTACTCGAGTGGGGTGCCATTGCCTTCTCCGCATGAATAGTCATCTTCTGCTCTCAATGTCTGTTCTCTGGTCCACACACTAGGCTAAAATGGGGACTTGCTCAGTCCAATATTAACCATTCACATAGAACCAGAAAATTTAGCTCAAATGTCACCACCATATATTATGGTAAAACTTAAAAGTTTAAGCCCTGTCTTATCAACTAAACTATAAATTCTTTGAAGATAGCTCTTTCTTTATGCCCCACTCCACTTTTTAGACAGTGTAATGATAACAATGATAGCATTAATAGCATGTAAAACATAAGAAAACTGAGGTCCAATAGAAAACAATGCTAACAGGATGTCTAAATCTACTTGGGTTCAATAGAAAACAATGCTAATACAACATTTAAATCTACTTGATACACATTTGCAGTGAAATTAAAAATAAATAATGTTCTCAAAGACAATACATGTAACCCGCTAAGTTATTTCTTCTCGATAATTTTACAAAATGATCAGAGTGCTAGAAGCAGAGGTATTCATCTCACTTCAACTTTTCTGAAACAAGAAACTTTACAGAAATGCCCTAAGCCCCCATATATAAGAAAAACATGTCTCTAGCCATATAGGGACCTTTATAAATCATATATATGATTTATAAGGCACATACACATATATATAGTTTAAGATTTCATTACTATAGTAAGAGCTTTTTCTTGCCATTAAAAATGGAGAAGGAAAGTTTATGAGGACCTATATCATCTTTTCCTTGTTACTAACAGTCCTCTGATTGCTGACCCAAAAGAGTTAGTTCCCAGACCTGTACTTCACCTTGCATAAATAGTGCACAAGCTAAAGTCACAATATTATGGTGCCAGAAAGAAACACTGAAAAAGTATGCAACATTTATCAGGTTGATTTTCTGGCAAAGATAGTCGAAATATCTGTTTGACAAGAAAGCGATAGCTTTCAGCAATGAAAATGCAATCTGGTTTGTGAAGCCAGATAATTCCTCCCCTAGATAGGAAGGAACTGCTTCCCTACCTATAATACTCATATCCTTGGCAAATCATGGTTCAAATAGTATTCTTTCAGGTCCAGCATGAAGCTTGGGAAATTTGAGGGTAGAGGACACCACTGTTGCTAGCCAGTCCAATGGAATCGATAGTAGAAACTGTCACAGCTCCACACTGACACTGGCTTTGCACTTGCTGTTGATTATATAGTACTCATTACTGCTGCCAGAGGGGCTATTGCTCCCATATGATTTCACTTACAATGAAGATTTCTTCCACGTACTTCTAGAAATATTGCCAATAAATCCTGGAGAATATCAAGTTATTGCAACAGAAAGATCAACAAAAAGTTCCAGAATCAAAGGTGAATAGTGATTCCAGAGGACTCTCAATCTTGGTTCACCACACTGCCCCAGTGCACTATCTTCCTGAACATTAGATGCACATGCTTGGCATTGAAGTAACTGCTGGAGACACTGAGTCATATTTGGAGGAATGAGCTTAGGCTTGACCTAGGATACAACAGGAATTTTCTTCATACTCAAGAGGAAGGAGGGAAATGAGTAAAATCTGAAGGAAATTTTATCAAGAAAAAAATAACCTAGACTTTTGTCCTTTAAGCTCTCACTAAGTCAAAGTTCACCACATCAACTTACTAGTTGGTAAATTTAAATTGCAATTTGAGATACAGCTTAAATAATGTACAGTGGGCCAGCAAACTCAGTCTTATGGATAAGTAAGTTGTACTGTTGTCTCTTCTCCTCTAAATGAACCTATATTCACAATAAGGGAACCAAATTTTCCCTAGCAAATCAAGCCAGTACTTCTATAGTCTCAATGTGTGGAACCACCAATGTGATCACCTTGTAGTCAATTAGATTTGATATAAAGTTCCCCAAAGGACTCAATGATTGTGTCACCATTTGCCTTTTGCTACACCCTACATTTCCTTAATACAGAAGGATGACAACATCTACTTCTTCAGGGTGGCAATGTGCAAGCTAGTAATGGTAATGCATTTGTGTGTGTGCTCAGTTATGCCTGATTCTTTGCAACCCATGGACTGTAGCCTGCCAGGCTCCTCTGTCCATAGGATTAGCCCAGGCAAGCGTACTGTAATGGGTTGCCATTTCCTTCTCCAGGGGATCTTCCCAACCCAGGGATTGAACCCACATCTCCTGTGTCTCCTTGCATTGGCATGTTGGATTCTTTACCACTGAGTCACCTGGGAAACCAGTAATGGCAAAGGTATGTATAAAGCACTTCTCATCTATGATCATGAATGTTTCAAAGTAAAGAAAATTATATAAATTGTAGAGTTGGTATCAGTAGGTTAAATTCTTACCAGACTCAAGAAAGAGAGAGAGTTAGGATGCATGCTACTTCAAATTCAGATTTATTTCAGAGAACTTCTCCAGTTGGTGTGTTGTAAATAGAGTGACCAGCTCTTTCAGGTTTTCCTAGGACAGCCTCTGTTTTAGCACTGAAAGTCCCACATGCTGGAATTCCAGTTAGAGTGACAAATTTGATCCAGTTTGACATTGTGTCAGTTTTAAGGCTTAAAAGTCCCACCTTCCAGAAATCCCATAAGTCCTAGGAAATTCAGGATGGTTGTTCACCCTACTCATGACACAAAAAGTAAAAATGCTATAGACACATATTTCATCCATCTTGAAAATCTGCTTTTCTAGTAGACTTATATGTATGCATAAACAATAATAATGCTAGGCAAATATAGAACATATGAACACACTACTAATCATTTATTTGTGTAATCTTCATAATAAGCTTATAAATAAGCAATATATTTTCCTCATTTTGCAGATGAGAAAACTGAGGGGGCAGACAAGAAACATTCTCAATTTATTATATATAAAACATAAGCTAGACCAAATAATACAGTGACTCAAAGATAAGATACTTCTGTTTTCTCTCAGCAGTACAGGGATTGGCAGATGGCTAGGATTAGTGAGGATCTCTGTTCCATGTGATCATTCAGGGACCCAGATTCCTCCTATGTTGTTGCTCTATCTCCTTCTCTACACTGCTGTCCTCACTGGCCTGGTGAGAGGTGGCTCCTCAGGGCCACATCACTGTTTCAACCCATCAAAATGTGTACAGGCAAGTCTTGTAGGAGGACTGGCTGTTTCTTTAAGGAGGTGACACTGATATTTCACATATCACTTCCACTCACATTCCTCTGGGGGAATACAGTTATTTGCCCACACCTCAATTCAAAAGGATTGTAAAATAGAGTCCCAACCTGAAAAGTGATGTGTCCCATTCTCCTATTTTCAAAAGAAGGTAGGGGAAATGCATACTTGGGTATTACTAGTTGTCTCCAATGATTAAACAGCTGGTGTTTGGAGCTCTTAGGATCAGAACTCAATTCTGTCAGTTTCTAAAAACTCACTTTTCCCCTCATGCCTTGCTACCCCTAGAACAACTTTTTGCTGTTGTTTTGCCAGGAAACATGTCAGCCAATGAGAGTGCTTCTCAGAGCTTATCTTAGGGAAAACAAGCCATTCTAAACACCCAGAGACCACCTTTCCTTCCAACTTCTCCTGAATAAGGCTTAAACAAACTATACCCTTTCACTCAAAATCTCACAGAGCTCTGCCTCTTGAGTGTGAAGTGAAACCCCAGGCCTGTCTACTTCAGAGAGTGATGTTTATACAGAGATGTGAGCAGCCGAGAGCACAGAGGTTCCGTTAGAAAAACAGAAAAATACAATGAAGAGTTTCTCTAACCAAGGCACCCAGAAAAGAGAAGGAGGCATGTGGTGGGTGTATCCATGATGAAAGTCTACTAGTACTATGGAAAAGGGAACAGCTTAGGACTTAACTCTTACTGGTGACATTACCCTATAAAGAATATTCCTGATTCAAAAGGGACTTAGGTTACTTTTTAGCCTTTTCAATTGCTTCTAAAGGTAACATGAGCCTTAAGATGGAATTTCACTTTGAGTTTATCCTAGCTTCTGCTGCCGCTGGACAAACCTAATTTACACAAGACAAAGCTGTCTGTTGTCACTGTTACTCTCATCCAGTTTGGTTTTCTCATTATTAATAGCCACTTCCAGGTCCTTCCCTGTATTATGGCTCATTATTGAGCCCCTTAGAACTCCAGCCTCTGTAACACCAGCTTTGTAGCTTGCTGTGAGGAGGTGAGGACTCAGTAAGGACGGGTCTGCAAAAGATTCACCCCTTAAAAAGGGACAACATAAACCAGAGATTTGTTGCTGGAAAAGATATCAGGGAAGAATGTTAACTGCATTTTTTTCCACTTAATATTAACACAGCTTTATAGAGCCCCATGGAATAAATGCACAGTCTTATAATGATGCATACACACACTCATGCACAGACAACACATGCCAGGCAGATGAAGGCTGCACCACAGAATGCTGAAGCTGGAGCAACAGCATCGGATGAAACCTAAGTGACCAAATGGACCGGAAGCACCCACCCAGCCCAGCCCAACTCAGGACTGTCAATTGAAAGATATTACTTCTGTTTGTTTTTGATAATGAGAAAATTAGAGGTCTCTGAACCATTTATTTATATGATTAGTGGTAAAAAACTTTTCCAAGTAGCATACATTTCAGTAATAAGTGGGACTCTGTATATCGATGCCCATGCCTGTCAGCATCTGTTTACACATTCTGTAGACATCACACACACACACACACACACACACATACCTACTTCCTTGCCATTCAAAGCCACGTTCAGATTCATTACATTCACACCCAAGACTGATGAGATGTATCTTTCAACTGGGCTCTCTATTAAATAAAGCATGATGTGGGCAGAGCAATTTAAACTTGTAGACTTCTGAAGTCACAGAAAAAGAAAAAAATGTCCTCACATCCTCTAAACACATCTCTAGGGAACCTATGTCTAATATTCTGAGGTTAGGGCAATTTGCTTTGCTCCAGTAGAGGCATTTAACAATATAAAAATATTATCCACACAATAGAAATAAAAGCAAAACTAAACAAATGGGTGGAGAAGGCAATGGCACGCCACTCCAGTACTCTTGCCAGGAAAATCCCATGGATGGAGGAGCCTGGTAGGCTACAGTCCATGGAGTCGCTAAGAGTTGGACACGACTGAGCAACTTCACTTTCACTTTTCCCTTTCATGCACTGGAGAAGGAAATGGCAACCCACTCCAGTATTCTTGCCTGGAGAATCCCAGGGATGGCGGAGCCTGGTGGGCTGCCGTCTATGGGGTCGCAGAGTCGGACACGACTGAAGCGACTTAGCAGCAGCAAACAAATGGGACCTAATCAAACAGATGACCTTTTTCACAGCAAAGGAAACCATAAACAAAATGAAAAGACAACCTATAGAATGGGAGAAAATATTTGAAATGATGCAACTGACAAGGGACTGGTTTCCAAACTACACAAATGGCTCATACGATTTAATAACAAAAAACACTATAATTTGAAGATATACAAGCATCCCTATGTTCACAGCAGCACTATTTAGAATACCCAAGACATGAAAACAACCTAAATGTCCATTGACAGATGAATGGATAAAGAAGATACCACTCAGCCATAAAAAAGAATGAAATAATGTCATTTGCAACTACAGAGGTGGACCTAGAGATTATTATATTAAGTTAGAATGAAAAAGACAAATACCATATGATGTCACTTATATGTGGAATCTGAAATATGATACAAATGAACTTGTGCAATCCCTATCAAATCACCAATGGCATTTTTCACAGAACCAGAACCAAAAGAAAACTTTAAAAATGTATGGAGACACAAAAGACCCTGAATACCCAAAGCAATCTTGAGAAAGAAAAACAATACTGGAGAAATGAGGGTTACTGACTTCAGACTATACTATAAAGCTATAGTAATCAAAACAGTATATATAGTACTGCCACAGAAACAGAAATACAGATCAATGGAACAGGATAGAAAAACAAGAAACAAACCCACACACCTATGGTCAACTAATCTATGACAAAGGAGACAAGAATATACAGTGGAGAAAAAGCAGTCTCTCAACAAGTGGTTCTGGGGAAACTGGACAGCTACATGTAAAAGAATGAAATCAGAACACATTCTAATGCCATACACAAAAATAAACTCAAAATGGATTAAAGACCTAAATGTACTACCATAAAACTCGTAGAGGAAAACATAGGCAGAACGTTCTGACACAAATTGCAGCAATATCTTTTTTGATCTACTTTATAGAGAAATGAAAATAACAACAAAAACAAACAAATGGAACCTAATTAAACTTAAAAGCTTTGGTACAGTTAAGGAAACCATAAACAAAATGAAAAGACAACTCACAGAATGACAGAAAACATTTGCAAATGAAGCAATTGTCAAGGGATTGATTTCTAAAATATACAACTCATGCAGCTAAATACTAAAGACATAAAACAACCCAATCAAAAGATGGGTGGACCTAAATAGGCATTTCTCCAAGGAAGACATACAGATGGACAAGAGGCATATGAAAAGGCGCTTAATATCACTAATTATTAGATAAATGCAAATCAAAACTACAATGAGGTACTGCCTCACACCGGTCAGAATGACCATCAAAAAATCTACAAACAATAAATGCTGTGATGGTGTGGAGAAAAGCGAATCCTCCTACACTGTCGGTGGGAATGGAAACTGATATAGCCATTATGGAGAACAGTATGAAGGTTCCTTTTAAAACTAAAAATAGAGTTGCCACATGATCCAGCAATCCCATTCCTGGGTATATATCCAGAAAAAAATCATAATTCAAAAAGATACATGCACCTTAATTCAAAAAACCTCTCAAGATGGCAGAGTAGAAGGACCCGCGCTCATCTTCTCCTATGAGAATTCTCAAATTGCAACTCGCTGCTGAACAAAAGAGCGTTGGATCCCACTAAAAAAAGATGCCCCATGTCCAAGGACAATGGAGAAGTCCCAACAACACAGTAGGAGGGGCAAAATCACATTTAGAATCAAATCTGATACCCACCAGAGACGCTTGGAGGGTTCAAACAAAACCTTATGCACACCAGGACCCAGAGGCCCCACAGAGACTGAGCCAGACCTGCCTTTGAGTGATTAAGGGTCTCATGCAGAGCCACAGGTCAGCAGTGGCCTGCTGCAGGGGCAGGGGCTCTGGCTGCAGCAGACCTGGGAGGCACAGCAGGTGGCATAAATCCTCTTTTATGAGGAGGTCACCATTAGCCCCACCATAGAGCTGCTGAGAAGATGACTCACAAACTGGAGAACAATTAAATCAAAAAAGCTCTTGCACTGTTGCCAGAGTTCTAGGGCCCACAATAGAGCCCCCAACCTGGAGATCCAGCAAAGGGACAGAGAACCCACAGGGAAGGCCAGTGGGATTTGATTACAAAACTTCCACAGGACTGGGGAAACAGACTCTTGAAGCACACAAAACCTTGTGAACACCAGGACCCAGGAGAAAGGAGCAATGACCCCACAAGAGACTGAGCCAGACTTGCCTGTGAGTGTCCAGGAGTCTCCAGTGGAGGCATGGGTCGACAGTGGCCTGCCATGTGGGTAGGGACACTGAGTACAACAGTCCTTTGAGCCACGGGGTGTGCTGGCATAAGTCCTTTTGAAAGAGGTCACCATTACAGGCCAAACTACAGTCAGGGAACACAGCACCACCCATCAACAGAAAATTGGATTAAAGGTTTACTGAGTATAGCCCCACCCATCAGAGTAAGATCCAGATTCCCCCACAGCCAGTCCCTCCCACCAGAAGCCTCTTATCCTTATCTATCAGAGGGCAGACATAATGAAAACTGCAATCACAGAAAACTAACCAAACTGATCACATGGATCAAAGCCTTGTCTAACTCTGTGAAACTATGAGCCATGCTACGTAGGACTACCCAAGATAGACGGGTCATGGTGGAGAGTTCTGACAAAATGTGGTCCACTGGAGAAGGGAATGGCAAACCACTTCAGTATTCTTGCCTTGAAAACCCCATGAACAGTATGAAAAGGCAAAAAGATATGACACTGAAAGATGAACTCCCCAGGTAGGTAGGTGCCCAATATGCTACTGGAGAAGAATGGAGAAATAACCCCAAAAAGAATAAAGAGGTTGAGCTGAAGTGAAAACAATGCCCAGTTGTGGATGTGACTGGTGATGGAAGTAAAGTCCAATGCTGTAAAGAACAATATTTCATAGGAACCTGCAATGTTAGGTCCATGAATCAAAGCAAGTTGCTGCTGCTGCTGCTGCTAAGTCACTTCAGTCATGTCCGACTCTGTGCGACCCCACAGACGGCAGCCCACCAGGCTCTGCCGTCCCTAGGATTCTCCAGGCAAGAACACTGGAGTGGGTTGCCATTTCCCTCTCCAGTGCATGAAAGGGAAAAGTGAAAGCGAAGTCGCTCAGTCGTGTCCGACTCCCAGCGACCCCATGGACTGTAGCCTACCAGGCTCCTCCGTCCACGGGATTTTCTAGGCAAGAGTACTGGAGTGGGGTGCCATTGCCTTCGTGGTCAAACAGGAGATGGTAAGAGTGAACATCTACATTTTAGGAATCAGTGAACTAAAATGGACCGGAATGGGTGAATTAATTCAGATGACCTATGGGCAAGAATCCCTTAGAAGAAATGGAGTAGCCCTCATAGTCAACAAAAGAGTCAAAATACAGTACATGGGTGCAATCTCAAAAACAACAGAATGATCTCTGTTCATTTCCAAGGCAAACCATTCAATATCACAGTAATCCAAGTCTATGCCACAACCGCTAATGCTGAAGAAGCTGAAGTTGAACAGTTCTATGAAGACTACAAGACTTTCTAGAACTAACACCAAAAAAAGATGTGCTTTTCATCATAGGGGACTGGAATGCAAAAGAAGGAAATAAAGAGATAGGAGTAAAGGTAAGTTTGGCCTTGGAGTACAAAATGAAGCAAAGCAAAAGCTAACAGAGTTTTGCCAAGAGAACGCAATGGTCATAGGAAACACCCTCTTCCAACAACATAAGAGACGACTCTACACATGATGTCCATGTCTACACATGGACATCACCAGACAGTCAATACCGAAATCAGATTGATTATATTCTTTGCAGCCTAGGATGGAGAAGCTCTATACAGTCAGCAAAAACAAGACTGGGAGCTGAGGATTGTAGCTCAAATCATGAACTCCTTATTGCAAAATTCAGACTTAAATTGAAGAAAGTATGGAAAATCTCTACACCATTCAGGTATGACCTAAATCAAATCCCTTATGATTATGCAGTGGAAGTGACAAATAGATACAAGGGATTAGATCTGATAGATAGAGTGCCTGAAGAACTATGGACAGAGGAGACATTGCACAGGAGACCATGATCAAAAACATCCCCAAGAAAAAGAAATGCAAAAAGAAAAAATGGTTGTCTAAGGAGCCTTACAAATAAGTGAGAAAAGAACAGAAGGAAAAGGCAAAGGAGAAAAGAAAAGATATATACTCATCTGAATGCAGACTTCCAAAGAATAGCAAGGAGAGATAAGAAAGGCTTCCTAAGTGATCAGTGCAAACAAACAGAGGAAAACAACAGAATGGGAAAGACTAGACATCACTTCAGGAAAATCAGAGATACCAAGGAAATATTTCATGCAAAGATGGGCATAATAAAGGACAGAAACAGTATGGACCTAACAGAAGCAGAAAATATTAAAAAGAGGTGGCAAGAAAACACAAAAGAACTATACAAAAAAGATCTTAATGACTCAGATAACCACAATGGTGTGATCACTCACCTTGAGCCAGACATCCTGGAGTGTGAAGTCAAATGGGCCTTAGATATACATCACCACAAATAAAGCTAGTGGAGGTGATGGAATTCCAGTTGAGCTATTTCAAATCCTAAAAGAGGATGTTGTGAAAGTGCTGCACTCAATATGCCAGCAAATTTGGAAAACTCAGCAATGGCAAAGGACTAGAAAATGTCAGTTTTCATTCCAATCTCAAAGAAAGGCAATGCCAAAGAATGATCAAACTACCACACAATTGCACTCATCTCACATGCTAGCAAAATAATGCTCAAAATTCTCCAAGAAAGGCTTCAATAGTACATGAACCGAGAATTTCCAGATTTTCAAGCTGGATTTGGAAAAGGCAGAGGAATCAGAGATCAAATTGCCAACATCTGTTGGATCATCGAAAAAGCAAGAGAATTCCAGAAAAACATCCATTTCTGCTTTAATGACTACACCAAAGCCTTTGACTGTGTAGATCACAATGAACTGTGGAAAATTGTTAAAGAGATGGGAATACCAGACCACCTTACCTGCCTCCTGAGAAATCTGTATGCTGGTCAAGAAGCAACAGTTAGAACCGGACATGGAACAGACTGGTTCCAAATTGGGAAAGGAGTACGTCAAGGCTGTATATGGTTACCTTGCTTATTTAACTTCTATGCAGAGTACATCCTGCAAAATGCTGGGCTGGATGAAGCACAAGCTGCAATCAAGGTTGCTGGGAGCAATCAATAACCTCAGATATGCAGATGAAACCACCCTTATGGTAGAAAGTGAAGAGGAACTAAAGAGCCTCTTGATGAAAGTGAAAGAGGAGAGTGAAAAAGTTGGCTTAAAACTCAACATTCAGAAAATGAAGATCATGGCGTCCAGTCCCATCACTTCATGGCAAATAGATGGGGAAACAATGGAAACAGTGACAGACTTTACTTTCTTGGGCTCCAAAATCACTGCAGATTGTGACTGCATCCATGAAATTAAAAGGCACTTTCTCCTTGGAAGAAAAGCTATGACTAACCTAGACATCATATTAAAAAGAAGAGACATTACTTTGCCCACAAAGGTCCATATAGTCAAACCTATGGTTTTTTTCCAGTAGTCATGTATGGATGTGAGAGCTGGACTATAAAGAAAGCTGAGAGCTGATGAATTGATGCTTTTGAGCTGCAGTGTTAGAGAAAACTCGAGAGTCCCTTGGATTGCAAGGAGATCAAACCAGTTAATCCGAAAGGAAATCAGTCCTGAATATTCATTGGAAAGACTGATGCTAAAGCTGAAGCTCCAATACTTTGGTCACCTGATGTGAAGAACTGACTGACTGGAAAAGACCCTGATGTTGGGAAAGATTGAAGGCAGGAGGAGAAGGGGACGACTGAGGATGAGATGGTTGGATGACATCACCGACTTGATGGATATGAGTTTGAGCAAACTTTGGGAGTTGGTGATGGACAGGGAAGCCTAGCATGCTGCAGTCCATGGGGTGCAGAGTCAGATATGACTGAGCAACTGAACTGAACTGAATATTCATACCAGCATTATTTACAATAACCAAGACATGGAAGCAACCCAAATGTCCATCAACAGAGGAGCAGATAAAGAAGATGTGTTATATACATACAATGGAATATTATTCAGCTATATAAAAAGAATGAAATAATGTCATTTGCAGCAACATGGATGGACCTAGAGATTGTCATACTAAGTGAAGTAAGTCAGACAGAGAATGACAAACATCCACATATTGCTTATATGTGGAATCTAAGAATATGGCAGAAATGAACTTATTTACAAAACAGAAATAGAGTCACAAATGTAGAAAACAAACTTATGGTTACCAGGGGGTAAGAGTGAGGAGGGATAAATTGGAAGATTAGGATTGACATAAACACACTACTATATATAAAACAGATTACTAATCATGACCTACTGTATAGCAGAGGGGACTCAACACAATGCTCTAATGATCTATATGAGAAAAGAATATTTAAAAAGTGGATATCTGCATATGTATAATAGATTTAATTTGCTGTACACTTGAAACCAGTACATTTTAAATCAACCGTATTCCAGAAAAAAAATAAAAACAAAAAATATACAAAGAACTCATACAATCAACATCTTGATAATAATAACTTGATAATAAAAATAGCCAGAGGACCTGAATAGATGTTTTTTCAAAGAGGATACACAGATGGCCAACACATGATAAGTTGCTCAACATTACTAATCAGGAAAATCAAATCAAAACAAAAATAAGATACCACCTCACACCTGTGAGAAAGGCTATCATCAAAAAGACAACAAATAACAAGTGTTGGCAAGGATGTGGAGAAAAGGTAACTCTAGTACACTGTTAGATTATACATTGATACAGCTATTATGGAAAACAGTATGGAGATTCCTCAAGATTTCAAAATAGAACTGTCACAAAATCCTATGATTTCACGTCTGAGCATTTACCCAAAGAAAACTAAAATGCTAATTGGAAAAGGTATTTGCACAGCAATATTCACTGTGGCATTATTTACAACAGCTAAGATACGGAAGCAAACCAAGTGTACACTGACAGACAAATGGATCAAGAAGTTACAATACACACACACACACACACACACACACGTGTGCATGCATACTGGTATGTATGCAAATGTCAAATCATTATGTAGTACATCAGAAACTAACATAATATCGTACATCAACTATATTTCAATAAATACAATAAAAATTTTAAAAAATAGTAAATAACACACAATAGATGTCTTTAAAAAGGAGTGCTACGCAATGGTTCTACTGGGCTCAGTCTCGGTGCCCTGAGATTCATCCTCTTCTTTTGCCATAACACCTGCAACACAGATTATTGGACACATCATCAGACAGTGTATCTTATATCTAAGGGAAATACGAGCTCATAGGTACTGCTGCAGAACAAATTTGTAATGTACAAACTGAGCAACTCGTCAGGTGACAGAAGAATAAAGAGATAGAAAATATAAAACAGCATCTTTGATCTGTGAAATAAGGGGAAAATGTCTATAACTGTGGAGAAGGCAATGGCACCCCACTCCAGTACTCTTGCCTGGAAAATCCCATGGACGGAGGAGCCTGGTAGGCTACAGTCCATGGGGTCGCTAACAGTTGGACGCGACTGAGCGACTTCACTTTCACTTTTCACTTTCATGCATTGGAGAAGGAAATAGCAACCCACTCCAGTGTTCTTGCCTGGAGAACCTCAGGGACGGGGGAGCCTGGTGGGCTGCCGTCTCTGGGGTCGCACAGAGTCAGACACGACTGAAGCGACTTAGCAGCAGCAGCAGCAGTCTATAACTGTATAACGGGGCTTTCAGAAAGAAGGACAAAAATAAAGAGAAGAAAATGTTTGAAGAAACATTGAGGATAAATTCCTAGAAATAAAGCTAGATAAAAGATTTGAAATTTAAAAGACCCACAAAATTTGAAACAGAATGAACAAGATAAAGTACACCTCTATCAAGAGGTATAATTTAAGATTAGCAAAGACAAAGAAAAAATTTTAAAAGCATCTGGATTGAAGAAGCAGATCACTTATTTAAAAAAAAGAAGAATCATATCATAATTATACCCATTAACCCTAATACAAGGTACAATAAATCAGTGGAGCAGTTATTTTTAAAGTACTGAAGAAAGATCCATTCAAAACAAGACTTTTTTCAAACAACCAAATTGCCATTCAAATATGAGCACATAATTAAATATCCTTGGGCACACAGGCTTCCAAAGCTTTGCTACACACACGCACACACACACAAATAAGAATGTGTACTTCTGAAACACATTCAGAAGTATAAAAATATGGGAAGCAACGGATAGCAAATTTCTTGGTAAGACATATTGCTATGCAAGCAATTTTTTAAGGACAAAGAAGAAGAGAATGTACAACTCTAATAAACTAGAAATAAAATTCTGGAAAATATCAACATGACAGAACTGGAGATAAGAAATATAAGATGAATGTAAATATTCTCTTATTAAGAGAAGTAAGTAAATATTGACATATTTAAAGAATCAGTGGAGATAAATAAACATGAGTCTTATGATAAAGGCAACTACCTGAAATAAAAAATATAGAATAACTTTTCAAAAAACAAAAACATAAATTCCAACTATCCAATGGAAGACAGGAAAAGGGAAAAAACAAGAATGGAGAATCTGAATCTGTTATTCTTTTCACTTTATCTATCAGGCAAGTTATGTAATTCTCCAAAGTCAAGAATAAATTCTCATGTCAACTTTTAGTAGATTTTTTGCTTCACTTTTCATACTTAAGACTTTGATGCAACTAAAATCTTTGTATATGGAACCAGAGCTGCATCAGGTGTTTTTTAATATGGAAAGAAAAGCACCAGTTAATGAAAAGATTATCTTATCCCTAATGCTCTTCAGCGCCACCTTTACTTTAAATCAAATGACCTCATGAGCATCTCTTGGATGTTCTAGTCTGTTCCAGGGATATATGTCTATCCTGGCACCAAAAACATGATGCTTTAATTCTACAGCTATGTAACAAATCTTGATATCTCCTAACTTTATTCTTAAAGAAAGTCTTGGCTATTCTTGGGCCTCTGAATTTCCATATACTTTTTCAAATTAGTTTGTCAACTTCTATACACACACAGAGAGAAATCTGGCATACTGGTAATAATTATATCTTCACATTGTTGAGTCTTTCAGTCCAGGAATATGACATGGCTATTTGTTTAGGGCTTCTTTAACTTCTCTTAATATTTTTCATTTTATGAGAGCTCATAAATTTTTGTTAGATGAACTTCTATATAGTTGCTTTTTTGAAAACTGAATAATTTTTATTTTCTAATAAATTATTGCTAATATACCCAGTATATAATTTTGTATATTGAACATTTATTTGGCAAGCCTGTTAAACTAATATATTCTTCTAAATAATTTATCTATATAGTATAGTAGATTTTCTACAGTGCATTAAGAGTTTTATTTCTTCTTCTATAGGCATTATTTTCTCTTTTATTTTTCATTGTTATTGCACTGGCTGCCTAGGCTCTTTAATGCAAATGTTGAATAGAAAATGGTGATAATGGATAAATTTGTTTTGTTTCTTATTTCAAAAAAGAGACAGAGCTTTCAGTATTTCGCCACTGAGGGTAATGTTTGTTAGAGGTTATTGGTGAGTACTCTATCAAATTGAGGAAGTCTTGTTCTATTTCCAGTTTCCTACAATTTTATTATCATAAAAGAATATTAATTTTTAATGGACTTTCCCCATCTATGGAGATATTCTTATAACTTTCCTCCTTTGTTCTTTCATACAATATATTATACTGTTTGATATTTGAATTTTGAACCAGCCCTACAGTTTGGGCACCAAAAAAATAAAAAAACCACATGCAAACAAAATAACTTGGTCCTGCTCACTAAGTCATGTCCAACTCTTGAGACTACATGCACTGGAGCCTGCCAGACTCCTCTGTCCACAGGATTTTCCAGGCAAGAATACTTGAGCAGGGTTGCCATTTCCTTCTCCAGGGTATTTTCCCGACCCAGGGATCGAACCCAGGTCTCCTGCACTGCAGGCAGATTCTTTACCAACTGAGCTACCAGGGAAGATCCTGATATATTATCAGTATCCTTTTTATACATTGCTGGATTTAGCTTTCTAATATTTTTTAATCTATATTCATGAATGAGGTTGGCCTGTAATTTAACTTTCCCATAATGGCTATATCAAATCATGTTATCAAGATTAAGCATGAGCTTGGTCCAGAAGAGTGAAATTGCTTCATGTCTCACAAAGGAGCCATCAGCCACCAAGCCAAGGCTGCCTGATGATCTGAGCAAGCAGCACCTGGCCATGTGGTGAAGTGACCATTCATCTAGCTGGTGGCAATGAGTACCTGGCCAGATCGGAGCTGTGGCCTACGACTGTGGGGAGGGGAGCTGGCCAGGACAAGGATAGCTGAGCAGGCACTGTGACATTTTCTCTCTCCTCATCTGTATACAAAGTACTCATACTCTTCAGAATAACAGCTTTTGCCTGCATATTCTGGGTTTCTTTTCTAGTAGAATATAACGGAGTTGAAATTCTTCATGTGCCAGACCTGAACTGAGTTAAAAAACTTCCAGCAGAGATGATAAAAATGACAAAATCCATAACTTTGCAAGGTTATCCACCAAATTATCACTGAATTTACTGCTGTATCCACTGCAAAGCTCATTTAGCATCATGCTGTGTTGACTATCGTTTCATGTTAGTCAACATCAAGCCCACCTCTTTAATTCTGGGTGAAATGGAGGCTGTGGCCCAGAAGAAGACCAGCCCCCTCCCTGGGGAACATGTTGTAGTGAGTATCTATTGTGAATATTATAAAATCACTCCTGGTTGGAAATATGAACTTGCCTTTGAAGCAGCAGCAATATAAGAGATGAAAGTTTATTACTGAGCTTGTGTTCAAAGACAATGGTTGAGAGTGAAAACTTTCCATTCTGAGTCCATTTTTGTGAAAGAGACGGTAAACAAGATGAAAACAAAGAAGTATGCTGGACGATAGCATTTCTTGAATTTCAACTTCATAGACTAGCAGCAAATCTCATGACACTCTCTATGGTTTCTCTGGTTATTCTCAGATAAGACAGCACCTTCCTGTATTAATAAATATCCCCTCATTTATGAAACTATTTCTAAAGTTCCTAATGAACTTTAAAATAAAAAAACACATTTGAGAGAAAGAATGAACTGATGCTTTATCCATCAACTATCTTCCTTTAAGCTGTTTTTTAATGAAGAGTTTGGTTATGCATGAAAATGCCTTTGGGGGCTTCCCCAGTGGCTCAGAGGTAAAGAATCCTCCTCAAATGCAGGAGATAAATGCCTTTACTAATGTTCAGCAGATAAAATGATAATTTCTAAAGAGTACTGGAACAAAGTCTCTTTTATATAGAAATGTTTCACCTCTAACCTTTGTTAAAGGCAATGAAGTGTTGCCGTTCATACAACAAAAGCTGCAAACAAAAGCTGTAAATTAAATGGGTATTCATCTTGGAGATTAGTTGCTAAAGTTATAGTGCTCACTTAAGTACCTTTCAGGATCTACCACTAAATTTATGCATCGGTGTTTGTAGTTTTGCTCAAAAACTGAGAAGCTCACAGTTTTATACAAGTTGTCAATGGAGATATGTGTCACGTGGTAATATCGTGTCTCTTTAAGCAATGAGGTACATTATCTAAAAAGCAAGTGAACTAATTGTTATAAATGACTGCTTACATAGACAGTAAGATGCATTCATTATTAAAGAAACATTTGTCTCTTGTTCAGTTACTGAAACTGGAAATTGTACCTTTAAGGGTGAAGTCGCTCAGTCGTGTCGGACTCTCTGTGACCCCATGGACTGTAGCCTATCAGGCTCCTCCATCCATGGGATTTTCCAGGCAAGAATACTGGAGTGGGTTGCCATTTCCTTCTCCAGGGGATCTTCCCAACCCAGGGATCAAACCCAGGTCTCCCACATTGCAGGCAGACGCTTTACCGTCTGAGGCACCTTTAATGGTAGCAGTAATTTAAACATCAATAGATTATTTTATGACTGGTTCAATGAAGAGTTCAGAGTCTACAATTTACTTTTAATAATTAGTTTTGAAAATCAAAGGTGCTAGAAACAATAGTAAAATTAAATACCCTACACTTTATTCAATTCTTTTTCAGAAGGTTAAAACTACAAGATGGGTTTTGAAATTCTAAGTGAATTGATATTTGATTTTTGGATCTTTTTTTAAACTTAATTGGGACGTTTTCCCTTTTCCAACTCACTAGAAGAGAATGTGTAAACTTGGGACTGTTTCTTCTTCAAGTAATTACTAATAGTCATACTCAGAGAAGCCATCGGAGCCTGGAGTTTTGAGTGTAGATTTTAAATTTCTGATGTTTTAAAAATTCTTGTTGCCAACAAAGGTCCGTCTAGTCAAGGCTATGGTTTTTCCAGTAGTCATGTATGGATGTGAGAGTTGGACTATAAAGAAAGCTGAGCGCTGAAGAATTGATCCTTTTGAACTGTGGTGTTGGAGAAGACTCTTGAGAGTCTCTTGGACTGCAAGGAGATCCAACCAGTCCATCCTAAAGGAGATTAGTCCTGGGTGTTCATTGGAAGGACTGATGTTGAAGCTGAAACTCTAATACTTTTGCCACCTGATGCAAAGAGCTGACTCATTTGAAAAGACCCTGATGCTGGGAAAGATTGAGGGCAGGAGGAGAAGGGAACGACAGAGGATGAGATGGTTGGATGGCATCACCAACTCAATGGACATGGGTTTGGGTAGACTCTGGGAGCTGGTGATGGACAGGGAGGCCTGGCATGCGGCGGTTCATGGGGTCGCAAAGAGTCGGACACGACTGAGCGACTGAACTGAACTGAAAAATTCTTGTAACATTCTTCAGATTTTCTTAAGTTGTGTTTTTCTAGTAGGTTTTCCATTTCATCTAAATCTGGTACTTTTGCATTTCTAGTAACTTGTCTATTTCATCTAAATTTTCTTATGTATTCTCAGACATTATTCATAATATTTTTATGTCATTTAATGTCTGCAGGATACATGGTGAGATCTCAGTTTCATCACTCCCTTTTTGATGCCCAATTTTGCCAATATGTTTATTATTAATAATTCAATGAGTTTCGGGCTTCAATCATCTCTGTTGTATATTAGGAAATGTTTTCATTAATATCCACTCTAATTTTATTATTTTGCTTTTGAGTTTAATTTGCTGTCCTTTTTTCCCCTAACTTATTATGCTTAATCATTTATTTTAATAGATGCTTAGCTCACTTACCTTTAGTTTTTTCTCTTGTATGCATCTAAGGCCATAGACTTTCCTTTACACAAAGCTTTAGCTGTGTCCCACAAAATATCATATCAAAATGTCCTATTTTCATTTTCATTTAGTTGAAAATATTTTCTAATTTATATTGTGGTTTCTTCTTTGTCCCATAGATTTTTAGAAATATACTACTTAGTTGTCATTTATTTAGGACTTTTCTACTGTTATTTATGGATTTCTTTTCACTGGCTTAAATAACACAACCCCTATAAGTTTAATTTTTAAAATTTGTTGAGATTCATTTATTTTAAGACACAGCATATGTTCAACTTTGAATTTTTCAAGTGCATTTAGAAAAACCATGGATTTTGCAGCTATTGGGTACAGTGAAGGATAGGCCTATTTTGTCATTTTTCACTGTATTGCTCAAATGTTTTATATCTATTCAACTTTTTAAATTGTTCTATCAGTTACTAAGAAAAAGGTATATTAAAAATCTCCCACTGTGACGGTGAACTTGACTATTTCATTCTGTCATTTGTTGCTTTTGATATTTTGAAGTTGAATTATTAGATATATGTAAGTTTAGAATTATTATATCCTGGTGAATAAATCTTTTACCCTTATCAATATTCTTCTATATCTGTAGTATACTTTTTGCTTTAAAATAAACTTCCTATTTGTACTTCATTAGTTCACCTGTTCTGTGTCCTGGGTTTATCCTTTCTTGCCTTCTGTTAGGTTAAGTGCTTTGTTTTATTCAGTTTTTTCTCTCCATTATGTTGGTTTACATACATACATCCTTTTGTCATTGGTTTAATGATTATCTTAGCAATTACAGCTTTGACATCTTAAAATCCTTTATCATTTCCCAATTCAAACCCTTTAGAATACCTCTACTCTATTTACTACCCACTTGACAGAGAGATAGGAATACCAGACCAACTGACCTGCCTCCTGAGAAATCTGTATGCAGGTCAAAAAGCAACAGTTAGAACTGGACATGGAACAACGGACTGGTTTCAAATAGGAAAAGGAGTATGTCAAGGCTGTATATTGTCACCCTGGTTATTTAACTTATATGCAGAGTACAGCATGAGAAATGCTCAGCTGGATGAAGCACAAGCTGGAATCAAGATTGCTGGAAGAAACATCAATAACCTCAGATATGCAGATGACACCACTCTTATGGCAGAAAGTGAAGAAGACCTAAAGAGCCTCTTGATGAAAGTGAAAGAGGAGAGTGAAAAAGTTGGCTTAAAGCTCAACATTCAGAAAACTAAGATCATGGCATCCAGTCCCATCACTTCATGGCAAATAGATGGAGAAACAGTGGAAACAGTGGCAGACTTTATTTTTGGGGGGCTCCAAAATCACTGCAGATGGTGACTGCAGCCATGAAATTAAAAGACGCTTACTCCTTGGAAGAAAAGTTATGACCAACCTAGATGGTACATTACAAAGCAGAGACATTACTTTGTCAACAAAGGTCTGTCTAGTCAAGGCTATGGTTTTTCCAGTAGTCATGTATGGTGTGAGAGTTGGACTATAAAGAAAGCTGAGCACCGAAGAACTGATGCTTCTGAACCGTTGTGTTGGAGAAGACTCTTGAGAGTCCCTTGGACAGCAAGGAGATCCAACCAGTCCATCCTAAAGGAAATCAGTCCTGAATGTTCACTGGAAGGACTAATGTTGAATCTGAAACTCCAATACTTTGGCCACGTGATGCGAAGAACTGACTCATTTGAAAAGACCCTGATGTTGGGAAAGATTGAAGGGGGGAGGAGAAGGGGACGACAGAGGATGAGATGGTTGGATAGCATCACCGACTCAATGGACATGAGTTTGAGTAAACTCCATGAGTTGGCGATGGACAGGGAGGCCTGGCACGCTGCAGTCCATGGGGTCATAAAGAGTCGGACACGACTTAGCGGCTGAACTGAACTGAACTGACAGATATTTTAATTAAATGTGTATCTTTATGTCTCCTTCAGTTTTGAAAGACATTTTTTAATTAATTTATGTTTTCTTGAAGGATAATTGCTTTACAGAATTTTGCTGTTTTCTGTCAAACCTCAACATGAATCAGCCATAGGTATACATATATCCCCTCCCTTTTGAAGCTCCCTCTCTGCCTCTCCATCCCACCCCTCTAGGTTGATACAGAACCCCCGTTTGAGTTGCCTGAGCCATACAGCAAAATTCCCATTGGCTATCTATTTTACATATGGTAATCTAAGTTTCCATGTTACTCTTTCCATACATCTCACCATCTCCTCCCCTCTCCACATGCCCATAATTCTAATTTCTATGTCTGTTTCTCCACTATTGCCCTGTAAGTAAATTCTTCGGTTCCATTTTTTTAGATTCTATATATATGTTAGGATATGGTATTTGTCTTTCTCTTTCTGACTCACTTCACTCTGTATAATAGGATCTAGATTCATCCACCTCATCAGAACTGACTCAAATGTGTTCCTTTTTGTGGCTGAGTAATACTCCATTGTGTATATATACCACAACTTCTTTATCCATTCATCTGTCTATGGACATCTAGGTTGCTTTCATATTATAGCTATTGTAAATAGTGCTGCAATGAACAATGGGATACATTTGTCTCTTTAAATTTTGTTTTCCTCAGGGTATATACCTAGGAGTGGGATTGCTGGGTCATATGGTGGTTTTATTCCTAGTTTTTTAAGGAATTTCCATACTGTCTTCCATAGTGGCTGTATCAGTTTACATTCCCACAAACAGTACAAGAGCATTCCCTTTTCTCCACACCCTCTCCAGCATTTATTGTGTGTAGGCTTTTTGACAAGGGCCATTCTGACCAGTGTGAGATGATATCTCATTGTAGTTTTGATTTGCATTTCTCTAATAATGAGCGATGGTGAGCATCTTTTCTCAAAGTATGTCTTCTTTGGAGAAATATCTGTTTAGGTCTTTTTCCCACTTTTTGATTGGGTTTGTTTTTCTGGTGTTGAGTTGTATGAGCTGCGTGTATATTTTGGAAAGTAATCCTTTGTCAGTTGTTTCATTTGCTATTATTTTCTTCCATTCTGAGGGTTGTCTTTTCACCTTGCTTATAGTTTCCTTTGCTGTGCAAAAGCTTTTAAGTTTAATCAGGTCTCACTTGTTTACTTTTGTTTTATTTCCATTACTCTAGGAGGTGGGTCATAGAGGATATTGCTTTGATTTATGTCATCGAGTGTTCTGCCCATGTTTTCCTCTAAGAGTTCTATAGTTTCTGGTCTTACATTTAGGTCTTTAATCCATTTCGAGTTTATCTTTGTGTATGGTGTTAAGAAGTGTTCTAAATTCATTCTTTTACATGTAGCTGTCCAGCTTTCCCAGCACCATTTACTGAAGAGGCTGTCTTTGCCCCATTGTATATTCTTGTCTCCTTTGCCAAAAATAAGGTACCCATAGATGCATGGGTTTATTTCTGGGCTTTCTACCTTGTTCCATTGGCCTATATCTCTGTTTTTGTGCCAGTACCATACTGTCTTGATGACTGTAGCTTTGTAGTATAATCTGAAGTCTGGAAGCTTGATTCCTCCAGCTCCATTCTTCTTAAGACTGCTTTGGCTATTCAGGGTCTTTTGTGTTTCCACATGAATTGTGAATTTTTTTGTTCTAGTTCTGTGAAAAATGCCACTGATAATTTGATAGGGATTGTATTAAATCTGTAGATTGCACTTGGTAATATAGTCATTTTCACAATATTGATTCTTCCTACCCAGGAACATGGAATATCCCTCCATCTGTTTATGTTGTCTTTGATTTCTTTCATTAGTGTCTTATAATTTTCTGTGTACAGTTCTTTTGTCTCCTCAGGTAAGTTTATTCCTAGACATTTAATTCTTTTTGTTGCAATGGTGAATGGGACTGATTCCTTAATTGCTCTTTCTCATTTTTCATTGTTAGTATATAGAGATAGTAATTTCTGTGTATTGATTTTGTATCCTGCAACTGCTAAACTCACTGATTAGCTCCAGTAATTTTCTGATACTATCGCTAGGGATTTCTATGTCCAGTATCATGTCATCTGCTAACAGTGAGAGCATTACTTCTTCTTTTCCAATCTGGATTCCTTTTCTTTCTTTCTCTTCTCTAATTGCTGTAGCTAGGACTTCCAGAACTAGGTTGAATAACAGTGGTGAAAGTGGATTCCCTTGTCTTCTTCCTGATCTTAGGGGGAATGCTTTCAGTTTCTCACCATTGAGAACAATGTTTGCTGTAGGCTTATCATATATGGCCTTTACTATGTTGAGGCATGTTCAAAAGTAGATTAATATTTTTAAGTTTTAATCATAAATAGGTGCTGAATTTTGTCAAAGGCTTTTTCTGCATATATTGAGATTGTCATATGGTTTTAATCTTTCAATTTGTTAATATGGTGTATCACATTGATTGATTTGTGTATATTGAAGAATCTTTGCATTCCTGGAATAAACCCAACTTGATCATGGTGTATGAGCTTTTTAACGTGTTGCTGAATTCTGTTTGCTAAAATTTTGTTGAGGATTTTTGCATCTATGTTCATCACTGATATTGGCCTATAGTTTTCTTTTTTTGTGTTGTCTTTGTCTGGTATTGGTATCAGGGTGACGGTGGTCTCGTAGAATGAGTTTGGAAGTGTTCCTCCCTCTGCAAGTTTTTGAAAGCGTTTTAGAAGGGTAGGCATTATCTCTTCTGTAAATGTTTGATAGAATTCTCCTGTGAAGCCATCTGGTCCTGGGATTTTGTTTTTTACCACAGCTTCAAAGCAATTTCAGTGCTTGTAATTGGGTTGTTCATAATTTCTATTTCTTCCTGGTTCAGTCTTGGAAGATTGAAATTTTCTAAAAATCTGTCCATTTCTTTCAGGTTATGCATTTTATTGCCATATAGTTGTTCATAATGGTCTCTTATAATCCTTTGTATTTCTGCATTGTCTGTTGTAACCTCTCCTTTTTCATTTTGAATTTTGTTGATTTGACTCTTCTTTTTTTCTTGATGAGTCTTGCTAAAAACTTGTCAATTTTATTTATCTTCTCAAAGAACAAGCTTTTAGTTTTATTAATCTTTACTATTGTTTCTTTCATTTCTTTTTCATTTATTTCTGCTTGAATCTTTATGATTTCTTTCCTTCTACTAATTTTGGGGGTTTCTTTGTTCTTCTTTTTCCAGTTGTTTTAAGTGAAAAGTTAGGTTGTCTATTCAATGTTTTTTCTTGAGATAGGATTGTATTGCTATAAATTCCCCTGTTAGAACTGCTTTTGCTGCATCCCATAGGATTTGAGTTGTGTTTTCATTGTCATGTGTTTCTAGAAATTTTTTGATTTCCCTTTTGATTTCTTCAATAACCTGTTGGCTATTTAGAAACATGTTGTTTAGTCTCCATGTGTTTGTGTTTCTTACACTTGTTTTTCTTGTAATTGCTATCTGGTCTCATAGCATTATGGTCTGAGAAGATGCTTGATATGATGCTTGATACAATTTTCTTAAATTTACTGAGGCTTGATTGGTGACCCAAGATGTGGTCTATCCTGGAGAATGTTCCATGTGTGCCTGAGAAGGAGGCGTATTCTTCTGCATTTGGATGGAATGTCCTGAAGATATCAATGAGATCCATCTCATCAAATGTATCATTTAAGACTTGTGTTTCCTTATTAATTTTATGTTTTGATGATCTGTCCATTGGTGTGAGTGGGTGGTAAGGTCTCCTACTATTATTGTGTTACTGTCAATTTCTCCTTTTATGTCTGTTAGTGTTTGTCTTATGTATTGAGATGCTCCTATGTTGGGTGCATAGATATTTACAATTGTTATGTTTTCCTCTTGGATTGATCCCTTGATCATTATGTAGTGTCCTTCCTTATCTCTTGTAATCTTCTTTATTTTAAGGTCTATTTTGTCTGATATGAGGATTGCCACTCCAGCTTTCTTTTGCTTTCTATTTGCATGGAATATATTTTTCCATCCTCTCACTTTCAGTCTATATGTGTCTTTAGGTCTGAAGTGGTTTTCTTGTAGACAGCATATATATGGGCCTTGTTTTTGTACCCATTCAGTCCATCTGTGTCTATTGGTTGGAGCATTTAATCCATTTACATTGAAAGTGATTATTGATATATATGTTCCTATTGCCATTGTTTTGGGTTGATTTTGTAGATCTTTTTTCTTCTCTTGTATTTCTTGACTATATAAGTCTGTTTAACATTTGTTGTAAGGCTGGTTTGGTGGTACTGAATTCTCTTAACTTTTGCTTGTCTGAAAAGCTTTTTATTTCTCCATCAATTTTGAATGAGATCCTTGCTGGGTACAGTAATCTTGGTTGTAGATTTTTCCCTTTCAGTACTTTAAATATATCCTGCCATTCCCTTCTGGCCTGAAGAGCTTCCACTGAAAGATCAGCTATTAAGCATATGCGGTTTCCCTTGTATGTTACTTGTTGCTTCTCCCTTACTGTTTTTAATATTCTTTCTTTGTGTTTAGTCTTTGTTAGTTTCATTAGTAAGTGTCTTGGTGTGTTTCTCCTTGGGTTTATCCTGTATGGGACTCTCTGTGCCTCTTGGACTTGATGGACTATTTCCTTTTCCATGTTGGGGAAATTTTCAACTATAATCTCTTCAAAAATTTTCTCATACCTTTTCTTTTTCTCTTCTTCTTCTGGAACCCCTATAATTCAAATGTTGGTGCGTTTGATATTGTCCCAGAGGTCTCTGAGACTATCCTCAGTTCTTTTCATTCTTTTTGCTTTATTCTGCTCTTCAGAAGTTATTTCCACCATTTTATCTTCCAGCTCACTGATTTGTTCTTCTGCTTCAGATATTCTGCTATCGATTACTTCTAGAGTATTTTTAATTTCAGTAATTGTGTTGTCTCTGTTTATTCTTTAATTCTTCTAGGTCTTTGTTAATTGATTCTTGCATCTTCTCCATTTTGTTTTCAAGGGTTTTGATCATCTTTACTATCATTATTCTGAATTCTTTTTCAGGTAATTTTCCTATTTCCTCTTCATTTATTTGGACTTCTGTGTTTCTAGTTTGTTTCTTAATTTGTGCAGTATTTCTGTCTTTTCATTTTTTTTTTAAGTTATTGTGTTTGAGGTCTCCTTTTCCCAGGCTTCAAGGAAAGTTGAATTCTTTCCTTGAAGAAGGTTGAATTCTTTCTTCCTTTTGGTTTCTGCCCTCCTACGGTTGGTCCAGTGGTTTGTGTGAGCTTCGTATAAGGTGAGATTTGTTCTGAGTTTTTGTTTGTTTGTTTTTCCTCTAAAGGGCAAGGCTGAGTGAGGTGGTAATCCTGTCTGCTGATGATTGGGTTTGTATTTTTGTTTTGTTTGTTGTTTAGATGCAGACCTGCACAGGGTGCTACTGGTGGTTGGGTGAGGCCAGGTCTTGTATTCAAGTGATTTCCTTTGTGTGAGTTCTCACTATTTGATACTCCCTAAGGTTAGTTCCCCGGTATCTATGGTCTTGGAGTCAGTGCTCCCAACCCAAAGGCTCAGGGTTTGATCTCTGGTAAGGAACGAAGATTCCACAAGTGGTTTGTTATGGCATTAAGGGAGAGTAAAACAAATATCTGAAAATGAGAAACCAAAGATGAACCTCAGACAAATGGCAGTTACAAAATCAGGCAAAAAATAATTAAAATAATGGAATACACACACACACACACACATATATATATACACCCATGAGCAAAGTGAAAACAGTCTAGCAAAAATAAAATACAGTAGATTGATCCAGCGAACAAAGGAAATCAAAAATAACATTTATCAGTTAAGAACAAAACTAACTTAAGCACAAACTGGAAAACAGAACTAAAGCAAAGTGCCAAGTGGGGAATCAAGCAATGAAAACAAAACTAACAAACATGTTGAGAGGAAAGGAAAGAAAGAATAGATATGCAAAGTTAAACAGAGGTAGATGAAGAAGATTTATATATATTAAAGATTAACTGCAAGGGGAAAAGAACAGTAGGAAAGGCAAATGAAGGAATAAATGTAGAAAAAATATAATACGTTTAAAAATTTTAAATTACAAAAAAAGAGAAAAGAGAAAAAATGGAAGAAAGAAAAAAGAGGGGAAAAAAAAGAAAACTCCACAGAACTGCAAAAGCCCAATGTAGAGGCAGAGGTTTATGACAACCATAAAAAATGTGACTGAGGAGAAAAAAAAAGCTCAAAAGCTTAATTTGATTTCTTAGTGCCAATAAAATTGACAACTACAACAGAGAGGGGAAAAAAGATCCCAAAGAATCTACAGAACAACTCAAAAATTAAGAATAACAGAGGTTTTTCTTGAGTCTCTGCCTTCAGAGTCCTTTTCCACACTGGGAATCACAGTCCACCTTACTTCCCAAGGATGCCCTCCAACACCGTACTGATCTCTGGACCTGCTGTAGGGGCTGCTCAGATTCTAATCTGGTCCTACTTCTGTGTGTTCTTGCCTCCAATAGCTTGTCCACAGCTATCAGAGCTAGTGCGTTTTCTTTTGTGGGAGCTCTCAATGGCCTTTTATATATTCCATAGACACAGAGTCTGCTTAGTTGATAGTGTGGATTTAATCTGCAGCTTGTACAGCTGGTGGGAAGGTTTTGGGTCTTCTTCCTCAGCAACACTGCCCCTGAGTTTCAATTGTGGTTTTATTTCCACCTCTACATGTGGGTCGTCCACTGGGGTTTAGCTCCTGAGGCTGCTCTTAAGGGCCTGAGTTTGCCCCTGTGAGGTCCAGGTGTGGAGGTGGTGCAGCTGCTTAGGTTGCAGGGGTTCTGGCAGCGCAAGGTATTCAGGAGAGTTGGCAGCTAGGACAGCAGGAAATATAGTGCTCCAGAAGGGTATGGCAACCAGTATTGGCCAATACACTCCAGTACTCTTGCCTGGAGAACCCTCTCTCTGACAGAGAAGCCTGGCAGGCCACTGTCTACAGGGTCGCAAAGAGTTGGACAGGACCGAAGTGACCCTGCACACATAAACACAAGACTTTTTTTTTTTTTTGCCTGTGGCAGCTCTGCCCCAGTGAGAGTTGAGCGTGAAGGTGGTGCAGCTGTTTGGCTTGCAGGGACCCTGGCGGTGCCAAGTGTTCAGGGACACAAACTGCCTCCACAGCAGGAGTTATGGTCCTATCAAAGTCTTTTCTTGAGCCTCTTGTAGCTGGCTATCAGAAGGCCTCTTTGGCCAGTCTTTCTCCATTGTTCTGCCCGTTCAAGCACTGAAGAGGATCGCTTGCCTGGGGTCCTTCTCTGCTGTTTGGCATGTCAGGCACAGAGAAGGGCCCCCCTGACAGGGGTCCTACTCTGTAGACCTGCACATTAGGCACTTAAAGGGGTACCCTGGGTGGGGTCCTACTCTGTATTCAGTGTGTTTAGCACTTACTTGCTAAAGAGAAAAAGAGTAACAGGTTAAGTTCATTTCTGTCTACAACTTGTTTCATTGAAGAATTGTCCTAGAAAAAGATGAGGATGTGAATCAGTGGTTACCTACTCTCTTAGTTTCTACTGTTTCTCTTTGTGTTAGCTTATCACTCAAAGTGCAACCCTCAAGTCTAAAAGCACCACATTTGTGCCCTATAAGATACACCTAAAATATAAGCAAACTAATTTATTTTGTCAAGTTGTAGAGTTGGTCTAAAACAGGCAGAGGAAATATATCTGTGCTAGACTTTTCTGAAAGAGTATTTGTTATATAAACAGATATATACATATCTGTTAATATTCTTTATGGTACCAATGGTGATTTAAGGAATTCTTATTCACTTTACAATCATACTTCACAATATATATAGTACAATTCTACCATAATAGTCATAATTATTTACACATGCAAGTCAATAACTATATACTGAATGCTTACTATTTGTCAGAAATTCTTTTGGTACTAGAGACCCAGAGAGCAAAGCTTGAGTATAAAATATAAGTTATAAGCCAAATGTTATCAATGCTACCATGACAGTCTACAGAGCTCTTTAGGAGACAGATACACTCACACTGCTGACAGCACTTTGTTTCCCATTATACTGAAGCAGCTGACTGCCATCAAACACCAAGAAATCAGGTATAGTTGCCTTATAAATTTGGAGACACCCAGTGTTGCATTTCAACATTGTAAGAGCCATTGAAATGGGTCTCAGGGTAGTACCTGGGCTCCAGAGCCCTCAAACCACATGCCAAGGAGCCACATAAAATATTCTCCTTGAGCTCTGGGGCCATGAAAGTCTACAGTAACCAATTTCCTGTTAGAATCCTCTGAGCAAGAAACAGGCCCAGTAGGAGGTCTGACCCACCACAGACATTTCTTATAAGATAAACTGCCTTCTTTTCCTCTATCTGGTAACCCTAAATGGCTATCATTAAGATGCTTTTTACTGCCCCGTCTACCTATCCATTATCAAGAAGGGAACACTGGATGCCCCTGGAGACAGAGATGAAAGGTGTTTAGGAGGGGACTTCTGAAGGTAATTCTGCCTTCATAGCTTTATTGAGTGGGACTGGGCAGATTTAAATAGACCCGAGTTAGCTAGCTCAGATTTTCCCTGTCAATATATACTCTAATTGAGAAGGTGATGGCAGCCCACTCCAGTACTCTTGCCTGGAAAATCCCATGGACGGAGGAGCCTGGTAGGCTACAGTCCATGGGATCGCTAAGAGTCGGACATGACTGAGCAACTTCACTTTCACTTTTCCCTTTCATGCACTGGAGAAAGAAATGGCAACCCCCTCCAGTATTCTTGCCTGGAGAATCCTAGGGACGGCAGAGCCTGGTGAGCTGCCGTCTATGGGGTCGCACAGAGTCGGACACGACTGAAGCGACTTAGCATAGCATAGCATAGCATATACTCTAATATTTGTACCCTACAAGGAGCTACAGAGAAGAAGTAACTCAATCTGTGGAAGGAGAAGGGGGCATTAGAAATTGTGAGAGGAGAGCTTTTCCTGGATGGAGGTTAAGGATAAATAAGAGTTCACAAGCCAGATGAAAGATGGAAAGAGAACACTTCAGACCAAAGAGCATCATAGCAAAGACATGGAGGAGCAGTATAAATGAAGAACGTGTGTGCTATGTCACTCAGTTGTGTCCGACTCTGTGTGACCCCATGGACTGCAGCGCCCCAGGCTCCTCTGTCCATGGGATTTTCCAAGCAAGAATACTGAGTGGGCTGCCATGTCCTCCTCCAGGGGATCTTCCCGACCCAAGGATCAAACCCATATCTCTTACATCTCCTGCATTGGCACTAGTGACATCTGGGAAGATCCGAATGAAGACTACAAACAATGTTTTATTTTTTACACTTTTATTTATCTATCTCTCTCCCCAACCTCCATCTGTTAGTTTAAGAGCAGGCTAAGTCTTTTCGGCATTATATTTGTTAACAGCAGGACCCATTACTGATTTCAAGCACTTCCATGTTGTTCATGGTCCTTTTGGGGGAAGAACAATTTTTTACTCTGCCTATTAAAAACCTGTCATAAGCCAACAGATTAGTAGTGAACCATTCATGCATCCAGCACCTATAAGGCCACTCCCTTCACCACTGCAATTTGCTATCTCAATAATCTGTTCTAACACATGGTCTACAACTATTATTGACTGGGGTCTCTCCTCAGTCAAATATCTTTCAAGGGGATAGGAATGTTCTAGTGGATTGCTGTCAATGCCGTCAAAAAAAAAACAACAACAACTTTTACTCTCAAGTTTATGGCCTCACTGGGAAGGCATGACAAGACCCCCAGCAAGGGTTGAACAATTCAAGACAGTATAAACACAAATGCATACTTTTCTTGCTTTGCTGTGAAACAGTTAGCTTCATGTTGTCCTGTCCAAACTGGCTTGCACTGGGCCACAGATGATGCTCATGATAATATTTTTTGTTTCAAGAAATAAGAAGTCTTCTTTCACTAAGAAGACTATAGTTTAACATCTCAATAATGAGGGACCTCAAGTTCTACTATATTGACAATTCTACCACTTTGCACAGCTGGAAAAGGATGGTGACAGCTATCTACAACCATGGACATCTTCAGATTTCAAATGTATCAGGAAAATAAAAGAATCTCTGTCACTTCCTATGACTCAGGCATGAAAAGTTAATTGCAACAGCCCAAGACCAGGAGAAAAAATATTTTACAGGAAAAATGTCTAGGTTATGGGAGCAGATCTAGTTTCAGAAAGTTCAGTTTGATAAACAGAATATAGTAATCTCTCAATCTGACAGCTAAGCAGGCTCAGCCTAGGAAGGAATTCTTGTCCTCACTCTGCAAATATCTCGGTAAGCAGGCTGGTAAGCAGGAAGGTTCTACAAGCAGATTAAGGACCAAGGCATCGAAGTCTGGCTAAGTGACAAAACTCCAGGTTTGGGGTATGGTAAAAGCAGGTCCCAAATCATTCATTCAAAAATACTTATGAAGCCAATTCTGCACAGGGTTATATACCAGGACCTGAAGTACGGCAGTGAAAAAAACAAGCACTGGTCCCTGCTCTTCAAGAAATTTATACTCACTGAGGGAAACAAGAGTTAAGTAAAGAGACAAAATAAGTATAAACTGTCATTTAGCGTTATGAAAAACATCAAATAAGGCACTGAGGTAGAGAATATGGTGGGAAAGAATCTTAATTTAGAAATCATGGTCAGGGCATGTTCTCTGGGGCAGTTTCATTTAAGATGCGATGCAGAAGATAAGATAGAGCTAGCCATGTAAGAGGACAGCATTCCAAACAGAGGTGCAGCATGTGCAGAGGCATGGAGGTAGGAAAGTAGGTGGTAATAAAATGAGATCAGAATGGATGAGGCAGGCCGAAAATTGGAAAAGTGGCTTGGATTGTTTAGCAGAGATAAGTTCATGAATGGTCTTGTAGAACATAGTAAGAAGCTTGGATTTTATTCCAAATTCAGTAAGTAGCCAATAAAGACTTTTATGCAATAAAAGGGATGTAACGTCATCTGAAATAGGAAAGCATTATTTTGGCTGATAGGGAGAGAAGTGACTAAAGGAAGGCAAGAAAAAAAGTGGGAAAACAAGTTAGGAGAAAGATGTTGGGAGATAAGACTCAGGGAGATGGTGGAGATGGAGATAAAGGGATGCATTTAAAATATATTTTTAGAGCTTGAACTGAGAACTTGCTGCTGGATGGAAGGTAAGGAGTTAGGATGTTGGAGAATTAAGGATGACTTCAGATTTCAGGCCAGAAAAACTGGAAAACTGTTACTCTCAATTCCCATGTTGGAGAATTCCCGACGGATGAGAGAAATCTGAAGGGCAAAATAGATAGGCTACGTTTGAGATATGTGTAAGACCTCCAAATAGAGATATGAAGTAGACAGATTTGTGAATCTGGATCTGAGATGAGAGGTCTGGTTAGTGATATAAATGTCAGTGTTGACCAAGTGGGCTTTATCCCAGGAATGCAAGGTTTCTTTAACATCCGCAAATCAATCAATGTAATACACCACATTAACAAATTGAAAGAAAAAAACCATATGATTATCTCAATAGATGCAGAAAAAGCCTTTGACAAAATTCAACACCCATTTATGATAAAAACCCTCCAGAAAGCAGGAATAGAACGAACATATCTCAACATAATAAAAGCTATATATGACAAACCCACAGCAAACATTATCCTCAATGGTGAAAAATTGAAAGCATTTCCCCTAAAGTCAGGAACAAGGCAAGGATGCCCACTTTCACCACTACTATTCAACATAGTTTTGGAAGTTTTGGCCACAGCAATCAGAGCAGAAAAAGAAATAAAAGGAATACAGATAGGAAAAGAAGAAGTAAAACTCTCACTGTTTGCAGATGACATGATCCTCTACATAGAAAACCCTAAAGATTCTACCAGAAAATTACTAGAGCTAATCAATGAATATAGTAAAGTTGCAGGATATAAAATTAACACACAGAAATCCCTTGCATTCCTATACTCCAATAATGAGAAAACAGAAAGAGAAATTAAGGAAACAATACCATTAACCATTGCAACAAAAAGAATAAAATACTTAGGAATATATCTACCTAAAGAAACAAAAGACTTATATATAGAAAACTATAAAACACTGATGAAAGAAATCAAAGAGGACACAAACAGATGGAGAAATATACCGTGTTCATGGATTGGAAGAATTAATATAGTGAAAATGAGTATATTACCCAAAGCAATCTATAGATTCAATGCAATCCCTATCAAGCTACCAATGGTATTTTTCACAGAACTAGAGCAAATCATTTCACAATTTGTATGGAAATATAAGAAACCTCGAATAGCCAAAGCAATCTTGAGAAAGAAGAATGGAACTGGAGGAATCAACCTGCCTGACTTCAGGCTCTACTACAAAGCCACAGTCATCAAGACAGTATGGTACTGGCACAAAGACAGAAATATAGATGAATGGAACAAAATAGAAAGCCCAGAGATAAACCCATGCACCTATGGATACCTTATCTTTGACAAAGGAGGCAAGAATATACAATGGAGAAAAGACAATCTCTTTAACAAGTGGTGCTGGGAAAACTGGTCAACCACTTGTAAAAGAATGAAATTAGAACACTTCCTAACACCATACACAAAAATAAACTCAAAATGGATTAGAGATCTAAACGTAAGACCAGAAACTATAAAACTCCTAGAGGAAAACATAGGCAAAACACTCTCCGACATAAATCACAGCAGGATCCTCCATGACGCACCTCCCAGAATATTGGAAATAAAAGCAAAAATAAACAAATGGGACCTAATTAAAATTAAAAGCTTTTGCACAACAAAGGAAACTATAAGCAAGGTGAAAAGACAGCCTTCAGAATGGGAGAAAATAATAGCAAACGAAGCAACAAACAATTAATCTCAAAAATATACAAGCAACTCCTGCAGCTGCGTTTCAGAAAAATAAACGACCCAATCAAAAAATGGGCCAAAGAACTTAACAGACATTTCTCCAAAGAAGACATACAGATGGCTAACAAACACATGAAAAGATGCTCAACATCACTCATTATTAGAGAAATGCAAATCAAAACCACAATGAGGTACCATTTCACACCAGTCATAATGGCTGCTATCCAAAAGTCTACAAGCAATAAATGCTGGAGAGGGCGTGGAGAAAAGGGAACCCTCTTACACTGTTGGTGGGAATGCAAACTAGTACAGCCACTATGGAGAACAGTGTGGAGATTCCTTAAAAAACTGGGAATAGAACTGCCATATGACCCAGCAACCCCACTGCTGGGCATACACACTGAGGAAACCAGAATTGAAAGAGACGCATGTACCCCAATGTTCATCGCAGCACTGTTTACAATAGCCAGGACATGGAAGCAACCTAGATGTCCATCAGCAGATGAATGGATAAGGAAGCTGTGGTACATATACACAATGGAATATTACTCAGCCATTAAAAAGAATACATTTGAATCGCTTCTATTGAGATGGATGAAACTGGAGCCCATTATACAGAGTGAAGTAAGCCAGAAAGAAAAACACCAATACAGTATACTAATGCATATATATGGAATTTGAAAGATGGTAACGATAACCCTATATACGAGACAGAATAAGAGACACAGATGCATAGAACAGTCTTATGGACTCTGAGGGAGAAGGTGAGGGTGGGACGTTCTGGGACAATGGCATGGAAACATGTGTATTATCATATGTGAAACAGAACACCACTCCATGTTCCATACATGAGACAAATGCTCAGGGCTGAGGCAATGGAATGACCTGGAGGGATGGGATGGAGAGGGAGGTGGGAGGGGGGTTCAGGATGGGGAACACATGTAAACCCATGGCTGATTCATGTCAATGTATGGCAAAAACTACTACAATATTGTAAAGTAATTAGCCCCCAACTAAAATAAATAAATTTATTATAAAAAAAAAAAAATGTCAGTGTTAGTGGTCTAAAATGGTATGGACAAGATCACCATGGTGAGAGAAGTAAGAGGAGGAAAATACAGTTAAGGCTCCATCTGTACAGAATTCCATAAGGTAAAGCAAAGTTCTCAACCTGGCTTCACATTAGAATCATATAGGAACGCCTATGAGATGGTCTTGCAGCCATCAGTGCCCTCTTTTGATAATACCCAGTCATTACTGTCTAACTGTGAACACCTACAAATCCATGAAAGTCCCAAAAA
This sequence comes from Giraffa tippelskirchi, assembly GCF_054371585.1. NCBI lineage: Eukaryota > Metazoa > Chordata > Mammalia > Artiodactyla > Giraffidae > Giraffa > Giraffa tippelskirchi. Next base: position 162,223,371 of record NC_137275.1, read on the forward strand.
ACTGGTCTAAAAAACTGAGGTTGCAGAAATGGCTCCTGGGTTCAGAAACATGACTGTTTGTGATAACTTCTGCAAGGAGAATTTCAGTCCTCAGCTTCAGAGGATCTGGAGTTTGGGAAGGGTTATTAAGATCATCTCAGTTAACAAACTGAGGTAGCAAGTCTGACTTAGTTCCAAGGCTTCTACATAGTCCTGACAGCTCCTTAAATTCCCCAATCGTAGCTTGCCTTGGGATCTGGGAGTTGGGGAGTGGCCTCAAGTAAGAGAAGGAAGACTATAAGGACCAGGAACTACCAGAGTCAACAGAAGAAAAGAACATATATGCAAACTGGTATTAATGGTCAATGTTTCATAAGAATGCAACTGAGGCACAGATGGAACAATTATTAATCCAAAATGGGATTTGTGGATTAATTCAAGAAGTATTTCAAGCTCTGAATAGGTGGTAGGAGAGTGAGCTTGCCCTATTTAGCAAATAAATACATAGGAGGTCTAGTTAAATTTGAATTTCACCTAAACAAGAAATATTTTTTCAGTATTGGAACATGCTTACACTAATTTTTTTTCAGTTTATCTGAAATTCAAATTTAACTGGGCATCCTCTGTTTTATTGAGAAATCCTAGAAAAGAAAAATGCAAAGACAGATATTCTCCCTTTCTTCACAGACCTTATCAAGTAACATTATCAGTTTCATATGAATTTGAATTATTCCAGAGATTCATAGCATAAAGAACTCTAATGGTGAAGAACTAAGTGAATGGATCCTGAGAGTGAGCAAGTGTGAGTCACCCAGCCAGCGGGGCACACTCACAACCAGCCTCGTCTCAAAGTGGCTTTGGCACTCCTGCTGTGTATTAACTATATATTCTCATTTTCTGTATTCCTGAGGCTCTGGCATCTGGAGCCTCAATGATTAGGGAGGCATTGCCCTTGCATCTGGAGCCTCAATGATTAGGGAGGCATTGTCCTTCCCAGGGTTAACTAATACCTCAAGACAGCCAGAGCTTACCAGGGTGCACGCCTTTCATAGGCAAACAAACCACCCAATCCAAAGCACAAACCACAGCCACCTTCTTTAAGGATCTCACAGTCAAGCCACTATCCACCAGCCCTAATTACCCTGGGGCCAGGTATCAGCTTACTAGAGACAGCCCCTCTACACAACAGCCCATTAAGGTCATTCAAACTAGGCCACCCTGAATCTGCTTACACTGTGCCTCGCTTTTCCTAGAAAACTGCTGCTCTCAGTTTCCCCTTGTTCTTTCTGCCTTCCTGACCAGCGCTGGTGCTTCCCAGTGTAACCCTTCCCAGTGGTATGCCCCCTTCTCTTGGGAACTGTGAGCATCTTTTCAATCATCTCCTGATCTGCTGGCCTCACAATCAGTCAGTTCAGTCGCTCAGTAGTGTCTGACTCTTTGCGACCCCACAGACTGCAGCACACTAGGCTTCCCTGTCCATCACCAACTCCCAAAGTTTGCTCAAACTCATGTCCATCGAGTCAGTGATGCCATCCAACCATCTCATTCTCTGTCGTCCCCTTCTCCTCCTGTCCTCAATCTTTCCCAGCATCACAGTCTTTTCCAATGAGTCAGTTCTTCGCATCAGGTACCAAAGTACTGGAGTTTCAGCTTCAGTCCTTGCAATGAATATTCAGGACTGATTTCCTTTAGGATTGACTGGTTTGATCTCCTTGCAGTCCAACGGACTCTCAAGAGTCTTCTCCAACACTACAGTTCAAAAACATCAATTCTTTGGTGCTCAGCCTTCTTCATGGTCCAACTCTCACATCCATACATTACTACTGGAAAAACCATAGCTTTTACTAGACAGACCTTTGTCAGCAAAGTAATGTCTCTGCTTTTTAATATGCTCACAATACCTGAAATAATAAAAAACCTACATTTTAAAACACTCACCACTTAGGGGTGTTCAGAAAACTCCCAGTAATGATTAAAAATAGGAATAAAATGTTTTCATTATTATAGAAAATGGCCAATAAGTTATAAAATTTTAAACATCAGTTCAAGTTGGAAAGGTAGTTCCTTGGACTTAAAGGAACTATATAAAAAACAAAGAATTCTCAACAGAAAGACAAATCCAAAAAATGGAGAACCTATAAAACCTGCTCCTGAGTGTGAATTTAGAGTTTTAAAAAGGTTTGCAGAATAAATTTAAAAATAAATAAATAAAAACAAGCAAACAAACAAAAAAAGATTTGCAGACATGATCCTTCAAGAATAGCAACAGGAAAAAAAAAGAACACCAACGGTCTTGTGGCACTACAACAGTGTATTAATATATTGGGACAGAAAGCTTCTGTAAGATTTCCCACTCATGTTAAATTGTATGGCTAGATCCCAATCAATTTAGGGCAGTAACTAAATTTTTGCCTCTTCAGGCAAGCATCCAGATGAAATATTAGACATAAAACCCCTGGCTCATGACAGCACAGCAACATTCAGCACCCACAGGAGAATAAGAACTAATATTAGTCAAGTGCTTATCACGTGGCAGCAGCCTTACTTAGTGCATTCTTACTTGGTTTTACATACATTAACTCATCTAATCCTCTCAAGTACCTCTAACACAGGTATCATTATAGTTCACATTTTTAAAATGGAGAAACTAGGATGCAGAAGGATCAAGTTATGTTTGCAAGTTCACACAGCTAGTGAGGATCAGCGCCAAGACTCTCCACTTCAGGCTGCCTGAACCTGCACATTCAAACCTGCACTTCCCACCTCCGTTTCAGGAACAAAGACGCTGAGTTGACCCTAGATGATCCTCAGTGCATATAATTCAAAGTTGACTCTGATTGGCATCAGACTATAAGGTTTCTTTCTAAAACTAATCAGTCTTCTCTTTGAGACAGCTTGCCCTAAGGGTACAGTTCTCAAAGTGTGGTCCCAAGATCAGTAACATCAGTATCTCCCTAGAATGTCTAAGAAATGTACATTCTTCGCCCCACCCTAATCCTAGTGGATCAGAAACTCAGAGAATGGGCCCAGCAACCTGTGCTTTGACAACTGTCCAGGTGACTCTGACTCACTGTACAATTCTACAACAACTGCCCTAAGTGTACTTAGCTCATATATTACAAATGTGTAGACTTTCACCCTTATCTCATTGTTTCTAAGAAGCCTTTTTTTTAACTGACTTGTATTCAGTTTAAGGGGGATTTTCTATGGAAATCTTAGGGGTACAGGTAGAAAGGGAGTTACTTTACTCTTTCAGAATGTTTCCAAGTGAAACTCAGTATCTGTCAGTGCTCAAAGACCATATATGGTGCCCACAGGCCAAGTCAACAAAATCTCACAAAAGGAACAGAACATCAACAGTAACATCATCATTCATCATTCTAGCATCTTAATTGGAGAAAGCCATGAAATATTCAAAAATTTTAAATCAAGTTGTTTTTTTAATCAGCTTGATTTCCCCTATTTAGGTCTACTTACTCATTCCCACCCCTCTGATTTGACCCAAATACAGCATTTTTTCTCTAAAGACTTTGTTCTCCCTGAGAACAAAAACCATGACTTGTTAAACCATGTACCTTTGCACCAAAGACAAAGCCTGGCTTATAATTGGTGATCAGCAAGTGACTCTCGAACATAATTGTACCCTCCAACCACCAGTTCATGCAGATGTTTCACAGCCTGTTGTAAATCAAGCCACGAAAGTAGCATTTTTAACCCACATTTACCTTTGATTCCTTTTTGTCCCCAGAGAGGGAAGTTACTATAGAATTCACAATATAACTTGGGGAGAGAGACTATTTCTTCACAGGACACAAGTAAAGTTCTTGATTTATTGGGCACTAGGAGAATCTGATTACTACATATTTATAGCAGTAGCTAGAGATAAGTGCATTCAGGAAAGTGCTACTGAAATGTGTTTCCTTCATTTCCTTGACAGCAAAAGGAAGCAATGAATGCTTTAAATCACAGAAAATATTTAGAATATGAAAGACAAATGGAAGTCACAACTTTCTCAATCTTCAGAAGAGCGAATATTTTACAAGGTTCACCAAGAGTTTGTGGGAAACTTTGATCCCTTTTCCTCCGCTTCTAGAAGAATCTATGAAGCCCCCATTTCTTTACCAGACTCTGGCAAGAAGTTATCACTAAAGAGATGAGTGAAATATCTAATGGATGAGCATTACTTAAAAACAGGCTTGTTCTTCATACCTGTTCTTTCATTATTCAAGAACATATAAGACATTAAAAGAAATTAACCATATGTTAATTCTACTCCTCTTATTTAACTCCAACCCTTGAAGCCACAAACATCAAAACACAACTTCATTTTGAAGTATATTTTTTAATATTTTTATGATAAAAAATTCCAACAATGTAAAGTATATAGAAAGAAAACCCTGGGTCCCCTCACTCTGGTCAACTAAACTTTTAGAATAACCATCCTATCAACAGTTCAGAATGTATTCTTCCATATTTTTTCTATACATGTACCTGTGTGTGCATGTATACATTTTTAAACACTGTACACATACACGCGTGCTCATTTTTCAGATGCCATTATGCTTGTCATTTATATTATTTAAAAATATTGTAAAATTTAAAATAAGAATTTTTATGTTAAACTTTTCTCCCCAGCTTTATTAATATATAGTTAACATATAATGTTGTTTAAGGTGTACAACATGATGGTGTGATACACACACACTAACTGCAAAATGATTAAGGTTAGTCAACATATCAATTTATATAAATTTTTTGGTACGGCAAGAATATTTAAGATATACTCTCAGAACTTTTCAAGTATATAATACAAGTATATAACATGTAGTATGTATATAGAGAGAGTTTTATATATATATATATATATATATATATATATATATATATATATATATATATATATACACGGAGAAGGCACTGGCGACCCACTCCAGTACTCTTGCCTGGAAAATCCATGGACGGAGGAGCCTGGTGGGCTGCAGTCCATGGGGTCGCTACGAGTCGGACACGACTGAGCGACTTTACTTTCACTTTTCACTTTCATGCATTGGAGAAGAAAATGGCAACCCACTCCAGTGTTCTTGCCTGGAGAATCCCAGGGACGGGGGAGCCTGGTGGGCTGCCGTCTATGGGGTCGCACAGAGTTGGACACGACTGATGCGACTTAGCAGTAGCAGCATATACATGTATATATATGCACACACATATATATGCAGCCTACCAGGCTCCTCCGTCCATGGGATTTTCCAGGCAAGAGTACTGGAGTGGGGTGCCATTGCCTTCTCCGGAACATGTATATGCACACACATATAATCTTCAAAGGAAATGAAAACAAGAACTTCAAGAGACATCTACACCCTCAAGTTCACTGCACCATCCTTCACAACAGCGAACACATGGAAGCAACTTACGAGTCTATCAGCGGATAAACTGACAGGATGGTTTGAAGAAGTTTGCTTTTTATGTCAGCTCATGATGTCATATAAAGAACTATGTCAGGATTTTTGTTGGTATTTGAAAGCTTCATTTGGAGAGAATGAATATTTGTATCTATATCATATTCTCATCTGGAAGTGTTTCTGCTTTCATTCAGGCCTTTTTCTGTCCTTCTAGAAAGTTAATTTCTTCATATGAGTCTTACATTCTCTCTCCAGTTTACTCCAAGATAATTGAGGGGGTTTTTCCCATTTTGAATGGGTTTTTTTCTTCTGCTCATTGTTTAATAACAATGTTTAATAAAAATAAAAATGTTATCTTTTTACATACATTAATCTTATTGCTGGACACAGCCTTGAACTCCCTTTCATTAATTCTAATAATTTCCAACAGATTGTCCAGGATTTTCTTGGTAAATAATGAGCTGATATGTAAATGTAGCTTTCTCTCATCACTTTGTTTCGCCCACTCAACACCTTGACTGGTACCTCCAGAAAACTGTTGAATCTTTGTTTTATTCTCTTTTTTTAATTGGAATATAGTTGCTTTAAATATTGTGCTAGTTTCTGCTGTACAGCACTGTGAATCAGCCATATGTATATACACATGTATATATATGTGTGTGTATGTATACATAAATGTGTATATATATATATATATACACATATGTGTGTGTGTGTGTGTATATATACACACACACATTGTACAGGAGGCAGTGATCAAGACCATTCCCAAGAAAAAGAAATGCAAAAAGAAAAAATGGTTGTCTGAGGAGGCCTTACAAATAGCTGAAAAAGAAGAGAAGTTAAAGGCAAAGGAGAAAAGGGAAGATATACTCATTTGAATGCAGAGTTCCAAAGAATAGCAAGGAGAGATAAGAAAGCCTTCCTCAGTGATTGGTGCAAAGAAATAGAGGAAAACAAAATAATGGGAAAGACTAGAGATCTCTTCAAGAAAATTAGAGATACCAAGGAAACATTTCATGCAAAGATGGGCGCAATAAAGGACAGAAATGGTATGGACCTAATAGAAGCAGAATACTAAGAAGAGGTGGCAAGAATACACAGAATAACTATGCAAAAAAGATCTTCATGACCCAGATAACCACGATGGTGTAATCACTCACCCAGAGCCAGACATCCTGGAATGCGAAGTCAAGTGGGCTTTAGGAAGCATCACTACGAACAAAGCTAGTGGAGGTGATGGAATTCCAGCTGAGCTATTTCAAATCCTAAAAGATGATGCTGTGAAAGTGCTGCACTCAATACGCCAGCAAATTTGTAAAACTCAGCAGTGGCCACAGGACTGAAAAATGTCAGCTTTCATTCCAATCCCAAAGAAAGGCAATGCCAAAGAATGTTCAAACTATCGCACAATTGCACTCATCTCACATTCTAGCAAAGTAATGCTCAAAATCCTCCAAGCCAGGCTTCAACAGTATGTGAACCATGAACTTCCAGATGATCAAACTGGGTTTAGAAAAGCCAGAGGAACCAGAAATCAAATTGCTAACATCTGCTGGATCATGGAAAAAGCAAGAGAGTTTCAGAAAAACATCTACTTCTGTTTATTGACTATGCCAAAGCCTTTGACTGTGTGGATCACAACAATCTATGGAAAATTCTGAAAGAGATGGGGATACCAGACCACTTGACCTGCCTCCTGAGAAATCTGTATGCAGGTCAGGAAGCAACAGTTAGAACTGGACATGGAACAACAGACTGGTTCTAAATAAGGAAAGGAGTACGTTAAGGCTGTATATTGTCACCCTGCTTATTTAACTTATATGTAGAGTACATCATGAGAAACGCTGGGCTGGATGAAGCACAAGCTGGAATCAAGATTGCCAGGAGAAATATCAATAACCTTAGATATGCAGATGACACTACCCTTATGGAAGAAAGTGAAGAACTAAAGCGCCTCTTGATGAAAGTGAAAGAGGAGAGTGAAAAGCTGACTTAAAACTCAACAGTCAGGAAACTAAGATCATGGCATTTGGTCCCATCACTTCATGGGAAATAGATGGGGAAACAATGGAAACAGAGACAGACTTGATTTGGGGGGACTCCAAAATCACTACAGATGGTGACTGCAGCCATGAAATTAAAAGATGCTTACTCCTTGGAAGAAAAGCTATGACCAACCTAGACAGCATATTAAAAAGCAGAGAAATTACTTTGCCAACAAAGGTCCATCTAGTCAAATCTACGGTTTTTCTAGTAGTCATGTATGGATGTGAGAGTTGGACTATAAAGAAAGCTTAGCACCAAAGAATTGATGCTTTTGAACTGTGGTGTTGGAGAAGACTCTTGAGAGTCTCTTGGACTGCAAGGAGATCCAACCAGTCCATCCTAAAGGAAATCAGTCCTGAATATTCATTGGAAAGACTGATGCTGAAGCTGAAACTCCAATACTTTTGCCACCTGATGCGAAGAGCTGACTCATTGGAAAAGACCCTGATGCTGGGAAAGATTGAGGGCAGGAGGAGAAGGGGACAACAGAGGATGAGATCGTTGAGTGGTATCATCAACTCGACGGACATGAGTTTGAGAGAAGCTTCAGGAGTTGGTGATGGAAGGGAAGCCCGGCGTGCTGCAGTCCTTGGGGTCACAAAGAGTCGGACACGACTGAGTGACTGAATTGAATATATCCCCTCCCTCGTGAGCCTCCCTCCCATCCCACCCCCAAATTCCATCCCTCTAGGTCATCACACAGCACCGAGCTGTGTTCCTTGTGCTATACAGCTACTTCTGGCTGGTTATCTCTTTTACACATGGTAGTGATATATGTCAATGATACTCTCTAATTCATTCCGCCTCTCCTTCTCCAGTGTCCACAAGTCTATTCTCTACATCTGTGTCTCTACTCCTGCCCTGCAAATAGGTTCATCAGTGTCATTTCTCTAGGTTTCATATATATATATATGTATGTATTAATGTATGATATTTGCTCTTCTCTTTGATTGCTTCAGTCAGTATGACAGGCTCTAGGTTCATCCACATCACCTGAACTGACTTAATTTCATTCCTTTTTATGGCTGAGTAATATTCCACTGTATATACGTACCACATCTTCTTTATCCATTCACCTGTTGAGGGGCATCTAGGCTGCTTCCACATCCTGGGACTATTGTAAATAGTGCTACAATAAACACTGAGGTACATGTATCTTTTTGAGTTATGGTTTTCTCAGGGTATATGCCCATTAGTAGGGTTACTGGGTAGTATGATAGTTCTATGTTTAGTTTTTTAAGGAACCTTCATATTGTTCTTCACAGTGGCTGTACCAATTTATGTTCCTACCAACAGGGTAAGAGGGTTTCCTTTTTTCCATTGCCTCTCCACCATTTATTGTTTGCAGATTTTCTGATGGTGGTCATTCTGGCTGGTATGAGGTAACACCTCACTGTAGTTTTGATCTGCATTTCTCTAATAATTAGTGATGCTAAGCATCTTTTCATGTGCCTCTTGGCCATCTGCATGTCTTCTTTGAAGAAGGATCTATCTCCCAAGTGGTACTAGTGGTAAAGAATCTGCCTGAAAATGCAGGAGACACAAGAGACATGAGTTCAATCCCCGGGTCAGGAAAATTCCCTGGAGTGGGAAATGGCAACACGGTCCAGTTTTCTTCCCTGAAAAATTTCATTGACAGGAGTCTGGCAGGCTATAGTCCATGGGGTCACACAGAGACAGACACAACTGAGTGACTGAGCACAGCAATAATTAGTGATGCTGAGCATCTTCATGTGCCTCTTGGCCATCTGTATGTCTTCTTTGAAGAAATGTCTTCCATCCAAATTTGGATTGGATTGTTTGGGGGTTTTTTCATATTGAGCTCTATAAGCTCTTTGTATATTTTGGATATTAATCCTCTTTAATAGGAATGTTTCTAATATTTCATTAATAAGTATGTTGCTGAATTTGTTGTTGTTTAGTCACTGAGTCATCTCTGATTCTTTGAGATGCCCATGGACTGTAGCCCACCATGCCCCTCTGTCCATGGGATTTCCCAGGCAAGAATATTGGAGTGGGTTACCATTTCCTTCTCCAGGGGATCTCCCCAACCCATGAATCAAACCTACTTCTCCTGCATTGGTAGGCAGATTCTTTACCTCTGAGCCACGAATGAAACCCCACATTGCTGATTAGAGGTTTCTTATATAGTCTTTTTTTCCAAGTTAAGGAAAAAACTTTCTTCTACTCTTAACTCCTGAGTTTGTTTTAATAGGAATGGGTGTTGAATCTTAATAAATGCTTATTTTATGTCTATTGAGATGATCTTGTGGTGAGGAAACACAGTGAATTCCATCGAGAAGTTCCCTAATGGTGAAACCTCTCTGCATTCTTGGGATATGTTTTCATTAGCTTCTGACTCGATAAAGATGTCAGTGCAAGGTAGATTTGAAAAAAAAAAAAAGAGGCGATCAGGAGAAAATTCTATCCCCTCAAACACATCCTATCCAGGGAAAGACACCATCCAACTTAGAATACTTCTTGCACAGCTGTCATCAGTACTGCTACCAGTATCTCTGAAATCCTATACCAAGAAACATTTTACCCTGTCTTACTCCTAGTGAAATCTCTTTGCAACCCAAGCTCCCAGTGGACTTAGGTCAAATTCTAACTGTAAGAAATCAAACTAGTTACAAAGCAGGCTTTTAACTTCAAGATATGATAAGGGCAAAGAAATGGCAGCACAAAAATGACCCGAGGATACTTCTCAGAGCCAAGGAAATGAGACAAGCATGAGATAAAGAGCCCTGGGATAGATTAAGCTAAAGCTGCCATATTTAGCAAATAAAAATATAGGATAGTCATTTAAATTTGAATTGTCCTATGCAATATTTGGGACATATTACTTGTACTATAAAAAAGCTTCACGTTACTCATCTGAAATTCAAATTTAGCTTAGTGTCCTACATACCCTAGCTCGGGCTCCAAAATAAACTGCCTGTATTTCTCTCCTGGTCCTACTGCTTATTAGCCATGTGATCACTAAATGTTAGAAACCACTCTAAGGCCAGTTTCCTGAGGATTATTAAAATGAGTTATTTTGAGGATTAAGTGATTTGAAGCCTGTAAAATGCTCAACATATCCCTCAGCACACAGGAAACAATAAATGGCAGATGAACTTTAATATTTAAGTAATGGCTACTCTCAGGAATTGAGAGGTGCAAAGAGCACTGGGCTAGGGAGTTAAGAGACATGTGTTTTATTGCTGACCGTGTTTCAAACTAGCTGTGTGTGCTTAAGCAAGCCCCTTAACCTCCGTGGGTCTCAATGTTCTTATGCACAACATAAGGAGGTATAACTAAATGGTCTCTTCTCACTCTTAAATGTCTCTGATTCCTGGATCCCTAATGCTTACGCTCTGGAGAAATACATCAAAATGCTGTCAATTTTCCTTAAATGAATTCTTTACATGGAGCAGTATATGATTAATATCTTTTGAATAATACTGAGAGTAAAAGTATGCTGAGTTAAGATTTTAGTAGCTTTTGCTTTGAGGAATACAGGTGCAATTGGTCATACTTATTCTCAGACAACAGTCCATGTGGTTTCATGGTTTCACCTCAAGTTATAAATCAACTCCTGGAGCCTGAGCACAATCGGACACTCTGAATGCAAGCTGCAGTGTCTTCAGCTCTAGCACAATACGCAATATGGTATGTTTGTCACTGTACAGTGATTTATGGCAGGCAGAGGACTAAGTGGTAGAGTTTCCAAATAAATAGATGCAATGTGCCTTTAAAACTAAACAAATACCAACCTCTAATTTCATTTTATTCATATTTAATTAAGGGCTAATATTTGTTTTTTTTCCCTCTACAAGATACTAAGTAGTTTTTGATGTTTTATAGTGTAATTGTTATTGTTATTCAATAAGCCAAAAAGAAATTATTAGTCTATATAATTTGAGATTCATTTAAGCCCATGTGCATTTGATTTTGAGAACTAAAAACCACTTTCCCATATATTACATCTATAGAGCAAGCCTAACACACATACAGACACACAATGTCTCAATCAAAAGCATCACTGGAAAGTTCATGCTCCTGCAGGGGGGTAGTGAGAGATCATGTAATGTTAACACAGGAAGAAAATCTGGTGATCCAGAGTGGCACTTTTTCATAAGGAAACTCGGATTCAGAAGAGTTAGATGAATTCTACTAGAACAAAAAGCAACAAGCCCATCGTTTTCTCTGGCGTTCTCTTTACTGCAAAATACTCTGATCAAAAGCACATCCTCTAGTCAACAGCATTGAAGTAGTTAGTGAAAATGTGATAGATAAAAGTTTCTGCTGACCTACCCCAGAAACTCATGAACCCTCTGAGTAGCTGCCTTATGCTGGGCATTATTTTAGGCACCAGGATATTCATAATGAATAAGACAAGGTTCTGCCCTTGAGAAGATCTGTCTTCTTCCTGTTAACTGAAGAATCACTGAGCTAAGCCACCTGTCCTTTTCATATTCAGAGCAATTCCATGACATGGATCCAAAGGGTACTATGGCTATCAGGTACCAGAGTCCATGAGAAACCACTGGAAAGAGTCTTCCAAAACATTATTTGAAATCCTATTCCTGAAATCCAAGTTGACTGTTTCAAGAGTTTCTCCTGAAACTATCATAATTAACATTTCAGACACTGTCCAGGTAGCATGGCATCGTGGAAAGATACATGAGTTCTACTCCCAGACCTGCCACTAACAAACCGGGTCACTTGGAACAACTGACTAAATTCTACTTCCCTGTTTCCCCATCTGTAAAATGAGGAGCTAGACTGACAGGACCCAAAGTCTCCTCCAAGTCAAAACACTTTCTATCGAGGGTACAATACATACAATCAGCACAGGATATTAAATAATAGGGATCAAAGGAGCTTGAGTGGGGCTGAGAATAAAACTAGCCAATCTAAAACTCCAAGTCAGGACACTGGGGGCATGACCTGGAATTCCCTCCAAGTCTCATCCCAGAAATGAACCCAACAATGAAAGAATATTCTTAGTGTAAGTAAGTGTGTCCACCTCATTCGAGATGTGACCAAGGCTTCATTAACTGACACAGCTGTCAATGAGAAAACACAGTCTTTTGGAAAAATAATGTATCCTACTTTACTTCTCACTTTAGCACCTAGCTATCATATCATCCATCCACCGTTTCTAGTTGGGATTTCTAAGACTGTTCTCATAGTGTCATCAAAGATTTATTTTGACCTACTGGAGGAAAACACTGGACTTAGCAAGAAAAACAACTCCATATTATAATACATGTACCACATTGGTAGGGAACTAGCTGTCCCAAGATATTTTTCTTTGCATTGCTATTCCAGGAAAGCATGCTATTTCCTCAGTTCTCACCTGGCCCATACCAGCAGATAATTTGCCTCCTACTTCAAACCACCAGCCAGGCTCATTGTGTCACTGTGACTGCTGCCTCTGCAAGACTGAGACACTCACACTTCAGGATGAGGGGACTGGATTTCCTTTTGGCTGTGTTTGGACCTAGGCTAGGAATCCCTGATGATGAAGGAAAATTTTATATGCTTTATAACAAATTTCATCCTCAAAGCATTTGTCTGCATAGATAGGAGGCCACTGAAGTTGCTTGTACAGAGGGGAAAAAAAGAGAAACCACTCTGATGTTATAAAAGTGCTATACAAATGCCAAATGAATTCATTGCCGTAAGATTTACAGTCACCTTTATTAGTTATTGTGCTCAGGGTAGGAAAGCTAGACAAGCATTGGTTTTGAGGTCAGGAGAACCTGAGTCAAGTCCAGCCCTGGAAGGAAGTAGCTTTGTGACTTTGGGTGAGTCATTTCACCTCTTGAGTCTCAGTTTCACTGTGTGTTAACAGTTGGGCTATATACACTCAAAGATGCTCCCCAGCACCACCGGCCTCTGAGCTAATGTCTTATGATCCCATATTCTTTTCTCTCAGTTGCCTGCCCGTAAATTACCTGCTTTGGAAGATGTATTAACTCTTAGCCACTAGGGTACGATTTAACACATTCCTGATACAATAAATCAAACGTCCTTCTTTCCCTGAGCATTAACCTTGCATTTCTTTTTTTTACATCACTCGGGCCATGGAGGATTATGAAAGAGCAGGTGCCTCCAGAGTTAACAGCAGGGTGAATCCTGGAGTTGGAACCTCTGACACTGGCTCTCTCATCAGTTTTCCAGGAGAACTGGAATCACTGTTCTGAAACTTATTCATTTATAAAGTGAGAAATAAGGGCTCCTATGAAGTGGTATCACTTAAAATCCAAATGGGTGACTGGAAGATGTGGTGGCTGGGGAACTATACTCAGAGCTGTCTCCTCTCATTCATTCATTCAGCCCCCTATAGCCAGGACTACATAATTTCTGGAACCTAGGGCAAAGTGAAAATGCCAGATCTCTTATTTAAAAAAAAAAGTGGGGTGATATTATTAAAAGCTCTGAAATAAAAGATATTTTGTGTTCTACAATCTCTCTTGATCTGTCATGAAGTTTTTTTGTTATTTAATATTGTACTCCCTCAGGCATAGGAATACTTTCAGGGAATCAAGACCCTCACGGGTATCATGGTGACTTGGAGCATGCATGTCAGTTTCCCCTTCCACCAGAGCAGGATGGAGATGCTACGCTATAGCAATGGTCTCAGAAGTCAAGCCAGGCATTTCTCCTCCCCAGGACCTGCTATCTCAATCCATGGTAGGTAGGCATGGCTAGGAAGCCCTGGGTATGTGGACCAGGTTATGGTCAAGAGGCTCATACCCACTAGGTGACCAGCAAAATGCGCGGCGGTGGTGCCAGCCCAGGGCGGTGATGGCCACCAGCATGCCCTGCTCTAAGACATGGTGGGAAACATGTGGGGCCAGGGAAAGGGAGAAGAGAAGGACACCATGCAGGGCTCTGGAGAATTGGAATAGGAGGCCAAGACCCCCTCCTAGAGAGGCTGTAGGAGGTGAAACCAACAGCAAGCCACCACTTCAAGCTGCTAGCAAATGCTCAATTGTCCCATCAACCTCCCCTCCAAAACTAAAATTCAAAGATAAGATTACAAAGTATATCTAGACCATGACCACAGAACATCAAACCCCAAGCACTTCTGCATGGTTTTTTAAGTCCAGCAAATGCATCCTTCTCATATATGGAGAGCCCAGATTCTCTCACATCCCCAGGTCTTACATGAAATCCCTTCCTGCCTAGTGGGCCTGACAAACTCCTAACCATCCTTCAAAACCCATGAGGGCATCACCTCTCCTATAAAAGCTTTCCTGCCTGCTGTGCCCCAGGCCACTGAATCTACTCCCCACTGTATCCTCACATTATCTCAGGCATACTTCTAATACTATATTTTCAAATGTCATCTGTATTGATTTATGTCAGTCTATCCTTCCCAAGTGCCTATAAGGAATCTGAAGGCAAGGCCTATAGATTATTCATTTTTATAAAGCAGAGTGCTCTGGTCTCTGTCTTTTGCAGCAGTAGGGTTCTGTGATGACTTGGTCACTGTTAATTTTGTGTGCGTTTGCTGCAAGTCTGTGGCCAATAAGTTTGGGATCCCTTTTATGGGCTCCGTGAAGCCTGGCAGGTGCTCTGTGCTAAAATGGCCCTCCTTCAGTTTGCACTAGCATCTCACATTCCTCAGAGGTCTGCATTTGCCTCCCACTGGATTTCCAGTCCAGGGAGTGATCCTGCAGCCCTCAGTTTCTGCCTTATTAAGCTGAGGATACCCATCCTGATTGTGCAGCCAGTATTTCTCCAAGGGACAGGGGAGTTTCTGCTCATTTCCATGCCACACACAGGAGCTAAAACAGACTTCAGACACACAGACTCCAGAAAGCCAAGTCAGACCAGGGCCACAAAGAGGCACAACTCTAGGAGGTGAAGCATTTCCATCAAAGTCTAAGTACATGGTGGCCTGTGGAGTTATGCAGTGCCCAACCTGCACATCTGTAAGCAGTAACCCAGACTCCACTCTTCCTCTGCCTGATCCCACCACAGTGACGATTTTTTCAGATACAGAGGGCTTCCTACAGTTAAATCAACTTCCTACAAGTCTCCTTCTTTCCATCTTCCTCTCAGAGCATGTAACATGTTCCTTCTTCGGGATTCTGACCTAGATGGCCAATAGAGCCATGTGTGTGTTATTGGCTCAGTCATGTTCAACTCTTTGCAACCCCATGGACTGTAGCCCACCAGGCTCCTCTGTCAGGGAATTCTCCAGGCAAGAATAGTGGATCGGGGTGCTACTGTCTTCTCCAGGGGATCTTCCTGACCCAAGGGTCGAACCCTGGTGTCACGCATTGCAGGCTTATTCTTTACCATCAGAGCCACCAAAGCATTAATTAATAGACCCATAACCCAAGTGATTAAATACTGTTCTGCTTCTGCATCCCTGTCTCCCTCCCCCACAGACCAACAAGGAAGAAGGGACAAGCATTCTGTTTCTTCCAATCTGCCTGCACCTCCCCGCTATATGTTTCCTCATGGAGACTACACCTTCAAGTAAAGGGGTGGCTTTTCTACATTACAAAGGAAATCTCTGGTCATCAGGCTTACATCTTATTGTAGGAGTAATGAAACTGACAAAGTAGTAGGAGGCAACAGAGGATGAGATAGTTGGATGGCATCATGGACTCAATGGACATGAGTCTGAGTAAACTCTGGGAGATAGTGATGGACAGGGGAGCCTGGGGTGCTACAGGCCATGGGGTCACAAAGAGTCAGACACGACTTAGTTGCTGAACAACAACAAAAGGAAATTGAGGAATGCCTTCTCTAATGTTGCCTCAATTAAGCATATTGTTTTGCTCTGGACTACTCTGCATGTCAAAAACTGACTGCGGAAAGGTACCCTTAAGGCAGCAGGGTGAGTGGTAGACTATGGCCTGGCTGCCTGGGTTCTACCACCTTGTAGGACTACTGTGAGGATAGAATTAACACAGATAATACACAGAAGAGTACCTCACAACCACTACGCACTATGAAAGTGCTGGCTGCTATTTCAGGTATACTCTGATTGCACTTTATGATAATTCACAGATATAGTTTTTACAAATGAAAGGTTTGTGGCAACCTTCCATTTGTCAGATGATGGAAAACATTTTTAAGCAATTAACTATTTTTAATTAAGGTATAGAGATTTTTTTAGACATAATGCTATCTCATATTTAATAGACTATAGTGTAAATACAACTTTTACATGCAGTGGGAAACCAAAAAAATTGGGTAACTCTCTTTATTGTGATTCTTGCTTTATTGCTGTGGTCTGCAATGGAACCCATAATATCCCTGAAACATGCCTGTATTAGTTTTGTCTTCTCTTAGCATCTCTGCTATAACTTCCCTATCATCTGAGGCAAATGGATGCCTCTGGCACAACAGAGGTAAGTCATGCCAGAAACAATGCAAAAGAGAATTGGATATTTCAAATAGCATCTCTCCATTACATGCATTTCATTTAACATTCCAGATTTAAATGGCAGTGGTGGAGCAGCCTTGTGGAATAGCCAAAAACACACGCATCTAATTTGCAGCAACATGAATGGACCTAGATTATCATTCTAAGTGAAGTCAGACTAAGAAAGACAAATATCTTATCAATTATACATGGAATGTTTTTTTACAAAATGAATTTATTTACAAAACATAAATAGGCTCACAGACTCGGGAAACAAACTTACGGATACCAAAGGGAAAATGTGGGGGGAGGGATAAATCGGGAACCTGAGATTGACATATATTATTGTTGTTGTTGTTTAGTAACTAAGTTGTGTCCAACTCTTCGTAATTGCATGGACTGTAGCCTGTCAGGCTCCTCTGTCCATGGGATTACCCAGGCAAGAGTACTGGAGTGGGTTACCATTTCCTTCTCCAGGGGATCTTCTCGACCCAGGAATTGAACTCACATCTCCTGTCTTGGGCAGAAGAGTTCAAAATAGATTACCAACGAGGATCTACTGTATAACACAAAGAACTCTGCTCAACATTCTATAACCTAAATGGGGAAAGAATTTTAAAAAGAATAGATACATGTATGTGTTTAACTAAATCACTTTACTGTTTACTTGAAACTAACCCAACACTGTTAATCAACTATATTCCAAGATAAAAGTTTTTAAAAGTGAGGTTGTCATGCATACATATGGAATTTAGAAAGACAGTAACGACAACCCTATATGCAACACAGCAAAAGAGACACAGAAGTAAAGAACAGACTTTTGGACTCTGTGGGAGAAGGTGAGGGTGGGATGATTTGAGAGAATAGCATTGAAACATGTATATTACCATATGTCAAACAGATGACTAGTGCAAGTTCGATGCATGAAGCAGGGCACTCAAAGCCGGTGCTCTCAGACAACCTAGAGGGATGGGGTGGGGAGGGAGGTGGAGGGGTGTTCAGGATGGGGGGACACATGTACACCCATGGCTGATTCATGTCTATGTACAGCAAAAACCACCGCAATATTGTAAAGTAATTAGCCTCCAATTAAAATAAAGTAACTTTTTAAAAAAAAACGAGGTTGTCAAAAACTCTTCCTTTCCTTTCCCTTTCCTCCTCCCCTCGTTCTCCACACTCCCTCTTCCATCTCTCTATTCCTCTCTCTTCAACAAGAGCCTACTCCACAGAGAGTCTTTATCAGTCTGGTAGAGACAGTGAAAAAAAAAAGAAACCACAGACACTGAATCCTACAAAATAGAGCTATCATGATAATTAAATGAGATTATATATACTATTGATCCCCATTACCACAGATTCTCCTGCTCACTAGAATCTGTGACCCCAAAGTTAATACTTATGGCACTTCTACAGTCATTTGTGAACATTTACAGCACAATGAAAAATGAGTTACCCCAAGCACACAGACTCCGCTGAGGACAAACAAGGCCACAATCTGCCTACTTATTTCAGCTCTCATACTGAAAACAAGTGTCTTTTCAGGGTATACTTAGTGTGCCAGGCTTTTCTCATTTTTGTTTCTGATTTTTCTGTGTAAAATGGGCACTCTCCAACCCAAGCATAGCACTGCAGTGCTGTCTAGTGTATTCCTAACTGCAAGAAGGATGTACGTTACAGAGAAATACATGTTAGACAAGTGTCATTCAGGCATGAGTTATGGTGCCATTGGCTGTGAGTTCAATGTTGATAAGCCAACTATATACATTAAATAAGGGATCTTTAAACAGAAGCACAAAACAGGGTGAATGTTGCTTGGTTGGTAAAAATATTTTGATTAGAGACTCACAGGAACCCAACTCTCTAGCAACTGCTCTCAGCAACTTTATAGAACTGCCATGAAAAATGTGAATCAACTTATATTCATAATGTGTATGTGTGTGTGTGGATATAGATATACAACATACAGCTGGCCCTTGAATAATGCTGGGGTTAATGGCACCATCTTCAGAGTTGATAATCCAGCCAGCCCTCCATATACAGGGTTCTGCATCTGCAGATTCATCCATCTACAGATCAAGTAGTACTGTGGTACATATTTAGTGAAAAAAAAGTTCACATGAAAGTGCATTTCAAACCCATGCTGTTCAAGGGTCCACTGTAGGTAAGTACACGTACATATGTGTATACAAATGTCTGGCAAGTAAAAGGTAGTCAACATATAATCAATATCATTAAACAGATTTCAAGATGAAAAAAACTAAGCTTTAGGAACATCAGATCCTTTATCCAAGACTGTCCAGGTACCCATGGTAATAGCTGTTCTACTTCTCTGTTGTCACATAACAAACATTCCCACACTCAGTGGCATGAAACCACTACCACCATTATTTTGCTTATGGATTTGGCAGGTCACAACCTCTGACAGGATACATGGGCGATGACATGTCTCTACTTCATGATGTTTGGTTTCTTCCATTTCTACCAAGATACAAAGGACTGTTAGAGAGGACAAATAGTCTGGTACAGGCCATTATGTGAAGATTTTTATCTAGGCCCAGATTTTTCCATATGATGGAGAAACATAGCTATGAAACATAATACAAAAGACAGATTTCAAAGACAATATGGGTGAATGTGGTTCTGAATCAAAGCACAGACACCTCTATAGAGATACGTTGCTATTTCTTTAATTGCAAGGTTGCCTGTTGTAATCCCTCCTTATAAAGAGATGGTAGCAAGTTGGGACATTCATGCCCCTAGAAACACTCACTTTGAAACACAAATGCAAATGGATTATCTTCCCACAAAGCCCAAAGTAAAATACGCCTTATGCCAGGTGATGGATTAGAATATTCCAGCATGGGTTTATGTTGTCAGCCCCTATCAATACAGCACCAATCAGAAGAGATTAGTCTGGCATTGTCAAGATTCTTGTCCAACAATTGTAGTTTAGAATTTAAAAGTATGCTGTCTCACTTTCTATCAACTTCACTGTTAAGTAATATTGAATAAACAGAGAATAAATTGTATGCAGAGAATAATTTTTTGACATGCAAGTTTAACTATAACAAAGAAAACCTTTTAAGATGTCACTGCATTCAGATAAGAAAACCTGTCTTTTATCACTTTGACCACGTGTATGTGGATGTTTAAGAATTCAAAAACCTCCTGGTAAAGTTTCTAATTTTTTAAAAGATGACATTAACTCATGAAGGAAAGAAAATTCACCTTTCACCAATTTAATCCACACATGCTTTAGAATATTTGATACTTTGATTCATGTTCTTCCTTAGTCTCACCTTTACAAAGAGTGTGTAAAATATATACCTGTACTAACAGAAATTGGTTATCTTGTACCAAGAAGTTCCTTAATCCCTTTGGAGCTTTAGAAGTTGAACTCTGGCCCCTGAAGAGGCAGATTTGGGTCATTCTACGAACTTCTGTCCAGACATAACACAAAAAACATCTCCTTATTCTGGCTACAGATGAGAAGATACTTCCCTTGACAGCCAGAATCTTAACCAAAAATTTTTTTTAAAAAGTCAGCCTTGTGGTTTCAGTCTGATCCAATACCATTTATTATTAAAAACTTTTATGGCTCCTCTCCCAGAGAAGAGGGTCTTACCTACTTAACTTGTTCTAGAAGGCCCCTTCTGATCCAGTCCTGGCTTCGCCTGCCACTGCTACTCATCCCCATTCCAACCAGGAAGCCTGAATCCCAGCCACAATGAGCTGCTGTTGTTCTCCAAACGTCTCCATGGTCTTTGGGGCCATCTCACTCTTGTTCTCTCTGCCTAGAACTCCCTTCCTCTACTTCTTCAGCAAAAAGGAGACCTCCTCTAAAGAATTCCCTATCCAGTTCTTACACACTGTACAAACACACACACAAACGTCACAGGTAGTTCACTAGCATCCTCCTTCTGGATCACCAAACTTCTCCAGTACAAGTGTTTGTCACACTGTTGTAACAATCTGTCTCCATCTCTAGAAACAATTTAACTGCAACCCCCAGCACCTAGTAAAGCACCACTTAGCCTTCCCTTGGAAAACATTTACTGAGCATCTCTAATACCTCCTGTCGAGTTCCCTAGAGTCATCCTGAGGGTGATGGGGTCCACAGTGGATCAATCACAAAGATCTCTTCTTGACAATGTTGAGATGAAACGTCCGCTTAAAATGAACAACATGGGCAACCTTGGGAAATTTCAGAGCTCAAAGGAATATTAGGAATCACCTAGTACTGTTCAATTCTCATCCATAACGATAAGGAAACTGGGGTCTACAGAAAGGAAGCAATGTGCTGATAATAGATACAGTGAATTAGCCACAGTTTTAAGGCTAAAACTCACATCCCCTGACTCCTACCAGGTTCAGTGGTTCCCCCACCACTACTCCACCATGATACCTGCTCCCAGTAGTTTTGAACCACTTCTAAATATCACATCTACCCTCACAGGATGAAAATACAAAATGTAAAAGAGTGTGCCTCCAATTTTTTAGTCACTTTCACGAAGGACAAAGAATAATATCAATTAAGATCACCAGTTGTATGTGACAGGAACCAACCCTGAATAAACAGAGAATAAATTGCATGCAGAGCATAATTTTTTGACATACAAGTTTATCTATAACAAAGGAATCCCTTTAAGATGTCACTGCATTCACATAAGAAAATGTGTCTTTTATAATTTTGACCATGTATAAGTAGATAGTTGGCTAATTTGAGCAGAAAAGGAATTAACTAAGAAGACTGAGGGAATTTCAGAGAGCTCCCAGGAAATCTGAAGAATTGGGATCAGAAAGCAGGTGGAAAGAAGGGAGACTGGGAAGCCAGAAAGTAGCCAAAACTCACACCACAGGAACACTGGGGAGGAATGCTGCTGCCAGCTCCAGCCACTGGCCAGTGCAGCTGAAGACTGGCCAGAGGCACTGGTCAAGGCTGCAGCCACCCTGGACACTGCATGTTTTACAGCCCCCCTGCTTCCATGATGAGTTCTCCAAGGTCACTCTACCTTTATATCATTCGTGCTAGATTTAAAGTCTGGATAGAATGTCTTGGTCAAGCCCAAGTACACTGGTTAAGTCAGGTACCCAGGCCTCATGGCCAGGAGAAGCTGCCTACAAAGGATGCCCCAATTTAGTGGCTTAAAAATAGTTCATTATTATCTCTTCCAGATCTGGGGTTGACCAGGCTCAGTAAGGCACTTCTTACTTGAGGTCTCCCCGTGTCCTGAGATCAAATGCCAATTAGCACTGCTGTCATCTGAAGGGTGGACTGGATAGCCATCTAGGGTGGTCACCTCACATACTGGCAGGTGCTCCTGGCGGTAGACCAGAATAACCATCTGTGGCCTCTTCATGTGGTTTGGGGTCCTCACATCATGGTAGCTGAGTTCTGAGAGGAAGCATCCCAAAAGCAAGTGTTCCAAGGGATAAAAGGTCTGTCATGTCAGAATCTGAAGTCACACAGTATCACTTCTATCATATGCTATTGGTTACAAGTGAGCCGTGTGTCCAGTCCTCCAGGTTCAAGAAGCGGGAACCACACAAGAATGGGAAGGCTGGGAGGCATAGCTCATTGTTTTTAAGACCAGCTACCATACACAGAAAAGCAAGGTCTGGCCTTTGGTAATCTTTTGGTAGGGGGAAAGGGGAGAAATGGTGACAACACACAGAAATGTGAAATGCTAGATAACCAAAAACACTGAAAAGCCATTCCATGCTATAATAAACATACAATTTCTCATGGGCATAGGGGTTCCAAAACGTTCATTAAAAGATCAGTCACAGAAAGTTCAAGTACCATCACAAATAAGTGCTTTAGGACATTTTGAGTAGAAATGGGAAAAGCCATCTGTACCCACACACACACTTGTTCCCTCCTGGGTGGTATCCAGTGCCCAACGCCAAGGACTCTTCCACCTCAGAGATCAGGACTCTGCACAACTGCCCCAATCTGCTCCAAGCAAATCCAGCCCTCTCACAAGTCCTACTGCAGGTTCATCTGCTGGTCCTGAGCAGTTTGAAACTATGGTCAGAAGAGACTGTCTCATCTGTACACAGGAGGAAAAGACGAAAAGAAAGAGCAGGAGGGGAAAAGAAGAAAATAGGAAACAGGCAGAAGAATCTAAAGGATTAGCTTGAAAAGGAAGTGGATCAAGAAAAATCTAGTTGCCCTTGTACCTGTCCCAACCAGACTTTAAATTTTCTTAAAGTTTCATTTTTAATTTAGAGCCAAAAATAACAGCCTCTTGATAAAGTGATAGAAACACAAATATTGCTTTCTTGTAAGAGTACAGAACTTTCAAAAAACAGCATCAGGGTGGTACCTGGAAGAAGCAATGTGGGGAAAAAAAAGCCGTGTATCCCTGTCATTTGGCCACTTTCCCCATTCTATTGGCCACTGTGAGAGAATTTCCCAGCCAGAGTGAAGCTACACTTCCACTCCTCTGTTGATGCGTTTACAGCCATTATTTCAATGAGCATCTATGAGATGAGAGAATTCTGGGTTCTGAGTGTTGGAGGCAAAGGCTGCCAGTCAAAAGCTCTTGGCAGATTTCCTGGAGAAGGGATAGTTGTTCCAATCATGTTCCAAAAAAGATTCCTAAAATGCTTATATAAATGAATGAAAGGTGATACACAAAAATGCCAACAACAGCTATTTAGGTTGGCAAAGTTACTCATGATAATACCCTTATCTGCGTTCAATGTTTCTGAAATAAATTCTACCGGATAAGATACTTTATGGGTTGAACTGTGTCCTCTGAAAAGATGCTGAATTCCTAACTCCCAGTACCAGTAAGTGTGACCTTGTTTGGTAATAGGGTCTTTGCAGATAATCAAGTTAAGGTGAGGTCATTAGGGTGGGCTCCAAGCCAACATGATTTTGACCTCACAAAAAGGGGAAATATGAACACTTAGGCATAGAGAGAAGACACAGGAAGAGTGCCATCTATAAAACTGAGGCATGCCTGAGGAACAGATACTCCCCCACAGCCTTAAGAACCAAACCTACCTACATTTGGATTTAGGACTTCTATCCTCCAGGACTGTGAGATAATAAAATTTCTGTTGTTCCAAGCCACTCAGTTTGTTATGGCATCCTAGGAAATTGTTATAACTTTCATGATCAAATGTTTAAAATCCTGGTAAAAATGAGTTGTTCTTATTCAACAAACAGCAATTAAAAAGACATTTTGAGAAAACAATGTTTATTATAGCTGGAGATTAGAAGAAGAAAGGGAATATGGGCAGGGAAAAGGGAAGACTAGAAAGCCCTAGAGTGTATATTTGGAGTGTTTTAAAGGCAGAAGAAAATCATTTGGAGATTATAAAAAAAGGTATGCCCTCAGGTATGATTTGTGTTATTAGAAAACCAATTCAGGGACTTCCCTGGTAGTCTCATGGTTTGGAGTCTACCTTGCAATGTGGGGGACATGGGTTCAGACTCTGGTCGAGGAACAAAAGACCCCACGTGCTGCAGAGCAACCAGGCCCACATACTGCAACAACTGAGCCCACAGACCATAACTAGAGAGCCTGTGAGCCACGGTGGAGGATCCCACATGACACAACCAAGATCCTGCGGGCTGTAACTAAGACCCAACACAGCCAAATAAATATTTTTAATGTACGACTTATGGTATATCAATTATGCCTCATTAAAACTGTTTTTAAAAGAAAAGAAAACCCATTTTGTGTGCAGAATGAATAGATTTAATAAAAACAAGACTACAGCCAGGAAGGCCTGTTAGGAGATTGTTAAAATGAACTAGGCCATCCATGATGATGGCCTGGATAGGATGGAACCAAAGAAAACGAGAAGTAGATAACCAAGAAATATATTTAGGAGGTTGAACTAATAAAACTCAGTGACTGACAGGTCATGAGGGTGAGAGAGAGTTGAGAATGACATTCTAGCTTCTGGGTTTTGCAGCTGGTTGGGTAGCAAACCTGCGTTGTCTGCTCTCTGATTCAATGCACATCAAGAGATCATCACTGTTGACTGACTCAACCTGTCATTCACAAGGTTAAGTCCAAGTCTCCCTCTCTGGGACACTCTAGTGAACCTCGCTGTTCCTCTCCCTAACGAAACCAGTATCACAGTCCAGGACCACATTCAGCCAACCTGCCATAACACCCTGCAGCAGTTGAGGGTAACAGATGCTAGAGCCAAATTCTGGCCTTTGAGTCCTGGCTCTGACACTCAGGACCTTGGGCAAGTTCCCCAACTTTTTTGTGCCTCAGTTCTCTCCACTATAAAATGATGATGATAATCATATCCACCTCACCAATTATGTTAGTAAGTGAATCAATATACGATAGAGTGCCTCAAACAATGCCTGACTCACAATAATATGCACTAAATAAAATTAGTCATTTTGATGAAGCTGATGATACTATTACTTACACAAACCCAAAGTTCCCAAATGTTGATCTGTGACAAAGTTTCAGTCTGCTGCAAAATTATTAGTTTAACATTTCTGTCTTTCATTTGGGAAGGATTATCCTATCTCTGGGATTATAGCCTTCAAAATTGGGTCAAAGGAGAAATTACAAGGAAAAATGGAATGTATTGAGATGAATGAAAAAATACAACATACCAATTTTTACTGGATATGACCAGTGCTTAGAGGAAAATATATAGCTAAAGTAATAGATGATACTGAGAAAGATCTAAAAACAATGTAACCTTCCACCTTAAGAAACTGGAAATAGTGAAACTAAACCCAAATACAGCAGAATGAATAAAATAGAAATTAGTATACAAGTGAATAAAAAAACTGTAATAGAGAATAAAAATCACTGACACAAAAAGGTGGGTTTTGAAAAGAATTTACAAACCTTTAGCTAGACTGACCATGATGAAAATGAAGATGAGTTACTATTTTAGAAATTAAAGAGGCAAGACCATTACTGACAGAATATGTGTGTGTGTGTATATATATGAATATTATGAACAACTATAAAAAAAATTAGACAACTTAGATGAAATGGACAAATTCTTATAGATATACAACTACTGACACTAACAAGAATTAGAAAATCTCAACAAATAAAGTAAAGAGAGTGAATCATTAATTTTAAGAAAATCTACAAAAAATGCCCAGGTCCAGATGGCTTCACTGACGAATTCTATCAAATATTTAAACAAGTATTTACACCAATCCCTCACAAACCCTTCCCAAAAAACAGAATTGGAAGCAACACTTACCAACTCATTCAGTGAGGCCAGTACTATCCACATACCAAAACCCAATACTGGACAAAGTTGTCACAAAGAAATAACTTTAGACCAACATTCTTAATGAATATAGATGCAAAAATCTTCATCAAAATACTAGCAAAATGGATCCAGAAACACATACAGAAGATTATATTCATACATAATGGTCAAGTGGAGTTTATCCCTTGAATGCAAGGTTGTTTAACAACCAAAAAAAAAAGAATCAATGCAATATACCACAATCATGCCAATAAAGGACAAAAATGGCATGACCATCTCAATAAATGGAGAAAATCATTAACAAAATTCAACAGACCTTCATGATAGAAACAGTCAATAAATCAGGAATATGAGGAAACGTCTTCGACCTGATCAAGGGCAACTACAAAAAAACCCTGCATCTAAAAATTACACTTAATTGTGAAAGGCTGAATGCTTTCCCCTCTAAGATTACAGACAAGACAAAAATGACTACTTCTATTTAACACTGTACTGGAGATTCTATCCAAGACAATTAGTCAATAAAGTGACATGTTAGAAAGGAAGAAATAAAACTTTGTATTCACAAAGAACATAATATTGTCTATAAAAAAATTCTATATAATCTGCTAAAAAGCCTTTAGAACTAAAGAACAAATTAAGCAAGATTTCAGAATAAAAGATCAATATACCAAAAAATCAGTCATAATTCTATACAGTAGCAATGAGCAACCCAAACATGAAAAGAATTTCATTTACAACAGTATCAAAAAGATAACTAGATTTAACATAAGAAATACAAACCTTATATTCCAAAAACTTCAAGGTTGTTGAAGGAAATTTAAGAAGACCTCAATAAAAGGGAAGACATTTCACCCTCATAGATCAGAAGACATAATACTGTTAAGATGGCAATACTTTATACAAATTGAAGACTCAATACAATCTCTACCTAAATCCCAGCTGGATTCTTTGCGCAAATTGACAACTGATTCTAAAATTCATACAGAAATTCAAGGGACCCAGAATACCCAAAACAATCTTGAACAAAGTTGAGAGACTTACACTTGGCAATTTCAAAACTTACTTACTACACAAAGCTACAATAATCAAGATAGTGGGCCACATTCATTTCAGTGGAACAGAACTGAGAATCCAGAAATAAGTTCTCATGTTTATGTCAACTGATCCTAGACAAAGGTACCAAGTCAATTTTATAGAAAGGAAAATCTTCAACAAATGATCTTCAACAAATGTAGGAAAATACATGCAAAAAAGTTGGACCCTTACCTCATACCATATAAATAAAATATACCCAACTAGAAAATGTCTGGGCTTCCTTTGTGGCTCAACTGGTAAAGGATCCACCTGCAATGCAGAAGACCTGGGTTTGACCCCTGGGTTGGGAAGATCCCCTGGAGAGGGAATACCCACTCCAGTATTCTGGCCTGGAGAATTCTGTGGACTGTAGAGTCCACAGGGTCACAAAGAGTCAGACATGACTGAGCAAATTTCACTTTAATAAAATATTTTCACCAGTCATTTTGTTAGTCCTTAAGGGAAATATGAATCAAAACCATTTCACACCCATTAGGATTGCTAAAATTTAAAAGACAACAATAGTATGTGTTGGCAAAGACACAGAGAAACCAGAACTCTCATTCATTGTTGGTGGGAAAGTAAAAATAGTATAGTCATTTTGAAAGAGAGTCTGGCAGTTCTACAAATGGTTAAACAGAGTTGTCATATGAGCCCGCAATTTTACTCCTTGGTATGCATCCAAAAGAAATGAAAGCATTTATTCACATTAAAAAAAACACAACAACTTACACATGACTACTTATGGCAATGAGCCAAAAGACAGAAAAAATCCAAATATCCATCATTTGATGAATAAATAAATATGGCATATCCATACAATACAATATTACTTGGCAATAAAAAATGAAAGATTTAACACAAGCTAGAACTTGAATGAAACTTTGAGAACATTATACGACTAAAAGAAGCCACTCACAAAATGTCACATACTATATGATTCCATTTTTATGAACTACCTTAAATAGGCCAATCTACTGGTGGCTCAGATGGTAAAGAATCTGCCTGCAATGCAGGAGACCCAGGTTCAATCCCTGGGTCAGGAAGATCCCCTGGAGAAGGGAATGGCTACCCATTCCCGTATTCCTGCCTGGAGAATTCATGGCCAGAGGAGCCTGGTGGGCTACAGTCCATGGGGTCGGAAAGAGTCAGACACGACTGAGCAACTTACACTTTCACTTTTCACTTTCACAGAGAAATTATATATCCAGATATAGATATATTTAGGTAGAGCCTACTAATGGGTACAGGATTTTTTTAAGTTATTAAAAATGTTCCAAACTTATATTGTGGTGATGGTTATACACTGAATACAATAAAAAGCTACTGAATTACAAATTTTAAATGAGTGTGTGGTACATGAATTTTATCAACTGTATCCCCTTAAAATTCCTATGTTGAAGCCCTAATTCCTCATATGATGGTATTTGGAGGTGGAGTCTGTGAGGGAATTAGGTTTAGATGAGGTCATGAGGTTGAGGCCTCCAAGATGGAATTAGTGTCCATATGAGAAGATATCAGAGCATGCATGCTCTCTGCTATGTGAGGACGCCAAGAAAGCTGCCACTAGAGAGCTCTCATCAGACACACAATCTGCTGGCACCTTAATCCGGGACATTCCAGCTCCCAGAACTTTCAGATAGGAATGTCTGTTACTTAAGCCACCACCTCCCCATGCCAGTCTATGATATTTTGTTAAAGCAGCCTGAGCTAAGACAGGGAGTTACCTCAGTGAAGGTGTTTGTTTGTTTGTTTTTTAATGAAGAACCACTTGAGTAACAAAGGAAGAGAAACTCACTCTACCATACAGAGAGAGTTTTCAAGCAAAGACGCAGGACAGACATACTCAAGAGGCCCATGGGACTAGAGCAGTTAGCGAGGAATACTTAATCGGAGAAAACATTGAAAATATAAGTTCATATCTGACTCAGTGGCCCTCAAATGGCAGGCGGAGATGTTCTCTGTTTTCCCAACAATGAAGAGGGACACGTGGATGTTACATTATCTCTGCAACATTTCCTCCCGCAAATAAACAGAGCAGTTTGCTTTTGAAAGCAAACCACCATGAGCTGTGACTAGGGTTGAATTTTCTTTCAGAAACAGAGGACTTAGTAAAAGAATCTCCCTACTAACAAATACATTCCCATAGTAGTTTTAGGTTTGTTTATTTTCCTCTTAACACAGCTGCCCAAGTTCTTCCAACCCATTCTTTACCATATGGATCAACATCCCTGAACTCTCCACCATGAGCACCATGAGCCCTGTTTGCACTGAAAATGACTGAAACAAAGTATCTGAGTGAGTGAAAGAAATCTGCTCTCCTCACCCCTTTATTCCCCACCCCCTAGTACTAAACTATATTGGCTTCATTTTCTTCTCTCTCTCCTAAGAAATACCACCAGTCGTAAATATTGTAGCTGTCCCCTAGACTCCGGCTGACATTTCATGCAAAATTCATTTTAGAGAACATCCACCTTTTAGTGATTTACAACCAAAGTATTAGGGATTTCAGAAAGAGCAAGATTTGAAATACAACCAAACAAAGACCTCACCTTGTCAGTCACCATGTGCTCTTTTTCCGGTGGGTGGTGGTGCATTGGAAACTTATTGTTCCGAAATTAGAAACAGAACAAAACCTCTATGTTCTTGCGAAAGGGATTTAACTGTCATTATATGAAAGATAGAGAGGAACATTCTTGCCTGCCTTGCTATCAACCTGAGGGCTAGATATTCCACTAGATCTTAGGGGACCCCAATTACAACTGAAGACAAGATGCAACTACAGTAAACTTCATGGAAATTTTCACATGAGATGCTTTGATAGAAGCAGTCCTGTGGGAAAAGCAGGGGTGAAAAATGGAGATGGAGCCTGGAAACTAAAGTCTAGGACTTCTTGTTTCCAGTTTTGATGCTAAACCGAGTAACTTTTGGCTTATTATTTAGTTGCCCTGGCCCACAGTCCTCACTTATGGAATGGAGATCAAACTAACCTATCTTGTGCTGCACAGAAGCATTAGTTTAGGAAAAAAGAAAAGGCATAAACATTGAAAAATCTATACAAAGAAGCTATGTCATACAAAGATGCTTTAAGCCATGCAAACACATTTCAAGAGGAGTTTGGGGTGTAACGGGAATAACTGTTTTCATATATACCTACACACCCACTCTCACTCTTTTATAAAGAACCAAGAATCTCAATTAAGATGTTCAAAAACCACCAGCTATAATGTGTTTTCATACAACCTTCTTAACCTTGACTGTCACTTTAAATATTTAGCCATTAAAAAAAAAGCACTTGAACACCTGTGATACACGGAGACTATTTCATTTCCCTACTAGAAAAACAATCGAGTGAATTTAAATAAATCACCTCAATGTATCTCCAGCAATGGCCCAGCTGCCTGGTTATTTGTCCCTGACTTGTCATTAGATTTAAGTTATCCCTGCCCAGAAGATTTATCTCTCAAAAGTACAATGTGTTGCTGGCATTCTTTGGAATAAGAACATCTTAAAAGCTGTACAAGGAAAGGGGAAGGGACTTTGCTATAACTAAAAGACAACCTCTGTTTACACAGATTCCCAGTTCACTGTCCCCCTGCCCCTCCACGATATCCCAGCTCCAAGCCTCCACCCACTCTCCGCCCATTTCCGCCTCCCTACCCCCATACTCAGAACAAAATGCTGTCATGCAGTGGTTCTCTAAGTGAGGTCCCTGGACCAGCAGCATCAGCATCACCTGGGAACCCATTAGAAACTTAGAAATGCAGATTCTCAGGCCCCACCCACAATGCTCTAAATCGGGAATTTCTGGGTCTGAGTGGGACCCAGAAATCTGCAGCTGGCCAGTCTCTCACAGAGATTCTGATGCTCTCCCGTTTGAGAACCACTGCTGCAGCATAAAACAGTCACACAAATGCTCGAATCACATCTGTCTCCAATCTTCTTACCACACGATCTCATAGTTAAGCTTACTACTCTAGGACCATTGCAAGTCACCTTAATTTGGACATTATTTTTTTACATTGATAAAGCAGCTATAAACCTACCCAGAAACTTAAAGCTGTTTGGGCTTTTGGCTTTTTCCTTCTTTTATAATTAGACCATCACATATGCTAAGCAAAGACATCAATATCCCTCAGAAGAAGGAGCTGACTGAGATCCTCACATGCACTCTCCAAGCAAGTAGGCCAGAATAATTTCAATTCTTGCCATGCA
Source organism: Giraffa tippelskirchi (assembly GCF_054371585.1). Classification (NCBI taxonomy): domain Eukaryota; kingdom Metazoa; phylum Chordata; class Mammalia; order Artiodactyla; family Giraffidae; genus Giraffa; species Giraffa tippelskirchi. The sequence continues at coordinate 162,254,697 of NC_137275.1, forward strand.
AGCATCTTCTCAGCAAGATGTGAGCCGGGCAAGGAAGAAAGCAAGGAAGCCCGCACTATAGAGAGCCTCTTCCACCCACAGGCGTCACCTAGTGGGCAGTGCTGAGACGGAAGTGGCCTCAGAGTGCTCACCACAGGCCTGATACCTGGCGACCTGGCTGCAACCACTGAGACCTCATTTTGCAGCAAAATGACGCAGGCCATGGGGACAGGCCAGGCTGGCTACAAAGAGGGGTGGGCAGTTCTAATCACAGTGTTTAGCTGCCCTGATGTTAACTGTGAAGATGAAAAAGTATTTTTAAAGAATATATTTAAATATATCTTATTTGAAAGTAAGACCTGAGACATTTATCACAAGGCAGCTTCCGGGTTTCAGATGCAAAGACTATCAAAATAAAAACACACATCTCTGTCTTGGCTCTAGCTAAAATGACACAGCCCTGGTTTTTCTATCAGGGTGTGTCCTGTAAAAACTCTGGACTAGGTGGTCTACTTTGTTCCAAAATTTTAGGATGCTGCGATTCCCCTAGGATGCCCTCATGTGGGTATTAATCCATGACTCCCAGGCCCTCAAGACACCTAAACCATGGTCCCCACCTTCTGCCTCTTTGATTCTGCCGCTGGCTCCAGTCACCACGCAGCTCTCCCGCTCCATGACTCATGGGAGCCATAAACTCGGTTTTACAGTGCCACTCAGACCCTGCTCAAGTCACATGAATGAGGGTGGAACATTGCTGAGTGAAGCAGGACTGTTTTACAGGAAATGCTGGCGTAACTCTCACTCACAATGGTGAGAGTGGGGCTCCTATGTGGTCAGATGTAGGCCTGATTAAACAGCAGGCTTTCCATGTGCACTGCAGCTCACACGTTTCATCAGGCATGACTGTGTCAAATACTTATGAAACTACCAAGTTTAATTTTCAGTGCTGCAAAATGCCACTCTCCACCCCTCAAATTCCCAGGTTAGAAAAGAAGTGAGTTGCTGTCTTTAAGGTTTGAGAATTGTTTAATATTTGAAGGGAAACCGGTAAAAAATCTTCGTAGAAAGGTGGCTAAATTTCAGCAGGCTGGAATACTAGAGCTGTGAGCACCCATGATTGGGCAACAGGGTGACCCCCAACCCACAGAGAGGACTCCACAATGATCAGGAGGAAACCTGGGAAACCGCCTGTGACCCAAAGAGCCTCATACTTTGGTAAGAGAGGAGAGCAGGCCTTGACCGAGGAAACTGGGTACCCCCATGCTAGCCTCACACTTCCTTGAGCAAATGACCTCTCTTTCTCACTTTCCATATTTCTGAAAGGGGGAGAAAATTATCTTGTTGCACTATTTAGAGGAATAGGAGGTGTTTGATTAATATCTTTCTAAGTAGCAGATAGTAATAAAATACCCCACTTGCATTCACAGCTTAAGGAAAGAAATATTAGCGGTATCTTTGAAATCCCTGTGTGCCCATCTTTGTGCTCCATCTAGAATATTATCAACTATTCTTTTTATGCTCTGAGGTCTGCCCATCAACCAGATAAACCGGCTTAGTACTTCACAGACCAGCACTATTATATTCACTGGCCAAGCAGAAATCATAAGAGGCTTCAAAAAAAGGGCTTCACTTCAGTTGTGAACACTCCCATTCCTGCATGCTTTGTCCCCAGTGCTTTTCTAACCTTTATCTGGTTTTTGACCTACTGCCTCATTTTAAGCACAATTTTTCCTTGGTTTCTGACCCACAGCTTCTGGGATATTTCTGATCTAACCCATGCTTTACCCTCAGCCCTCTCAGTTCCAACTTGCCTCAGTTTCCCCCACCCTGAATTCAGTTGCCAGCTCTGTGTAAGGTCTCAATATGATACATTATATGAGAGGGGGTAGTGAGCTCTGCTCGTGCTGAATGGACTGGGGGCAACAGGAGGCAAGGTGGGAGAAAGGATGCTTGGAAAAGAGATTATGAACCCAGAGACACAAGTGATGAATCTTCCCTCTTGAGAGCCTGCTGGTGTGATGACAGTGACAAGTTAACCTGACTGCAATACCATTAAGATAGTGTCAGGTTGAAAATCTACCATTTCAGACTAAAAGGCCATGTTTTTATAAGAAATTGCAAAACTCTGCACAGGTGTGTTGAGGTTTCAAGATACAGTGAGAGAGTGTCTTAAGCACAATAAAAAATGGGTGTTTCTTTCCTTTCCACATTCACTTGCTCCATCTCTTCCCTCTCTATCAATCTCTCTCAGGCCAACAACTCATTCATATGTCCTTGGAGCCATTTATATGGTGCTCAGTCCACAGAGCCAAGTGAAACCATCTGGTCCACAGTAATGAGACCTATTTTCTATTCTCAGGCCTATTCTCAGCATCCCAGGACATACCAAGAAAGGAAGAGACCTGGCCTGTGCCCAAGTGATATTTGCAACACAACAGCGATATGATAAGCCTAACTACTAAATATAAGTCAGGATCCAAATTAAGGAGCTAATAGTTCATACGGGTTCAATTAAAGTCGTATAACTATTAAGCCCTATGGAAATATTCTCGCAGTGCGGCTCTCAGACCAGCAGCATCAACATCACCTGACAACTTGTTAGAACTAAAAACTCTCAGCCTCCTCTAAAGCCTACTAGGTCATAAATTTGGTAGGGGGCAATTGTTGCTTTAACAAGCCTTTCAGGTGACTGATGACCAGTAGAATTTGCAACCCTCTGCTCTACAGCTGAGTTTCTCAAACTAAACACTGACATTTTGAAGCAGATAATTAATGTTGTGGATGCTGTCCTGTGCATAGTAGGATGTTGGAGAGCATTGCTACTAGGTGCCAGCAGGAACCTACCCCCAGTCATGACAATAAAAAAGTGTCTCCAGTCATTGTGAAATGTTCCCGAAGAACAAAATAGCCCCCAGTTGAGAACTATTGCTTTATGGTAAAGTGTTCCCTAATGTGAATAGAATTATTAAAGACAATATCACTACAGGATATTAATAACAGTGCACAACACAAGAGCATACAGTTATTCTTTTCTAAAATACTTAAGGGAGACAAAAGTCTGCACAGACTAAAAGAGTATCAAATCAATCAAGTTCTTGGAAAAATTCTAGTTCCTGGTAATTTCTGAATTATGGAGTTACAAGTGACTACTATTTTATTCTCTGTACATTTTTTGTTTTCAAGTGTTGCATTCCATATGTGTAGTATAACCAGAGCAGAACAGAGGACTTTAAAGACATAAAAGAAAAATGACTGGGATAAACACTGCTACTGCTGCTGCTGCTGCTGCTGCTAAGTCGCTTCAGTTGTGTCTGACTCTGTGCGACCCCATAGACGGCAGCCTACCAGCCTCCGCCGTCCCTGGGATTCTCCAGGCAAGAATACTGGAGTGGGTTGCCATTTCCTTCTCCAGTGCATGAAAGGGAAAAGTAAAAGTGAAATCACTCAGTCATGTCCAACTCTTAGCGACCCCATGGACTGTAGCCTACCAGGCTCCTCCATCCATGGGATTTTCCAGGCAAGAGTAGTGGAGTGGGGTGCTATTGCCTTCTCCGGGATAAACACTGAGATGTTTTTAATTCAAGTATTTCTTCCTTCACTTTAGCTAAGGAAGTATGAGTCCAAAGTGACACTTGTACTTTCTTGCCAAAACTGCTTTCATCTGACATTCAAAGGGGGTAACTAAAATTTGTACACAGTGCATATTACCTGCTACCTGCCTACCTTTATAAATTGCCTACGGCTTTCACATACAACATCTTGTTTATCACAACAATCCTTTAAAGAGTCTGAAGTTTCTTCTACTAGTAAGTTTCATATTGTTAAATTTTAGTGTCAAATGATATTCCAACAATTTTCTCCATCATAACTAACAAGCTTTGCTGTTCTTGGTTTCCCAGCCCCTAGGACAGACTCACAGTGTAGACCCTTGCTAAACAAAGCATAGTTTCCAGACAAACAGCACAGGCATCACCTAGGAAATATTTGCAATGTAGAATCTTGGGGTCACTTCAAACCTCATTGGTCAGAATCTACATTTTAGCAAAAATCCTCCTGGTCACATTAAATTAGACCATCACTGACTTGGACCAGGGAGTTGATAGTCATCTAAAAGGCTAGTATTAATATCTTATCTATTCATATTTCCCAATCTGTAGCACCATCTGCTATTTTCTCAATGTATCAGGTTTTTTCTTGTTGCAATAACAAAGTATCAGTTTGTGGACATAAACAAAAAAATACATAAATTTATATATATATATATATATATATATATATATATATATATAGGCTTACAGTTTCAGTAGACCAACATCAAGGTGTTGTCACAGCGACATGCCTTCTGAAGGCTGTAAAAGAGAATCCATCCCCCTTGCTTTTTGGCTTCTAGAGGCTACCTGCCTTCCATGGCTTATGGCTCTCCTCTCAGACTTCAACGCTAGAAGCTCTTCAGATCCTTCTTTCTCCTCCCCCTTCACTTACAAGGATGCTTGTGATTACACTGAGCCACCTGGATACTCTCTCTATCTCAAGCTCATTAACTTAATTACATCAGCAAAATACAAAATAGTAGACTCACAAATTCTAGGGATCACAAGGACCTTTTTTTTTTTTTGAGGAGGTAGGGATTATTTTTTTTCTATAACACTTGATAAATGTTTGCTGAACAAATGCTGATGAGATGTGGAAAAAAGGGAACCCTCATATATTGTTGTTGGGAGTATAAATTGGTGCAGACACTGTGGAAAACAGGGTGGAGGTTTCTCAAAAAACCACAACAAAAATAATGTTGTGTTGGCTATCCAGTATCAAAAATAAATTTTAAAAAAGAGCAAAAAAAATCCCACTAAATATAGAATTACCATATGACCCAGAAATTCCACTCTGCATATGTATCTGAAAAAAATGAAAACACTAATTCAAAAAGACACATGTACCCCAATGTTTATGGCAGCATTATTTAAAATTGCCAAGATATGAAAGCAATCTAAGTGTCCATCAGTAAATGAATGGATACAGAAGATGAAAGGATATAATGGAACATTACTCAGCCATAAAAAAGAGTAAAATTTTGCCATTTGCAGCAGCATGGATGGACTTACAGAGCATTATGCTAAGTGAAAAAAAGTCACACAGAGAAAGACAAATCTTTTTTTGTATTATATCAGTCATATGCAGAATCAAAAAAATAAAATAATGAATATAACAAAAAAGAAGCAGACTCACAGATACAGAGAACAAACTAATGGTTCCCAGTGGGGAGAGGGAAGGGCAAAATAGGGGTAGAGGATCAAGAGGTATAAATTCTTAGATGTAAAATAAGCTACAAGGATATATTGTATGACACAGAAAATATAGCCAATTTTTTATAATAACCATAAATGGAATATAACCTTTAAAAATTGTGAATCAGTATATTGTACAGCTGTAACATATATGTCAACTATATTTATATTAGAATTAATGTTTTAAATAAATTTTTAGAAAAATTTTAATAAATGTTTGCTGAATTGGACTCAAATTGGCTAAACTGATCTATGGTGGCTCACTTCTCCCCAGACTCCTACTTTCTTGGGAATATCATCTCCTTTCTAGTCACTCTGGTGCTTCCTGCAAGTCAGTCTTCCTTCCTGCCTCCTTTCCACTTTCCTGTCCCTGACCTGGCCCCCTTATTTCATCTTCAGTAAGACTATCAGTATCAGCACTCATTTCCTCCCACTCTCATCTCACCTGCCCAGCCTTGTCCATTAGCCACTGCCTCCTTCTTTTCTGCCTTCTTTCCACTGTCTTCCCCGGGACATCTACTTCTGAGGTTACCTTCCTGGCAGGAGCCTGATGGCCCAGCTACCAGACTTTCCTCTTTCAAATCTCCCTGAATATTCACAATGTTACCGTCCTGGGAAGACATCATTTCATTATTTACTCTCCAGTCAAGCTCACAAAGAAAACTCAAAGTGAGAAACCGCAAATAAATATATGATTTCATGTTTACAAAGCACATTTCCAAGGAGATTCTCAAAAATGCATAAGGTGGACTTCATTATTGCCTCTACACCATGGCAAGTAGATTAGGAGGCTAAGAAAAGCATTAACTTCTGGATGAGAACACAGACTGAAAAACTTTTGCACACATGACAGCCAAAGTTTACTTTCAGATTTCACCTCTTAAATGTGGTTTTTCCCATAAATCAGTCCATCAGATTAGCTTGATCACCACAGAGTTCCCAGGGGCAATGGGACATAGGAAAATGTTAGGATTTGGGGAATTTGGAAAGCATACCACATTGTGGGAGAGACCAAAGCAGGATGACAGGCTACAGAAACTTAGTTAAGTGGTAGGATTCAGAGAAATACAAATGGAAAAGGAGTAGCTATTCTCATACCTACAAAATAGGGCTGATATGATCTCCCAAGGTGACTCGGAGAAACAGCTGAGCCAACATGAGTGAAAAGTACTCTCCAGCTCCAATTTGTCATAGATGTTAAAGTACTAATGATGACAATAACTGTAAAAAAAAAAGTACATTAAGTTATACAAGAAAAAAAGAGAACTCAGACTAACAGCTTTGCCCACAGTGGCCTGACCATCTTAGCCTAAAATCACTAGGGGCAGGAAAAATTATGAAGCTGGGACAGACATATTCCACCTTACTGACAAAATTCCAATTTAGTTTTAGACAGCTATGTACTCAACTGAAACATTCCTCAGCCACATTGAAGCTATGAATGGCCAAGGGAAGCTCTGGACATTGAGGCATAAACAGAAACCAGACAAAAATGTCTGAGAAAGTTTTGTTTTCCTGTCACAAATATTGACCTTTCCTCTTTATCTGTTTCCATGTATATGTGTGTGGAGAGCAGGTGTAATGGCTGAAACTGCGGCAGCTATGTTGTATGCATGACAGAGGGCAAAAAATTGACAGACCTCAATACTGAAATCCTTGAGCTACTGAATCAATACAAATAACTTTCTATCTCTAGAGTTCTTTTTGCATGAGAAAAAAAGTAAGCCCTTAATTGTTTAAGCAGCTATTATGCCCATTCTTTGAATTTTCTCATCCTTGCACCTAAACAATTCTTTACTGATACAGAAGCCTCACATAGGCACTAGAACTGGTCCTGGGCAACCTTGTGCCTTTGATAAAATGAGGTTTTGACACTTCCCCAGCTTCACTCCCAAAGTCCATCTCCTTCATGATATCCCCTACTCTCTCCTCATTAGCCCACTTCTCAGAAAGCTCAAATCATTGAGATTTAGTGCAGTCCTGAAAAGTATCACGCTATTAGATTCCACCGCCTAACTCACAAGACCTCTCTGTCCTCATATGATTAAATTAATCTCTGGCATTTCACAGTGTTTAATAATTGTAGGAAATTATTTTATTTTATTTACATTATCTCACCCCTAAAACAAGTCCTTAGAGCCATGATTTTCAAAGTGTGGTCCCTGGCCTGAGCAACATCAGCACCACTGGAAGAAATGCAAATTCCTCAGAAACCTTGAGGACTGGTGCAGCAATCTGTGCTTTATCAAGCCATCCAGGGGATTCAGATGTGTGCTAAAGCTTGAGGGCCATTGCTATAGTGCATTATGCACATTTTTCAGATAAAGAAGTTGCGGCTTTTGTGAATTATACTGACTTATCAAAGACCTCATAATAATGGGTTGGAAAAAGGCCTTCTGGCTCTTATCTCAGGGTTAGATTAAATACTACAAGTACTTTTCCATCCAGATACATGTCATTCTAAAGGGAGCTGTCATTTTGAGAAAAAAAGAAAACCTTATAAATTCACTCACTCTAGAGTACTGATAATCTGATAATATTTGCTTTTCCTTCTCAAGGGAGTTTGCATTTAAAAGAAATCCAACTCAAATCACAATGAGATATATGCAATAGAATGACTGTTAGTAAAATAAAATGAAACAACAGTGTTACAGAGGATATGGAGAAACTGGAAGTTTTGTGTACTGCTGATGGGAATGTAAATTAGTGTATCCATTATAGAAAAAGTATGATGGCTTCTCAAAAATTAAAAATAGAATTACTATAAGTTCAGTTCAGTTCAGTCACTCAGTCGTGTCCGACTCTTTGTAACCTCATGAACCGCAGCATGCCAGGCCTCCCTGTCCATCACCAACTCCCAGAGTCTACCCAAACCCATGTCCATTGACTTGGTAATGCCATCTAACTAACTCATCCTCTGCTGCCCCTTCTCCTTTTGCCTTCAGTCTCCCAGCATCACGGTCTTTTCCAATGAGTCAGCTTTACGCATCAGGTGGTAAAAGTATTGGAGTTTCAGCTTCAACATCAGTCCTTCCAATGAACAACCAGGACTAATCTCCTTTAGGATGGACTGGTTGGATATCCCTGCAGTCCAAGGGACTCTCAAGAGTCTTCTCCAACACCACCGTTCAAACGCATCAATTCTTCGGCATTCAGCTTTCTTTATAGTCCAACTCTCACATCCATACATGACCACTGGAAAAACCATAGCCTTGACTAAACGGACCTTTGTTGGCAAAGTAATGTCTCTGCTTTTTAATATGCTGTCTAGGTTGGTCATAACTTTCCTTCCAAGGAGTAAGCATCTTTCAATTTCATGGCTGCAATCACCATATGCAGTGATTTTGGAGCCCCCAAAAATAAAGTCAGCCACTGTTTCCCCTGTTTCCCCATCTATTTGCCAGGAAGTGATGAGACCAGATGCCATGATCTTAGTTCTCTGGATGTTGAGCTTTAAGCCAATTTTTTCACTCTCCTCTTTCACTTTCATCAAGAAGCTCTTTAGGTCTTCTTCACTTTCTGCCATAATGGTGGAGTCATCTGCATATCTGAGGTTATTGATATTTCTCCCAGCAATCTTGATTCCAGCCTGTGCTTCCTCCAGCCCAGCGTTTCTCATGATGTATTCTGCATATAATTTAATTAAGTAGGGTGACAATATACAGCTTTGACGTACTCCTTTCCCTATTTGGAACCAGTCTGTTGTTCCATGTCCAGTTCTGTTGCTTCCTGACCTGCATACATATTTCTCAAGAGGCAGGGGCAGCGTCTGAGGACAGGGGCGGCCGGGAGGAGCTACCCCATGTGCAAGGTAAGAAGCAGAGGCTGCGCTTTGCTGGAGCAGCTGTGAAGAGATACCCCACATCCAAGGTAAGAGAAAACCAAGTAAGACAGTAGGCACTGAGAGAGGGCATCAGAGGGCAGACAGACTGAAACCACAATCACAGACAACTAGCCAATCTGATCACACGGATCACAGCCTTGTCTAACTCAATGAAACTAAGCCATGCCGTGTGGGGCCACCCAAGACGGATGGGTCATGGTGGAGAGGTCTGACAGAATGTGGTCCACTGGAGAAGGGCATGGCAAACCACTTCAGTATTCTTGCCTTGAGAACCCCATGAACAGTATGAAAAGGCAAAAAGGTAGGACACTGAAAGATGAACTCCCCAGGTAGATAGGTGCCCAATATGCTACTGGAGATCAGTGGAGAAATAACTCCAGAAAGAATGAAGGGATGGAGCCAAAGCAAAAACAACACCCAGCTGTGGATGGGACTGGCGATAGAAGCAAGGTTCGATGCTATAAAGAGCAATATTGCATAGGAACCTGGAATGTTAGGTCCATGAATCAAGGCAAACTGGAAGTGATCAAACAGAAGATGGCAAGAGTGAACATCAACATTCTAGGAATCAGCGAACAAAGATGGACTGGAATGAGTGAATTTAAATCAGATGACCATTATATCTACTACTGTGGGCAGGAATCCCTTAGAAGAAATAGTCAACAAAAGAGTCACAAATTCAGTACTTGGATGCAATCTCAAAAACAACAGAATGATCTCTGTTCGTTTCCAAGGCAAATCATTCAATATCACGGGAATCCAAGCCTATGCCCCAACCAGTAACGCTGAAGAAGCTGAAGTTGAACAGTTCTATGAAGACCTACAAGACCTTCTAGAACTAACACCCAAAAAAGATGTCCTTTTCATTATAGGGGACTGGGATGCAAATGTAGGAAGTCAAGAAACACCTGGAGTAACAGGCAAATTTGGCCTTGGAGTACAGAATGAAGCAGGGCAAAAGCTAACAGAGTTCTGCTGAGAGAACACACTGGTGATAGCAAACACCCTCTTCCAACAACACAAGAGAAGACTCTACACATGGACATCACCAGATGGTCAGCACCGAAATCAGACTGATTATATTCTTTGCAGCCAAAGATAGAGAAGCTCTATACAGTCAGCAAAAACAAGACCGGGAGCTGACTGTGGCTCACATCATGAACTCCTTATTGCCAAATTCAGACTTAAATTGAAGAAAGTAGGGAAAACCACAAGACTATTCAGGTGTGACCTAAATCAAATCCCTTATAATTATACAGTGGAAGTGAGAAATAGATTTAAGGGACTAGATCTGATAGAGTGCCTGATGAACTATGGGCGGAGGTTCATGACATTGTATAGGAGACAGGAATCAAGACCATCCCCAAGAAAAAGAAATGCAAAAAAGCAAAATGGCTGTCTGAGGAGGCCTTACAAATAGCTGTGAAAAGAAGAGAAGTGAAAAGCAAAGGAGAAAAGGAAAGATAAACCCATTTGAATGCAGAGTTCCAAAGAATAGCAAGAAGAGATAAGAAAGCCTTCCTCAGCGATCAATGCAAAGAATTACTATATGATCCAGCAATTCCACTTCTAGGTATATATCCAGAAGAACTGCAAACAGGAACTTGAACATGAATGTGTACAGCAATGTTCACACCAGCACTGCTCACAAAAACCAAAAGGCAGACAAAATCCAAATGTCCATCAACAGATGAATGACAAATAAAATGTGGCATATATGTAGTAGAATAATATTCAGTCTTGAAAGCAAAGTATATTTGACACATGCCACCATGGATGAAACTTGAGGACATTATGCTAAGTGAAACAAGTCAGTCACAAAAGTACAAATATAGTATCCACGTATATGTGGTACCTAGAGTAGCCAAATTCACAGAGACAGAAACTAGAATGGTGATTGCCAAGGTCTGGAGGGGTAGGGGTAGGGAGAGTAAAGAAGGAAGTTACTGTTTAATAGGTACAGAATTTCAGTTTTTCGACATGAAAAGAATTCTGTGGATGGAAAGCGATGATAGTAGAACAGCAATATGAATGTAGTTAATGCCACTAAGCTGTATGCTTAAAATGATTATATTATAAATTTTATAGTATACATTATATGTATATCATCACAATTTTATATATATTCACTAAAAATTTTAAATTCACTTTAAAGAAAAGAAAAATAGAAGTATTATGCAACTTATAGAATTCCTGTTCACTTCTAAGCAAAGCATTGGTGATAATACAATCTGGGTGACTTGCTTGACACCACACAAAACACATCTCCAACATGACTCTTGAGCTCCATACAGAATCCTGAAGCACAGCAGAGAGTAAACAAAAGTCAGTGGTTTTTCACTCCCCTCAGGTGCAGGGTGTCACTGAGGGTTTATTTCTTAAAGATTATTATTATAAATATATCAAATTGGGAAACAGAGTCTTGGCAAGGCTGAAACTGTTAGGCTTGGCATCTACCATTTCGAGTAAAGGAAAACAATAAAAACCTCTATTCACTAACAAACGCCTCCTTTCCTTATAATAATGGTACTGGTTTACAAGCAAGAGAAGGCAGATAACCAACAAGGAGCTCTCTGCTTCTAGTAAGTCCATCTTGGGGACAAATGTGTCCTTTAGGAGTGTTTGTCATCCATTGTGTGGGAAAACAGAGATGGTACGGGTCAAATGTTGATTGCCAGAATCTGTCATTATTTTCGACAAAGGGCTTTACTAATTCTTACTCAATATTTTTTTCATTCTGAAATAATTTCATAATTTCTGAAAATATGCAAAAATTGTACAGAGAACTTCCATTTTGCCTTTACTCAGATTCACTAATTATTACCATCGTGCCACATTTGTTTTCTCATTCTTCTACCTGTACATACTTTATTATTTATTTCCTTTCAGAGCCATAAGAAAATGCTCCATTTCCTCTTAATATTTCAGTATATAGTCCTTAAAAACAAAGTGTTTTTATGGTGCTACAATTGCTATCTAATTCAAGAAATTTAACACACATACAATAGTTTTATCTCATCGACAATTCATAATCTAGTTTTATCAATTGTACCAATAATACCTTTTTTTTATAACATTCCTTTCTCCAGTATAGGATATAGTTAAGGATCACAAACAGTATTGAATTTTATATGTCATGTCCTTTTCATGTCTTTTAAACTGAAACACTTCTCAGTCCTTCAGGACAGGTCAGCTATTACACAGAATACTATCATATAAAATATTCCTCAATTTGGGTTTGGCTCATGTTTCCTTATGATTAGATTTGGTTATATACCATGAGATTGCACCCTTGAAGTATCAAATCTAGAGCCACACAAGCCCATCCTTGGTGAAAATGATTTTTATTGCTAACTTAAGGTGTTGTCCAATTTCTCCACGTATATTTATTATTTTCCTCCCTTCCACTGAAGAAAAAACACACCTCTGGACAGACATTTTGAGACCATGCAAACATTCTGCTTCACATGGGAATTTAGCATCTACTGATGATTCAAGCCTAAAACAATCTTTGCAGTGATGGTTGCAAAACAGTGATTTTCCCAACTACACCACTCCCTCCATGTTTACGTGTACAAAAGGAAGAATCATCTTTTTTTCTCCTATTTCAATTTATATATTTGTTAGTACAGACTCATGGATTCTCACTTTATTCAATGGATTACAACTAATTACTGTTCTTGTTTCTTTTGATGCTCAAGTTTTTCCAGATTTGACCAGCAGGAGCCCCTTTAGTTGGTTCTTGTACCCTTTTGACAGGTCCCTATCATTTTTATGAGAACTTCTTTACTTTCTGGCATAACAACATGTTCCAAGATCATCTTGTACCTTCATGGTCCCAGTCCTGAAATTGGTAATTTCTCAAAGGAGCTCTATTTCATTTTTCTTTTCCCCAAATTTATAGCATATTGAGATGGAATTGTTTTGTTTTGCTTTTGATGACTGACTGGGATTCATCTTTATATCTCTTTCATATTATCATTAGAGATTTTTTAACGAATAAGATACAGTGTGTGGGAAAGACATGAGCTTTGGAAACAGATCTGAGTCTGAACACTGGCTCTATTACTTGCTAAGGCTCTGATGCTGGGAAAGATTGAAGGCAAAAGGAGAAGAGGGCAGCAGACGACCAGATGGTTAGATAGCACCACCAGCTCACTGGATATGAGTGTGAGCAAACTCCGGGAGAGAGTGAAGGACAGGGAAGCCTGGTGTGCTTCAGTCCATGGGGTCGCAGAGTCAGACATGACTTAGTGACTGAACAACAACAACAAAAGGGAATCTGTGAAATTTTCCCTTTTACTCCTTTTCCCCCATTTCCTGGTTCCTCTCCTCAAGGCAATCAGCATTCCCAACACTCCAACAAAACAACAAAATTATTTAACTTCTTTAAGCCTTTGTTTCTTCTACCTTAAAATGTGAGGATAACTCCACCTCACACGGTTATTATGAGGCTTAAAGAGACATAACAGCTTTAAAGTTGCCAACTAAGATCCTGACACACAGTAAATACTCAATAAATTTACTTTTAATTACCATATTATACAATTTTAATGAGATTTTTTTTTCCTCTCACAATCCCTTCAACTGCTTCCTATGAAGCCCTAAAGAGCCATAGATTTACCTGCCCCTGGTACTGTTCATTATCTCCAAAAAGTCTGCCCATAATCTCCAATTCTCACTTTATCCTTTCAGCATTCTTTGGCATAGGACAGATGCTTAATGATGTGATGTGGGAAGGAAGGAAGAAAAATCATATGATTATCTAAGAACATGCAAACAAAGCATTCAATAAAGATCAGTGATCACAGAGAATTATTTCCCTGAGTTTAAATAAACTACATGCCACAAACGTATATTAAACATCACATATAATAGAGAAACATTTCACTTATTTCCACTAATAATGAATACCAAACAAGAATGCCCCATATCACTTCTTCATTTAACAAGAGAAACTGACCAATGCTGTAAGGCAAAAAAGGAAAAAACAAAAGACGTAAGAAGTATAAGGATTAGACAAAGAAGATAAAACTTACTGTGCTCAGAGAATAGCATTAACCACAGAGAAAACTCAAGAGTTTCAATAAATTATTAATATTAGAACTTCTAGAGTTTAGCAAGAGTGTTATAAGATAAATCTACAAAAACAGTAATATCCCTCTATGCTAGCAATGATGAACTAGAAAGTAAGATGCCATTTACATTCACAACAAAAATTACAATGTATCTAGGAACTAACAACATATGACCTTTATAAAATAAACACTAAAAATATTCTGTTAAAGTACATAAAGGAAAGTCTGAATAAATAGAGAAATACTGGAATGATGTCAATGCTTCTCAAATTAATCTATCTACTCAAGGCAATCTCATCAAATTTCCAAGGGGATTTTTTAAAGAACTCCATAAACTCATACTAAAATGTATATGGGAAAGTAAAATTCCACAAATAGCTAAGGCAATTTTGAAACAGACAATCAAGGAGGAGACACTCACCCCACCAGATACTGAGACATATTACAAAGCTGTGCAAACAGCATGGCACTGAACCAGGAGTAGGCACACAGACCAATGGAAAAGAACAGAGTTTTTAGAAGCAGTACCACACATACACAGGAATTTATGTGAGATAAAGTTGGTACCACAAAACAAGAAGAAAAGGATGAATCGTTTATATTAATAAATTCTGATGGGAAAGTAGATCACCAAGATGAGGCAAAATAAGGCTGGACCTTAGAACTTATACGAGACTAGTAAAAAAGGTGTACTTCAGATAGATTAAAGGGACAAATGTGAGAGGTAACTTTATGAAGAAAATATAGATGAGACCTGAGGGAACAAAAAATGCAAAGAAAATGTACAATAGGTACATTTTTTATATAGGGTTAGTGGAAGACTTCTGGAACAAGACACTAAAAACATAAATGCTAACATTAAAAAACTGTTGATTTGATTGTGTCAAAATAAAGTTGCTGGGGAACAACAACAACAGAAAGAACAAAATGTGTTTCTTGAAGAATAAAAAAGATAAAAGAGAAATAGGTGGTGGTAACCTAATGATTCCCCTATATTCCCAGCCCCTGGAATCCTATTTTGTCATCATCGCTGGCTAGTTTGTTACAAATTAGAAAAACAGGAATTTTACAAGGACAGCTGGCTTCTTGTACAAATAGAGATGCTAGAATTTTTCAGGTAGAGAGGACAAAGCCAACATGATGTTGTCCCCCAACTGAGACGAGATTGATCATGGGAGGTGATGAGCCACTGCCCATCTGGAAAGGAAAGAAAAAGGATTATCAGTTTCCACTGTCAGATGGAAATGGATCATCAACAATCAACTTCCCAGGGGAGTCTGGGGGAGAATTGATACATTTGGCTGAGTCCCTTTGCTGTTCACTTGAAATTCACAACATTGTTTGTTAATCAGCTATACCTCAATACAAAATAAAAACTTAAAAAAAATAATAAAGAACACCATAGACAAATTAAGAGATGAGAATTTAGGGGGAAATATTTTTAACACAAAACCAGCAAGAACTTTGCACCAAATAATATGCAAACAACTCCTGAAAATCCGTAAGGAAAAAGTGGGAATTCCAATTTTAAAATGAGCAAAGTATTACAAAGGTAATTAATTCTCAGAAACAGAAGCCCAAGTAACTAAAAAGAATATTAAGAGATACTCAGATTCTTCAGTAAACAAAGAAATTTAAGTGAAAATAAGACTATTACCACTGAAGAAAATTAAAAGTTGCTAATTCTAGAGAAGGCAGGATATAGCAAAATAGAAACTCTGGGATACCTTTGGGGAAACTGCAAACTGGTACAGTCTTTCTAGAAAACCGCGTATCCTCTATGATTCCAAAATCTCCTTCTGGTTCTTTTAAGTCAGAGAAATTCTTGCACAGCTTCATGGGGGATCTGTATGAGGTCATTGGTGGTGGTAGGGTCTGTGGTACTGGGACTTGAAAATAGCCTCCATGTCCATCAGTAGGGGAATAATAAAATACAGTAGATGCAATGGTGGTTGCCAGGGGCTGAAGGGAAAGGAGAATGTGGAGTTGGTGTTTAACAGTTAACTTTTGGTTTGGTAAAATGAACAAGTTCTGCAGAAAGACAGTAGTGATGGTTGTAGAATCATGTGAATGTACCTAATGCCAAAGAACTGTACACTTGAAAATAATCAAATGGTAAATTTTATGTGATGTATATTTTACCAGAATTTTTAAAATATTTTTTAAATACAGTGGATGCTCACTATGCAATACCTTGCAGGAGTTAAAAATACTGAGCTAACTAGCTACAGCCATATGATATTAAATACAAGATTGAATCACAATTAAAAACACAAATATGTTCCAAACAGCACTCTATATTTTAGTAAGACACACACATCTTTAAAGACTCATTATCAACATATTAGTTGGAAATACATTGGGGAGAGGGAACTTGGAGCGGAGGTTGGGGAATTAGAGGAAAAAAAATGATAAAATAAGAGGGATTTACATGGACCAATAATGAACGACAGTAAAGTATTATGAACTTAAAAGTTTGCACCTTAAAAAGAAATTACATCATACATATGAAAACCCTTTGAAATGATATAAAGTCTTACAGTTTATAGTTTATTATTTCCTTCATTGAAGAGGAATAAAATGAACCAAAATAGATTTGACTCCTAATTTTTTGGATCTTCAGTGAATTCTGAAAAATGGTGATCCACACATTAGATAAGCATCACACATTGGAAGTTCATCTATATTTTATGAGCTTGTAAATGTCTCCAGTGATCTCTCATTACCACAAATTTCTTTTTTTCTCTTTTTTTATATTCTATTCCATACTGAGCCAGATTAAGAGGTAGGTCAGGTAGGAGTTGCCTGGGGTACTAGTATTTAAGAGGTGCTAAAAATATCACTAGAATTATAGCAAGATGGAAAAAATTATTTTTCCTAGCGCTCATGTTACCAAGAGCACTTTGCAAGGTTAGAAAAGAATTGAGTTATAAATTGTGTGGGGTGGGACTGTGTGTGGCCCCTCTCCCAGGGAAACACACGAAAAATAATAAGAATTGTTTAAACTCAGGGAAACAAGATCATAATGCAGAGTCTGCACAACTCCAGCAGATGTCATTTACATATGAGCTGCAAGGCTGTCCACAGTGACCTTGTTTAAACTGCCACCATAAGAGGCTTGCTCAATCATTTAGGTGAACAAACAACCCCACTCAATCAGAATGCAAGGCTTTTGTTTCAAATGTGAGATAAGCATGTTTGGGGCTGGAGTTGAATTATTTGGGAAAACAGAGAAGCAGAGCACCACTCATGCTTCTCCCACACAGCCTAAATAAAAATTGGATACATATTTACAGAGCATCAAGGCACCAAGTATGAGACTGCCCGGGGAGCCACCTGCTCCTATCCAGCTCTGCTCCCTAACGAAGAAGGACAGATTCAACAGAAGCTCCTCTAGTTTAGAACACTGAACCCCCATGTGCCAGACCTTCAGAGTCTAACTGCCCTTCATCTGGCCATCCTTCCTTACATGGCAGGAAGAGGTACGAGTAGTGGATGGCAGGTGGCCAACAGTGGTCAAGGGGTTCTCTGTGGAATCATTTGCTTACTGAGCAAAGCCAGCATGGCCATGCAGAAAACCAGGCCAAGAATCCTGGCCTGAGCCTACAAAAAGGGCATTTTTGAGAAGAGGGACAGGCATCTTTAGATCCTCACTCTTAGGAAAAAAAGATGTGAGCCACTACTAATTCCTAAAGGCATTTTGGGACTATCAAGAGAACAGTTTGTTCACTAGTTTTGTTTGTTTATGCATATTCTGTAGGATGTTTGGTAACCACAGTCCTTTAACTTCTCTTCTCAATTTAACACATCATAATCCTAGGTGTAAAGCGGACATCTATAAAAGTATTTCCTAACAGCTTAAGAATGATTAGGGTTTCAACTGCACTGTCATACATCAGTTAGCAGTTTTCCTTCAAATATCCCATTTTTTTGTTCAGTACACATATTAAGCTGTTTAGTAATTTGTCTTATGTAATAAGCAGTTCACAATATTTTGCTCATTGACTCTTCGGAAAGACGTAGAAGCTGAAACACAAAGCAAAAAAATGATCTCTTCTGGTTAAAGTTTAGCATCCCTGAGTTTCATCTATCAACTGAACAAACTTTCACTGAATGCCAGGCACCATAACAGGCATTGAATACACTTGTGGGGGCCCTGCCCTGGTGGCACTTAGAGTCTGACAGCAGCATGGTTTAGCAGGAGTACCACGCTAAGGCTAAAACCTGTGTCTTTTCCAGCCTATTATGCCCATCCTTTCCTGGGAAAAGCCACTGCCTCAAAATCAGGAAGTCTCTCAAAATGAGGAGTCGAACCAGATCGTTTCAAAGGTCTTTTCCAGCTTTTGAATTTGAATTTAAAAAGTTGAATGAAGCCTTTCTTATATGTAATGAATTCTAATTAAAAAAAAAAATACAGTCTACACTAGAGCATAAGAAAAGCATTTTACGCACACTACTGTTATTCATTGGCTCAGGAGGTAAAGAATCCATCTGCACTGTCAGAGCCACAGGAATAGCGGGTTCGATCCCTGGGTCAGGAAGATACGCTGGAGGAAGAAATGGCTATCCATTGCAGCTTTCTTGCCTGGAAAATCCCATGGACAGAGGAGTCTGATAGTTTTCAGTCCAAAGGGGTCACAAAGAGTCAGAAAGGACTGAGAGACCGAACACAGACACACGCACTGTCATTCATCCTAAAAGTTCTCCGAGGCAAACACAGATAGCCCTAGTTTGGGGAGCAGACTAGCAAGGGCCGGGTGGAACACAACCCAGGTCTTCTGGGACAGAACTCGAGACCTTGCACTCAGTGCCTTTTTAAACTGCCTCTGAGGTTTGTCCCTAGTTTTCAACAGTATCGTTTCCAGGCTCTGCTTGTGACCTACCAGCTGTCAAACGTCAGTGTTTCAGCTCTGTATAGGTCAACCACTTACTTCCTCTCTGTGAAATGAGCAGCCAGCCTCTAGAAACGCATCCCTTTGTACCAAGCTCCAGCGAACTAGAGGAGCTATAATCTCAGGGATGTGCCCTGGTGACTGACAGCAGTGTGGCGCATGCTCCTTGAGGCTCTCCCCACTGAGGGTTGAGAGGCGTTCGCATACTTTACGTGCTCTGCTTGAAACATACATGCTGAAGCACCAGTATGATACATCTGTTCCCTTGACTTTTTAACCAAAGAGTGCTAGTTTATTGCTGAGCTTAAGGATAAAAGAAGCAAGAAATGAAAGTTGGGTTGATTTTTTTTCAAGTTTCCTCCTCACTAAGTACAATCAGATGTTGGACTCTCAGAGCCTGATGCTGGGTGGATGGTCATTTCACTTTGCCTTGCAATTTATCAGCTCGTTTTTTGAGGTAACACTTTTCATCACAAAAGAAAACTCAGGACCCTATACAAATATTTTCAGTTAAACATATTGAGTCCTAATGTTGTGCCTGAAAAAAAAATCAAATCAAACAAAAACAATATCAAAACTGATTTATGAGGTTTTGTGGGAAAACAACTGTCCTTTCATCTCTGGAGACACAGTTTATCTTTGCCCTGGAGTACTCGCTGGAATTCTGGGCAAAGGGTACCTATTCAGAAGTAATCTATCCAAGACCTAAGGAGCTCCATCACAAACCAGAGATCAAACATGTTTTATGTTCTTTCTGGTCCAGGATTAAAACTGCAGACCTATTATATTTTAATGCACAAATAAAGAACCAAGCAGGGAAATCTGCTGCCTCAGCAAACACCTTCATCCAAAAGAAAAAATTATTTGTGATATCAAAGCCAGTGAGTGTCTCCACTGAGTATCTCAAAGATGGGGAGGGAGGATGAGCCCTTGCAAAGGAAGTGAGGGAAATGAATGTGTCAGTGGTTTGACATGTCTTTTCATGGGGAAAAGAAAATGCCAAAGTGCTCATGTTCACCCCTGGCTCTAAGAAATGTGTGTTCCTTTAGGGTGTGTGGTGCAAGAAATTTCTCTACATCTTTATCCTATGGCCAAGAGGATCTTTTCCCCTGGGCCAGAGATTATTATGTGGTCTCCAGGTACATCATCCAGAGTTCCTCCAGATTTCCATACCTGGATTTCAGCATAGGAACATACTAAGTGTACAGGTTTTTTTCAGGAAATGCAGAGATCCCTGAGCACCTAAAGAGACCTAGGACTACCAAACTGTGGTTGGTACCAAATGGGGTCTACTTGACTCAGGAGTCTCTCTTCTGGTCTCTGGTAGCAATGCCTAGGCCCTATCTCTTCATCTTCCTGACTAGGGTTGATTGGTCCAAGGATGGTACTTTACCCAAGCCTGACCAATCAGAGTTCTTTCCCAGGACTTTTAAATGGAACAAAGGTAAGAAGTCAGTATTCTCAGGGGTGAAAGCTATGAAATATGATGCTTGGGAGGGACTTGGTCTGCAGTGAGAGAGAATGAAGGAGGAATACCGCAAGAAGAAGCCATGATAGATGTTAGACATGAGAGAATCCGGTACAGAGATAAATGTCCCAGTTCCAGTTGTTCCTGAAGGGAAGCCTGAATGTTTCCTTGCTTCTTTTGAGATCTTATTTATAAATCCTTCTTCAATTATATAAGAAACCCCTGTATTTCAAATATTCTCCATTTCTGCTTAAACTAAATACTTAAGGGTTAGATTTCTGTCACTTGCAACACAAAGTATTCTAACACAACACCCAATACACAATCCTGTCAGCAGGAGTTGGTGAGTGGATATTCTTCTCCCAGGCACATATCAGTTTATGGAGGGTAGTGGTATTTCTGCAAACCCAAAATCTAGTCTACATCAAAAAACTTACTTTGTTTAATGCCTTAAATCTACAGGATGCACTACCAAAATTATTCAAGATACATTGAATTTTGAGAACAAGCATAAATGAATCATGAATATGCCTTTCAAATACTCCTGCCCCTACCTTCATTCCAGTGTCCTAGTTTATTCTGTATTATTTAGGGTTTAGGTCTCCTGTGAATAAAAGACCTAAAGATTACAATAAGAATCTGGAAAGAGGAACATTTCTATCCTGTCCTGATTTGGCAACATCTAATATCCGGCATTCTCATCCTCAGTAGGCTTCACTTTGAGTGTAAGCCATTTTCAGTCATTACTTCATTAGCAGAAACTTAGATACTGAAAAAAATTAAGTTATTCTTTGCTAATAAGTATCCAAGTTTTTCTAGTGATGAATTATGAAAAAATTGCATCCTTTATTTTCTCAGAAATAATGTTGGATTCTGATTAAGTGTTTTAAAACAGTGTAGTCCAGGAAAATACAACTTGTTTAAAAATCAGCTGTATGTCTGGCAGTGATCTGGGAACCTATTGGTTATGAACATCCACATTCTAAAAATCTTTCTTGATCACAAAGGTAGGCTTTAAGCCAAAAGGCTTTCCCACAAATAAAAAAGACAGGTTAGAACATAGAATATAGCTGCCAGGAAAATCCATTTTTGGAAAACGATAAACGTCGATATAGTAACTACCCAAAGTTAGTGTATACTTATTGAGTACACACAATATAAGACCTAATTTAAATCTGTGTGACATCCCGGTGACATACATGTAAGTATTTCCACTTTATGGACAAGAACAGAAAGGCATAGAATATTCGTATCTTGCACAAAATTATGCAAAAAGTATGTGCATCCCAATAAGAGGTTTATGAAGAGTGTTCCCTTAGTTCCCCTAGCTGGATGGAAAAGCATGCTAATCGATGTTTCCTCAGTATCTATCTGATCCATGAGATCATAACTATTCACCATTGCCTGGTAGTAGGTGCACCAAAAGGCAAGCAGAGCTCTGGAGTTAAATTTACAAACTCCAATCCAATGAGTTTTCAATGGGAAAGCTACAAGAGTTGTGAGTGATGAGGAACTGATTCATGAGATTATGGAGGTTGAAATTCTTGCCATCTGCAAGCTGGAGACCCAGGACAGTCAATGGTGTAATTCAGTATGAGTCCAAATGCCTGAAAACCAGGAAAGCCAAGTGTAAACCTCAATCCAAAGGCAGAAGATGAGATAAGATGTCTGAGTTCATGCAGTGAGGCCGGAAAAAGGGACTCATTCCTCCTTCCTCTATCTTTCATTCTATTTGGGCCCTCGATGGACTGGACAATGCCCATCCACAGTGGGGAGGGCAGTCTACTTTACAGAGTCCTCCGACTCAAATGCTGATCTCATTGGGAACCACCCTCTCAGACACATCCAGAAATTATGTTTAATCTTGGGCACACTGTGGCCCCACCAAGTTCACATCGTAAGATTAACCCTTTGTCAAACTGGCATCTACATGCATCTCTTTGATCTTTAAATAAAACAGTAATAAGGTCGTACTTCTGCCTAACATGATATAACTATATTGTGTAGGCTGAATTCACAGTAACCTCCACCTCAGGACAAATGGGAGGTAAAGTCCTTAAGTCATGTTTACTCTTCATCATATCCCATAACTTATAGACTATGATGTAAAATTAACAATATTTAAATACAGTGATATAAAATTAATACATTTTATGCTACATGATAAGGGAATAAGAGAGGAAAGAAAACAAAGATTATACACACACATACACACATATTCAATGCAAAATAGGGAGGAAACATTCATGACACTACCTGTGAGGAGGGAGTACTTTTCAACTTGCCAGAAAAAGGCAGATCCTGGCCGGAGGCAGCCAGCCACCATGGCTCTGGCCACATTACCATGTCATGCACTGTTCACAATCCACTTTGTCATGGACACAGCCTTAGGATCCACTGTGATTCAGTGCTGCAAGGCAGGCCCTGCAGGAATCTAAACCTATAACATAAATGAGAAATACAGTGGTGTTTTCACTGTGAGTGAAGGTGGCTCAAATGCTTTTGTCTTCCAAGTCTGATAAGGGAGCACTTTCCAGGGGAAAGAGGGAAATGAAACCGGGCAACACATGCCATGGTTTAAAAGAAGGAAGTGGGATGCTGACCAAGTTGGCTGACAGGTTTGTTTCTTACAAACAAGAAGTCAGTTAGCGGTGTCATTTTGAGAGCACCTACAGACTGGGCTGTCATCATGAAGCTGTAATGCCCTCACCACACCTGCAGGCAACTTTGACCCACACTTCCTAATGACTCATCTTCCCAGCCACCTTCACCTCTGCCAATACAACACAATGTGCCTTTCCCTCAAGATTCAACAAAGTCATTTGTTTTACTGGAAGTGTGTGTGCGCGCACTTAGTCGCTCAGTCATGTCCAACTCTTTGTGACTCCATGGACTGTAGTCCACCAGGCTCCTCTGTCCACGGGTATTCTCCAGGCAAGAATACTGGAGAGGGTAGCCATGGCCTCCTCCAAGGGATCTTCCGAACCCAGGGATCAAACTCAGGTCTCCCACGTTGCAGGCAGATTCTTCAGATTACCGTCTGAGCCACCAGGGAAGTACTTTACATTTAATCAAAATCTAATCATTTTACGCCACTTTGCATTCTTTGTCCCCACTTTCCTGAAACTGTCACCTCCAAGAGGGAGAGAGAAAGTTGGGTACAGTGCCAAAGGGTATGGATTTTAGAGCCTGAGAGACCCAAAAACCTTGAACAGATTCTTTACTCAAGCTCACTGTCCTCATTTGTGTCTGTATCTCTTGTTATGACTTTTAAATGAAAGGTACCATGTCATAAGTAGTAGGTATTAGCTAACTCACTGGCCAATGTGCTCACACACATCTGTGCACACACCTATACTCATCAACAGCCTGGTGACAAGGAAAGCTCACCAGAATGAAAATCAAGGGATCTGCAACCTTGAACAGTTCACACTCCTGTAAGCCACAGTGTCCTCCTCTGCACAGTGAAAGGTTGCACAGTCCTCTCTCTCTCTATCCAAAGGGAGTGGATGGGGAGATTGGTTCTGAGAACCCCGACAGACACCAAAATCTGTGAAGCTCAAATCCTGTAGATATAATGGTACAGTACAATGAATAGTCACCCCTCAGTACTGAGGGTTCTGCATTCACTAATTCAACTGAATGGCAGACACCGAGTCTACATTAAGTCAACGTTAAAGCAGCTCAACATGAATTGGCATGGAATGTGTCCCAGGATACAGTACTAAGGGCAAAGTGCAGAACTCTGCGCACGTCGTCTCCCATTCATGCATCTGTGTCCATAGACTATCTCTGGAAAGATATGTAATGAATGAGCAATAGCAGTTGATTCTGAAGAGGGGATTCAGGAGCTTACTTTACACTGTATATCCTTTATAGTCTTGCACCATGTACATTCTTCACCTATTTTTTTTAATAGTTTAAAATCTAGGAAAGAGGTCCATATTATGAGTGGGTACAAAATGGCTCATTTTTATTATAGCATGTGTTTGCTTTTATGATAATTTTATGTTTATTATGTTATAAAATTAAATGACATAGTCTACAGTTCTGTAAAATCTCGAGGCTAAATTTTTCCATCTTAATAATTAGCCTTTAAAACCATGTAATTCTCCTTGCAGAATATTTGAAGTTACAGGCTCTTGGTGAAGAGAAATACCTTCTAGGGAATATCACGGGTCAAAGGTAGGGAGAGCAACTTGATTTGGATCAGGCCCTTTATATACATTAAACTACTTAATACTCTTAACAATTCTCTCTGATGTTATTGTCTCTACCGCACAGAAGGAAAAAAGGAAGTTCAGAGAAGTGAGATGACTGGCCAAGGATGAGCTAAATTTTAAACCGCTTTAACCTGACTCCAAGCCTGTATGCATTCCAGTTTGCCATGCTGCCTCCTGGAAGCAATCTAAGGGAACAGGTTCATATTAAGAATATTGGTCATTTAAGTGAGTGGAGAAAGGAAGAGAAATGCCATATAAAAAGTAGACTAGAGCTGACTTAGTGACTATGAGCCATGTCTGTTTCCTGTTGGAGGCTTTTCAGCATCAGAGTAAGCTTCTTAAACACATCCTCTGGTTCATGCTTCAGATGTCCCCCTAGACAATTTAGCTTTATTCCACGTAAAGTGGATTTTGAAGAGTCTCTTTCCAGAGGATTAATGCTACAGATGGATCCCAGGCTGAATAGGTCAGACAGAGCCACCACAGCTCGCTCAGGGGTTCTATTGAGTCTTCTTGCCACGTGACAAGTATGTGGTCCACCAGGATTCAAACTCTGCCTTTCAACAGCTAAGTCTTTCAGGCCCATTTCATCACCCCTTGTTTTACAGATGGAAACAAAATCTGAGAAGCAAAAGGACAGAAAGAGGAGGCATGAACTGGAACCCAGACCTCCCACCTCTCTATCCTCTTACACCAAGATATGGGCATGAAAAGGAGCTTCGTTTCATTTCTGTGAGGTCGCATAAGATGCAGGTTAAGAGTACACTCTCTGAAATTCCAGTGACCTGGGATTCTTCCCTACACAGTCACGTCCCCAGTGTGTGATCCTGGGCAGGCTACTTCACTTCTCTAAGCCTGTGTTCTTACATGTGAAGTGACGATATCAATTATACCTACTTCACAAACTTTGTGTAAATTAAACAAAATAATGCATGAAAAGTTTCAGACAAAAAAATGAAGAATATAAGTTAGCTCTTTTATCATTATCATCTTAGAGTTGGATTTTTGTAAAGAACAAAACAAAAAACCCACTAAGCATATGTATGCGTCTGCTTCAGTAGGCTCTGAGCCCTTAGGGTGCAGGAACCATGTCTTATTCATATTTTAAACTAATTTGTAAGGGGATATATTATATTAATATTCCAAGAGCCCCCTATATCCAGTGAGAGGTTTCCTAATTGAGAGAGCCATGGCTTATACCACAGGACGCCCCACGGAGACCAAGTCCAAGTACCTTACCTGTAAGGCTTGGATGAAAGAAGACAACAGGAATTAGCAGAACTCATTGGATCCTACTCTTGGTATGGAGGAAGGAGTTACAGT
The DNA here is from genome assembly GCF_054371585.1 of Giraffa tippelskirchi. NCBI lineage: Eukaryota > Metazoa > Chordata > Mammalia > Artiodactyla > Giraffidae > Giraffa > Giraffa tippelskirchi. The sequence goes on from NC_137275.1 coordinate 162,280,789, forward strand.
ATGATGGAACAACAGCAGAGAAAGAAGCCAAAAGATGCATGTAGATATAATAATAAAGAAGGGAAGGAAAATTAAGAGAAAAGAGAGTGGGAAAGAGGAAAAACAGGCACACCCAGCAGATGCTTCATCAGAATGGAGGAACCCTCCCCACTTTACCAGAAGGGATTACATTCAGCTGTTTGTAACCATTAGCCAGGGACAACAGCTCATGCACATAGTATCTCCCATAAAAAGATGAACAAACAGAGCAAAGCAATCGAGGGCTGCTATAGCAGATCCTCTAAAGAAACAGGCATCTAGGCTTTTTTGATTTCTCTGCTTCAGCCTCCTTTGAACATGGCTGCCAACCTCAATGTCATAATGTGCTACAGGATTCTTCCAAATTCCAGGAATAAAGAAGGCAAAACAGAAAAAATCCAAATGTGCTCCTCCTCCTTGTGGTTTCAGTCTCTGTTAGATATCCTGAAGTCTACCCATGGCTGTCCACCTGTGTCACAATAGCCATGTGCATGCGTACTAAGTCTCTCAGTCATGTCCAACTCTTCTGACCCCATGGACTGTAGCCTGCCAGGCTCCTCTTCCCATGGGATTCTCCAGGCAAGAATACTGGAGTGGGTTGCCACACCTAGATGCAAATCAGGCTGGAAATGCAGACTTTTAGCTGGGTATGTCACCAGTCCAAATAAATCCAGGGCTCTGTTACTAAAGGAGAGGAGAGTAGATATTGAAAAGGCAACTAGCTCTTCCAGATACTATCCCTAGGTCATGCATTAATTGCCAAGGGAACAAGGAAGCAAGGTTGCTAGACCTGGACTGAACAACCTTATAGTGTTCAGACCATGTCCCAGTCTTTGGGAGACCTGCTAAGCGTCAAGATTTCCCTCTTCCTTATTTCCTTCTCTTTAAAGTAAAATCTTATTTTAAAAAATAATTGAAGTAGTCTTCTGGATTCTTTTTTCTACTTGAAAGAACCTAAATAATACAGGCCCACTTACCAGCATGTATCTGGCATACAAAAAGTTCTCAGTCGATGTTCATTAAACTGAATTCCATGAATAATCACATACTCTAAACATGTTCAGATATAACAAGCTAAAAAACAACATAACTAAGGATGGTAGAGTAGGCTAAAAGCTTGGTACAACCATTAAAATAAATATAAGTGGGTGCCACAAACCAAAGTTTACAAACTACAGAATCCAGTCATATCAAAAATTAACAGCCCTAGGGCTCATTCAGAAATAAGCCTAGGCTTACAGACCTAGAATAGGAACAAAGAAAGTTAATCTAAAAATAAATAAAATCAGGATGGCCAGTAGAATTCTAGTCCCAATTGAAAATCCAGCCTCAAAATGAAGTGATGTCTTTATTATTCTACAGGGAATTGCAGACTCTCCTTTTCTTACTTCATCCTGACCTTCAGCCATTTCTTTGCTCTTTAGCACTGCTGAGACTTTCCAGAAGACATTCCAGAAAGTTTCTTAACACAAGTTAATGCAAGTCTTTCAGTCCACAATTAGAATTAAGCTTTTAAATGAAGATGATGTGATACCATACTCACTTAAACTCACATTAAAAGGTACATGACTGACACTGGAGCCTCTCTGGGCAAAGCAGAGCTAACTTGGTGAGAAATACAGATGGTTCACTCACTAGGAGAGAGGGAAACCCTGTGGGATGGGTGTATACTTGAGAAAACGGAGTTCTTGAAGATGGGAAAGTGGAATCAAGAAAGTGAGGACTAGGGGAAAAGATAGTTACACACTCATGTTCACAGCAGCATTAAAGTAACCCAAGTGTTCACCAACAGATGAAAGGATAAAGAAAATGTGGCATACACATGCAATGGAATACTACTGTCTTACAAAGGAAGGAAATTCTGACATATGCTACAACATGAATAAAACTTGAAGATAATATTCTAAGTGAAATAAACTAGTCAGTCACAAAGGGACAAATATATTATGTCTCCACTTACATAAGTTACCTAGAATAGTCAAATTCACTGGTGGCTCAGTGTTTTAAGACTCCATCTGCCAATGCAGGAGACACTGGTTTAATTCCTGGTCTGGGAAGATCCCACACGCTGAAGGGCAACTAAGCAAGTATGCCACAACTACTGAGCCTGTGCTCTAGAGTCCAGGAACTACTGAGCCCATGCATCACAACTGAAGCTCAAGCACTAGAAAGCCTGTGCTCTGCAACGAAAGTTACCATAATGAGAAGCCCATACACTCCAACCAGACAGGAGCCCCTGCTCTCCACAACTAGAGGAAAGACCCACGCAAAAGCAAGAAGACTCAGCACAGTCATAAATAAATAAATAAATAAAAGTAGAATGGTGTTTGTTAAGGGCTGTGGGGAGCAAGGAGTTATTGTTTAGTGGGTAAAAGGGTTTCAGTTTTGCAAGGTGAAGAGTTCTGGAGAGGGATGGCGGTTATGGTTGTACATAATGTGAATATACTTAAATACCACTGACTGTGCATTTGAAAATGGTTAAGATAGTGATTTTTATGCTATGTGTATTTTATCACAATTGAAAATACATATTACTTTTTAACCAAATTGAAAGAATATCTAGGCGTAAAAAAAAAGGGAAAACAGAAGCAACTTGTTTGCTTCATGATTTTGCCTAGGTCTTCTACTTCTGCCACCAAAGGGTCAGAAAGAAAGGGAACTTTCTTAATTGACATGTCAAAATTGAGGGGACAGTACAGAGATCTCCCATGTTTCCCCTTCCCCAACACATGTATAACCTCCCCCTTATCAATACCCCCACTAGAGTGGAACGTTTGTTTTAACTAATGAATCTTCACTGTCACATCATAATCACCCAAAGTCCATAGTTTACATTAATATTCACTCTCAGTGCCAGATATTCTATGGGTTTGGAGGGAAATTTTTTTTTAATAATTCATAGTTACAGAAAAACCCAAACGAACTTTTTGGCTAACCCAATATTAAATTATTCATGACGACTCTATTGCATTAGAACCCAACATGCACAGAAGAGTGTGTTAAATGTGCATTAAAATAGAAATGTAAACATTTGCTATTCAAAGTGTGGTTTGAAGACAGCAACACAGGCAGGCCCTGGGAGGAATGTTAGAAATGCAGAAGCTCAGGCCCATTCCAGACCTACAGAATCAGAATGTGCATTTATCAAGATTCCCAGGTGACTCATCATGCATTAAAGCTTGAGAAGCATTATTGTAAAGGATTCAGAACTGCTTGATCCGTTGAGATGGAAGGAAAATAGGTTATTAAAGTGCATTATTGTACTGTTGAGTCAAATTGAGGGAAAGGTCCATGTTTTGCTATTCCTTAAGTTCTTAAAAATGATTAAAGTCAAATCTATTTATTGTTTTGAACATAAAAAATACTTAAACTGAAATTTTAATTCAATTTGTAGAAGACAGTATTCTCTGAAGACTGTATATAGCCAAATACTAGCTTTTACACAAGAGAAAAGATTAAAAGCAGCAAACTGCCAAGCACAAAGCTCTCACTGAGTGGCTGATGGTAGATGTGAAATTCCAAGAACTCATCATTACAGCAAATTAATCCATGGTAGAGTAATATATTCACCAAGGAAAGTACTGACCCTCATAAATGTTCAAAACAGTGAAATTTTGGTCGCTAGTAATGTGAGGAAAACTACTAATATTCACAGCCAATTGGATTCACTTAATGAGATTCAAATGATACACAGAGAGGTCAGAAAATATATGCTCAAATGTCCAATGAACACAAAAGGGTAAAAAATTTGACAAATATATATATAGTCCCAATACTAAAATAGGGTAAGAAAAAGAGAAAAATCCATGTTTGGATTGAGAAAGCCTTCTCAATAGGATTTTTTATGTGGTTTTATTCTAATGTGATTTCCCCCATTACCTCTGCAGCAGTTAGTTTCAATGCGAAGTTTACACTTAATGTGTGTGTGCATGCTCAAGTCACTCAATTGCGTCCTATTCTTTGCAACCCTTTGGACTGTGGTTGGCCAGACTCCTTTGTTCATGGGATTTTTCAGACACAATTACTGGAGTGGGTTGCCACTGCTTCCTCCAGGGGATCTTCCCAGCCCAGCAATTGATTCTACATTTCCTGTGTCTCTTGCACTGCAGGCAGATTCTTTACCTGGGAAGCCCTTATACTTAATATGAAGAATAAATTCCTAATAGGAGGATAACAGTAACTGTAAAGATAAAACAAAGATGACTGGGGGTGGGGGCAGAGGGGCAACTGCAGTGTGAGATTCTGTCTCTGACACCAGGACTTCATGACTGGAAAACACTTTCCACTTAATGAGAATCTTTAACAGTTACTGGGATCTCCGCCTGCTTTCATTTTCTTTTTTTTCTGGCATAATTCCATTCACTCTGGCTTTTGCAAAAGTAAAAATAAGAAAACCTGACTCAACTAAACCAAGTGTTATTTTACAAGTACAAACTGAAAATCAATCTACAGTCTGGCTTGTTTCTGCAACTGCTGTTGATTTTAAACAACAATCCAGAGAACTCCTTGAGCCTTATATGAGCTCATCAGTAGCAAAAAAAAATCATTCTTAAATAACTTTTAATGTTTTTCAGAGCAAAAAAGAAATTCTTCAAACTGTTGAATGTCTTGGCACATTCCATATGTCCACCTAGTGTTCCTGTTACCCAATGAGAGAAGAGTTGGAAGTAAAACCTCGCTCCATGGCAAAATTAGAGGTGGATTTGGCTCTTGTGTTTGAAATGACCATAACATCTTACTAGTACTTGATTCCAGGTCCACAGGTGAAGTCTTCAGGGATGATTTCATACTTTCACAAATGCCTTACTGACATTTTATCAATCTTACAGAACAACAGATAACATTCTGTTGAACAAAACAAGGGGATAACAACTTAAAAACAGGGAGAAAGTTGTAAGAAACAAGAAGCCACCCTTATGCTGTGATAAACATCTGCAGGCTTCGGCAACTGTCTGCTGAAGCAGTTTGAAAACAAAATGTTTTTATCTCAGAAGAGAGCTACACTGAAAACTATACCTTTGACACTGGCAAAAATGGGGGACACATGAAGCTGAGACTCCCAGATCAGCTGCGAGCTGTGACTAGATCTGCTGCTAAATGCCTGCTGTCACCAGATCCCAGGAACGAACAAAGTAACGCAGAGCTGAGTTGGGGTTCACCATGTGCAGGGGAACCTGCTCTGTGGCTCCCAGCAACCTGAAAAATCACAGAATGAATGTTCAACCTAGAAAGGAAGCCTGAGGCCCCACATATACATGCCCATCAGAGAAGGAAACTGGGACCCATTCCAAGAACCTATGTCATATAAATGATATTAAACTTCATTTCCCTTCAAATTAATTCAACTTTGTCCAATCACATGAAATGAAGATTCTATAAACGAAATCTTCCCTATGTTCTCCTTATAACTATTTTTGCCTCAGTCTTGAATACCTACATTTAGATGCCCTCCAAAATGCACAACTAAGGCATTGTAAGTGTTCCCCTATGGCTCCCAGGAACCTTTAAGAGCACCTGAAAATACACAGAATCACAGAAAAACAAAGAACACATTTCATGGACATTTGCTTTTTCACCTAGACAGAGAAACTATTTACTTAAGCAAATTCTGGGTCTTTTAGAAGACAGTGTCAATTTTATTGCTTTTTCAAATGCTATGTAAAGCCTGAAAATTTGCACATAAGCAATTTCCATCTTTAAATATATTTATGTGGTAAGGTAAAGTACATGCATATGAATATACAGAATTTTCTAATCATCATCATTTACATTAGAAATTTTTTTATACAAGCATCTCAACTTTTATCTTTAAAAAAATTAGTGACTGGTAAGAATCCTCTGAGACGGCAGCAAATCCAGCTTTCCATTTAAGCAGCCATTCACTGAGAGACATGAGTGATGGCAGATGAAGGCCTCTTAAGAATAGACTCAACAGAAAATGACAAGGGTTCATTCACTGAGAGTTTTGTTCCGACTTGTTTGGCTACAAAAAGGTCTTTTGCACATCTATCTATTGTAAATGTGTATTTCTGGTTCTCCTTGACTAAACACTCTCTGGGTTTCTTTGGGGCCTCTTCAAAGGCCTCTTTGACAGATGATGTTTTCAACTCGGGACCTGATTTGTCATTATGAGTTTGTTGGAATAATGAGTGGAATGGATTATGTTTAAGTGGCAGAGGGTGCCTGGTGCTTTCTTTGCTGATCTTGGTTAAGACGTGCCCTTGAGCTGCCAGGGGGTCCGTGTCAACAACGGGCGAGAAATTCCGTTGGGGTGGGGAGAACGCAGACCTCTCCGGGAGGGCCTGGTGACCCTGAAGGTCACTTCTTAAGATTTGGCCCTCAGGAGTGTGAGGCAGCACCAGAGAGCCTTCCAATTTCAGTGGCATCATGTCATGATCTGCTCCAAGTCCATCCTGCAGTCGTACTCCCTTCAGGTCCCAGCTGGCCCCAGGCTTCAGGGCCTGAACTGACGTGGTAGCGTTCAGCAAGCACTGCTGGTAGAGGAGGGTGTCGCTAATGGGGCCACACTTGGGCCAAACTAAAAGTCTCGAGGATAGGGGATACTGTCTGTAAGTTGTGGCCACGCTGACATTGGAAGAAATTAGTTCCATATTCCCAGAGCCTGAATACTGCATGGTGAGATCAAGGCAGGTGGGCAAAAAATTGCAGAAGTCTTTGCTTGGTGGTTCCACTGGGGCGGGGCTGTAGGCACTTTTGTAGGAGCTGTACTCAGAACCGTGCACCATACGGTTGGGCAGGAATAAGGCAGCAGCTTGGGAAGCTTCCAACATCTCCCTCTCTTTATATTCTCTCTCCAGCATAATGTTCTCCAACTCTTTATCAGCAAAGGCCCGCCTTTTCCTCATCCGGTCACTTACTGGGGGAGGTAGAGGTAAACTCCCTCCCACATAAGTCTCTGATGGAATGGGGCGGTAGCCTAAAATAAGTAAGCATTGCACATGACAGAAATTAACATCTAACAAGGAAAAATCTGGAAATCCAGAAGGCAACAGAAACAATGCATATCAGCACAACAGTTATGTACAGTTCCATATCACTAGTATTTTTATACAGAAAGCAAAAGTATGGGTTCAATTTAAAAGGAATCCCTTCCCAGGGAAGGATATCCATACTGTAACTTGTTGTTGTTGTTGTTTTTGTTGTTATGATAGGTTTGTTTATTTTGACAGGCATGCTTTACTGGCTCAAATTTTAATATTCTCCCCAGGCTCCTATATATTAATAAGACAAGGCTGCTCAGCTTGCTTCAATCAATTCTTTATTACTATCATGTCATCTTTTTCCATTATTAAAAAAAAATCTATACCTAGAGCTGATGTCACTTTTATTTTCTAAAGTTGGCTCATTATGTACACATTGTTACAGTTGCAGAATAATCCAAGGAGAACTAGGGAAAAAGAGAAAGTTAAAGAAGATTAGTGAGGAGAAAAAGAGGAAAGACTTAAGGAAACAGAAAAGCATAGAAAATTGAAAAGAGCTGTTAACTAGTTAAAGAAACTCTGCAGTGAACAATTTAACCGGGCCCCTAACCCCACCTCTGACTACCAGTACAAACAAAGGCCAGAGTAGCCCCTGCTATACGGAAAATAACTGATCTAAAACATTTTTCACCAGTACTAATCACGTTGGCCAGATACCAAAATGGTTGAACAAGCAATCACTAGAACATAGATTAAACATTATAACATGTATAACATCATTATACATCTTTTAAATAGGGATAAAATAAAAAACAAAGATTAGTATAAAACATAAATAGAATTCCTGGCAGCATAAAATACTTTGAGTATTTCATCAGCCCCAAGCACTCACCACTGTCAAGTTTGTTTGAAGGATTCATTGTGATGTTTGTGTTTACATAGTGACAAACCCATCATACTCATTTGCAAATAAAATATAATTTGAAAATGAATGTGTACATTTCTATGGTGAGCCCTTGCCAGAAAGTTATTTACTTGAATTTTCTATTCCATTTCATCCTCCCACTTCTCAAGTTGCTTTGGCACAATTTCAATTTATCAGTGTGGTCCCTATGGTTATAAATCTGTTTACCCAGTTTGTAACCAAATTCATTTTGAATGCATGAGAAGCCATTCTAAGGTCAGAAGTATACAGTGCAGTGTGAGACATGAGCAAACTTTAAAACCTGTCCAGAAACAGCTCAATTCAGAAGCCACACAGGAAAGACAATTCAAATGCCTACTTAAAAAAAAAAAATCTGCTTTTCAACCTAAGCCTTATGAAACGGCAGCAATTAGAGCAAATATAAACTTTCCTTTTCTTTAAATGGTGAGAGACAGTCAATATATTATTTATTATATCAATAAATAAATTCCACTCCCAAACTGAACCATTTTTTAAAATCAGTAGTATTTTAAGAAAAAGTAATATATCCCCAAGCTTTAGAGAAAACAAACACACGGAGAGACATCACTCTGTTCAAATTCAACCTCCACTTCTCGTGTGATTCAAAACTTTTTCCACGTTCTACAATCTACAAACTGTCAATATAGCAAAATGAAGTGTGGAATAACTGCAATTTAAGTAGATAATCCAGAGAGAAAAGGAGTACAAATAAAAAGAGAGGGATTAAAGGCTGGACTGCCCAGACTAAAGGCAGTGGGTAGCTGTTAAACTCACTTGTCTCATTCTATTTAGTTCCAAATGAAACTTAAGATTTCTTTTCTGTTAATTTATTTCCTTCCAGGACATCTGCTCTGGGATCACTTGGCAGTGTATCTGTACATCCCTCACACTAGGGCAAATTTCACATGTACTCCATGTTAACCCATTAACTACCAGGCAGAAAACAAAATTACCAGTGGAAAAAAAGGAGGTATGTGAGATTAATTTTCCCAAATCCTGATTTCCTTCCAAAACCCAAACTTTCCAATAAAAAGCAATTTCCCCTCAGACTGCTCCTTCACAGGTAAGTGAAAATGCCATGTGCCTGAATAATGAGAATCACTGAGAACACAGTTTAAAAAAAGATAATTCTGTGTTGCTTTACCTTCTAAAATGCTTTTGGCCAGCAAACTGGGTGCCCTGACTTGCCTCTGATACACTGCTTTGCGCTCGAAATTGTTCTGTTTCCCAGAAAGCCCCTTCTTGTCCTGTAAACACAAGAAACATAATCAACAGAGCCCTGAAAAAGTGTAAGGGAAGGGAGAGGTATGAGTAATCAATCCTCCTCTTTCTGAACGTATTTATTTTGCCATCCCATGTGAAGATGATTCTAAACGAATTAACATCAGCACTGCTTAATTCCAGGACAATGAGCTAGATGCTCTGTCCGAACCCTCCAACTGGGGGGCAAGGGCCCGGGCTTTCCCTGGGGCCACCGTGCGAGAGTCATCCAGACATAGTCCACATTCAGAAGTGGGGGGACAGCCGGGGAGGAAGTGAAATCCACAGTGGATGAGATGGTAGGAGCCGGGCCCTAAAACAGAGCTGCGGCAAACCGCTGTGACCTCGGAGCCCAGCCTAGGGCCAAAAACGCCGCCGGGCACCCGACGTTGGCCCGAGATGTGGAGCAGGTTCCTTCTCGAAGCAGGGCTGATGGGATCGGGTACAGAGGGTTGACGGGAAAAAGTTGAAAGTTTTCAGGTTTGCCCAAAACTCCAAGCTGTTCACTGGGCCCTCGAAGGTGAGCAAAACCAGAGTCGGGCGCACCCTCTGTCACCGCCCGGTAGGTGGAATTCCGGGCCCTTCCCCACCCACACGCCGCGGGGAGCGCGAGCGAACGCAGAGCCCGCCTTGCAACACGCGGGACACCGGAGGAGGCCGCGCCGCGGCCCAGGCACCTCTGGAGTCCAGCGACCCTGGGGCCCTTGGGAGGCTTCCCATGAGGATCACTGCCCAAGGCTTGCATGTGGCCCACTCCCCGGCCCCTTCTTGCCAAAAAGTAACATCAAAAATTCTCCTTCCACCCCCAAGTAGGAGCTGCCCGCGCAACTTCTCTTCGGAGAGCGCTTGCGCAGGGACACAAGGAAACACACAGTCCCAGGCCGAGGTTCAAGAAGACCCTCTCTCTCCCTTAAAGAAGATTCAGGCTCTCCTCACAGCCATAAGCCTCGCGCTGGCGGCAGAGACCTGTCAACTGGTTCTTAGGTAGTTCTCGAAGCCAGACGTTTCTTCTAAATTCCTACGTCACTTTTGGTCTCATCTGTAAGAAACGGCAACCCACTCCAGTATTCTTGCCGGGGAAAACCCCCTGGACAGAGAAACCTGGTGGACTACAGTCCGTGGGGTCGCAGAGTAGGACACGACTGAACACACACGTAAATAGGCTGCACTTTCCTAAATGGCCCGTGACTGCGGAAGCGCTGTGAGCTCTACGTGCTGGGTGGTTCTTTCTCTCGATCACCTGGGTAATACGGCCATGGACTTAGGGCGCTGCATCGGCCTCTGTCCTCCGCTTCCCCCCAACACCAACTAAATAAACGTTAAAATATAAAAAGTCGAAATAAAATTACTTTTCCCATAATGTCGCCAACGGAACTAAACCACTCTCAAGACCTCTCTGCCTACTTCTTAACACAAAATCTTTTCTGCCAAGTTCCCCAGCGATGGCCATGGCTTCCTGCCTCCCGACATCGTAGGCCAGCGTGGGCAGAGGTGTCCTCACATCCTTCTGAGGCAGGGCCAGGCGCCTCGAAGACCCAGGCCGGAGTGTGCGGAACTCGCCTCCCCGACTCCCGACCCCCACCGCGGCCCCAGACACCAGGGAGGGGGCGAGCCGGCTGGCGGGTACGCACCTCCGTGGCCTGCTGCCTCCGGAGCGCCACCTGGGCGGCCATGACGCGCTGCCGCTCCACCACCAGCAGGCAGTTGGCGCACTGGCAGTCACGCCAGCGGCAGAAGCGCTTGTGGCCCTTGAGGCAGGACACCACGCCGTGGTTGCGGCAGCGCGCGCACTTAGGCGTGCGACTGAGCTTGCGCGGCTCCGCGCCGCCGCCCGCGTTCGCGCCGCGCTCCGGGGGCCCGGCGGGCGCCTGCGAGGCCTGCGGTGCCGTGGGCGGCCTTGGCGCCAGGGCTCCCTGCCGCTCCGGCCGCCCCGGCACCCCTGGGGATGCGGCCGCCTCCTCCCCGTCGCCCTCGTCCTCTGCGTCGACGTCGTCCTCGTCCTCCGCGTCGTCGTCGTCCTCGTAGGCGTAGGCAGGCGGCGGGCTGGGCCCGGGCGGCGATGGCGGCGGTGCCCCGCGGCTGTCCTCCTCCAGCTCCAGGCTCTCCACGTCGATCTCCCAGTCCACGGCGGGACCCGGCTGCCCGTCCGCCATGGCGCACCACGCCTCGCCCGGGCCTATGCTCAGTGGCCTGCACTCTGGAGAGACAAGAAAACATCCAAAGACCCACCGACCGACCGCCGTCAGGCACCGGCCCCAGGCCTGGGGCCCAGAGCGCCTGGTCTGCCCGCCTCCGACCTCTTGAGAAGCCCACTTCTCTACATGTCCTTCACATCCAGACCACATGTGCATTTATTTCTTGTATCTTTAGGCCCCCTCACGGATCCCCAACCCAACAAGGTTCCTATTGTGCATTCTAAGTGCTCTGTGAACACCTGACCTTTAATCACAGCCCTCTCTGGCTTTACACACGCTTTTGGGACAAGTCCCTGGGTAAAGATAGTGTGTTCAACTACCACGGCCTTGGCCACTAGTCAGGCTTTGCCATATGTGCAACTAGTATAGCCATGATGAATATAAAAATGTCCATGGAAGAACTGTTTTCTTTCAGATCACAAGGGACCTTCGGACCCTACGAGGTACCACCCACAATACCCACACACCTGTCATCCTCCTACACCTGTCGGGCTTGGAGAGGTTCTCTTATCCTCCCCCAAACCCACTCCACACCCCAGCACACTCCCCCCACCCCAGGATACTCCAGATTTAATCAACTAAAAATCAAAGTTGTTCTGCTGCCAACAGTCCCATGGGGACATTGGGCACAGAGCTGCAGACACCCGTCCAGCATCAACAGTGTTTCAGCCAAGCAGCACTAAGCCAGGCGGGCTCTGTGTACATCGTTCATGATTTGCACTTAAAGACAAGACATACAAGTAGAATAGGAAAGGTAGGGAAAGATGATTCACGCCCTTTGCCCACCCCAGCAACATCACATCAACTCACCAAGACTCTGAGGCCCCGGCTAAGCAGCCTAGGCAAAAGAAATCCAGCCTTGGGACCTTGCTCTTGGGCTGCTGGCAGTGCTTGCAAACAGAAATCAGGGTCGCCACACCCTGTCACGAAATCTGGGGCTGACAGCTGGAGGCCCGGAGTCCAGTGGACGAGCAGTGGAAGAGAAGGAGCATGGAGAAGGTGAGTCAAATTCTTAGAGACCACGCTCCGCACATCCCGAACTCTGATCATTCCTCAGCACCCAGGCGCTTCACCTCGCTTAATTCTGCTTCTGGCTTTCTCTGACCCTAGCTGAACTGGAAGGTTGGGCCGTCTTGACCAGGTTTCGATCTCGAGTTCCCGGAACGCGCGGACGGGCGGGCGCGAGCAGCAGCGAACAGCGCAGTGCCCCTGGCTGCAGTCGCCAGCCTCGGCTCCCTTTCCTAGTATTATCCGCTCGGGCCCCCGAGCTCTGTGCCCGCTGATTGGCCAGTTGTCAGGCGGTGTGCACGCTGATTGGCCGAGGCGCTATGGCCCGGCGCTCCCCGCCTCCTCGCGGCCGCCGCGCCCCTCCCGCCGCGCTCCGCCAGAATCCTCCCTGGCGGCCTTCGGTGCAGCCGGGAAGTCTGTCCCGAGGTTAAAACCGAAGTGTGACGGCGCCGGCGGGAGCGAAGTCGCCAATGATCTCGTGGGCCAGAAAATAAGCAGACAACAGTCTTACAAATCACGTTGTCCTCAAGAGAAAGTAACAGACGACAAGGCAGCTTTCAGAAAAACTTAAGTCATCAGCATCACCAGTGTGTCCGCGACTCCATCATTAACCCAGTGTTAGGAGCGTAAATAAGAGAAGCGCACAGAGGCATCCTATTTTCTACTGCAGGAATAAATCAATGGTTACCTGGCACCGCAGCGCCGGCTTAGAGGACTTAATGACCTGCAGATACTTTGGGGGCTAGCGCCTCTCATCCTCAAGGTGAAAAGTGGTTCCTCGTTAACGTTCACCACGCCCGTGAGACAGGCAGGTCACCAAGTCACTTATATTTTTTCTATATGAATTCCTATGAGCTGGTTTGGGAGAGAACGGATATACGTGCCATTAAGAGATCTAAGTACAATATATTCACTCTAAGCATTTTTTTTTAAACGAAACCGCCTTTTAAAGAGAACTTTTTGGTATTCGTGAATGTATTTATAAGAGGGAAAAGGGCTCCTTCGTAAATCTCTTACGTAAGTGTTTAATAACGGTTAAGTTTCCGAAAGCCTAAAAAGGGGAATTAGTCTTCTAATTCAACGCTGTATTTTATTTCTTGAACTAAATATAAAGTCACTTGGACACTTTTCTAGTTATACCTTTAAATAATCAGTGCCTCTTAGGATTGGTTTAGAAGACAGATTAGAAAACTGAATGCCAGTGCACTGAACACATAGTAGGCCAGCTACAGATATTTGTTAAACAAAGGAAATTACTGAAAGTTAGAAGTTAACCGCTAGTGGTAAAGGACCCGCTTGCCAATGCTGGAGACGCAAGAGACGTGGGTTTGATCCCTGGGTCGGGAAGATCCCCTGGAGGAGGGCATGGCAACCCACTCCAGTATTCTTGCTTGGAGAATCCCATGGACAGAGGAGCCTGGCGGGTCGCAAAGAGACGGACACGACAGAGCAACTGAGCAGGCAGGCAGGCAGAATTAACCAAGCTCGAAGAAGTGGGAACGAGGCAGCTTAGGAAAGACTACTGTGAAACTAACGCGATGTGCTGGAGGCGCAGGTATTCCAGATCCTCTGGCGATGCGGAAAGTTCTTCCCTAGTTACCAAGCACTGGGATTTCTCTCTGTGCGGGTTCTTCTCCCTAGAGCTGCTTTCCATGCCCAGCGAAGGAAGTAGAGAAACAGTTCTGTTTATTGCTGTCGGCTGCTCAGTCCCTCTGGGCATTTCGGAGGGTGACATGGGAGCTGTGTCCGCTCAAACACAGGACAAAGAGCCAACAGACTCCTGTTTGGCACCACCTAGTAACACTGTGATTCTTAACCTTGTGCGTAGTTTCTTATGCTCATCAATGCGCATTTATTCACCAATGTTAGAGTTTGAATTTTTGAGGGCAGAAGTGTGTTATTTGTCCCGTTTTTTCCAGTGATGAAACTGAAGTTCAAAGAGGAGCCCTGGGTCACGCAGTGGGAGGGCGATGGACTGGTATGCAAGGTCCTAGGTCGGCCTCTGTTCTTAAGTCTCAAACTTCGAGAAGCCCTTCGCTTCAAGCCAGAAAAACTCACAATGGTTTCCTAGTTTTTATTTTATTTCCCTGCACGGCTTCTGATTTTAGTACCTGCCCTTCTGCGTCTCCCCGTTAGCTACGTTTTTACCTTTGTGCACAGCCTTTTCATTGCTTCTACCAAGACGTGCTAACGAACTACAAACTTCCAACACTGCTGGCTGCTTAGGCAAGCAGTTGGAGGACTGGGTTTTTATTTAATTTAGTGCTTTTACCGCGGGAGGGGGCGTAGGACAGGAAATCATTAGCCCCTCGCTAGTTGTTTTAAATATTAAGAAACAAAATTAAGAAAGTAGGTTTGCTAAACTAGTGGTTACCCTAAGGGAGAGGGAAGGCACAAAAAAAGTTTGCAAATTTTGGGTAACGCGATTGAGGGGAAGGGGAACCAAGAGAGAATGAGAGGGGAAAGGGGGCGGGATCTGCTGTTTCCTAAACAGAAAATAAACAAGGCGAGCAGCCCTTGAACTAGTTCGAGTTGTAAAAGCTGCTACACAAGGAAGAAACACGTGGGATTTGTGAACAGTAAACCGTGCGGGCTGAAACTAGGACAAGGGATAGGAGTTGGGGGAAGGGGGTCACCTGAGGACTATGAAGGCAGCTCCTGAAAGCGTATCGAGAGTGCGAGGCCCTCAGAAGTCTGAGCCCGTTGTGCCTTCCCCTGCGCCGCCTCTGACTAGATTTGGGGAAAGCAGTGCCCGAGAATTTTCTGGAGGGGTGGAGCTCTCTGGATCCAGATGGGTGGGTCCTGGACCGTTCCCTCCACTTCATGCCAGCCCCCACCCTTCCTCCCTCATTAAAAATATACACTACAGCCCTATTGCTTCCTCCGGACTTTCCCACCCATCTCCAAGTACCTTCCCCATCCTGTCCTATTCTCCTTGCACCCCACCTGTGGTACTTTGTGGGCAAGCAACTGTAATCGTGATCCCGTTGAATTACACTCCATTCCCTGACCCTGAACTCCCCAAGAAGATCAAGATCCCTCCAATTGCTGAGAGATGAAATGGTGTGGGAGTGGGGAAGTTTTTATCTTGGGAGGAGTTTAGGAAAATCTGAGGAACTCTAATATTAAATCAGAAATTATCTGGATGGAGGCGGGGCCACGACTGCACAAACTGGTTAGTAAACTAAATATACAGAGGCAGCAGGAGTGAGAGAGCCTGGGCTGGTTGTTGGTTGTTCCATCCATTACCTGATTTGGTTAATTATATCCCTGGGCCTCAGTTGCCTTATCTGCAAAATGGGAAGAATGTCCATCTTTGGCCCGTTGTAATAAAGAGGACAGTTTTCACACAATGGGAGTTTAACAAACGTTATTTAACCAGCGGGCGGCCGCCCTTGCAGCCCCAGGGGGCCCGGCCACCTAGTGTCTCCCAAACTTGACTGACAGGTGAGGGCGCCAGGAACCCAGCTCCTTTCCCCAGGGCCCTCTCTGAAAAGGGGTCAGGCCCTGACTGCAGATCTATTAGGCGAAGAAACAGTTCTTTTGGTTTATAAACCAACACCAAATTACAAAGTGCAATTCGGCGTCTCTCTTGTAAATTACACAGCTGCGGGCCGCCACGGTCTCCGCCAGTCCCCCATGGTGGGGGTAGCTTCGGGAATGTCTTCCTTCTGAGCTGGGCGGCGCTGGGGGCCCCTTCTTCTCCCTCTCCCTTGCCTCCAAATCTCTCTCATCTCGCACCCCTTTCCTTTCTCTTGAATCTCCGACACACGCAATGCTAACTTCCCCCTACCCCACATCGAGTCAAGCAAGGGAACCTGGCAGGGGGAGACAGAAGGGGGGGCTGCTGCTGCTGCTGCTAAGTCGCTTCAGTCGTGTCCGACTCTGTGCGACCCCATAGACGGCAGCCCACCAGGCTCCGCCGTCCCTGGGATTCTCCAGGCAAGAACACTGGAGTGGGTTGCCATTTCCTTCTCCAGTGCATGAAAGGGAAAAGTGAAAGTGAAGTCGCTCAGTCGTGTCCGACTCTTAGCGACCCCATGGACTGCAGCCCACCAGGCTCCTCCGTCCATGGGATTTTCCAGGCAAGAATACTTGAGTAGGGTGCCATTGCCTTCTCCGAAGGGGGGGGGCAGTTTCCCTCTTTCAAAATGATAGGGACTTTCTTTTCTATTCTCAAAAAAAAAAAAAGAAAAAGAAAAGAAAAACATATTTCAAATTGGCCGCGCTCGCCCGTCAATTCATTGCTAAGAATCGCAGCCGGCTGCCCACCACGCCAGTTCAGGTCCCACTTCAGGACGCCTGGCTTCCCAAGCCTGGCCCGGCCACTTCCCGCCGCGTTCTCTGAGGCCCCGGCTGCTAGAATGGAGCGGGGTTTCTGGGCCCAGGCTCCTCTAGGGTAATCGACTTGGAGGCCGAGAGTCCGGGTTTGGGAATAGGCTCTCAGGGGTTAAAATGCTTGATCTGCGGTTCCTTGACTGGGGACAACGAGGAGGGTCCTTAACTCCCTCTGCACAACTGCAAAGTGAAATTGACCTTAAAGGAAAAGATATGTGCAGACTCCTTGGCACGGTGACCCGCCCGCACTAAACGGTCAGTACCTAGGAGTTATTTGTTTTAGTTTTATCATGTGAACTCAAGGAACTGGCCTGCGGAGAGCCCGAGGGGGCCCGAAGCCGGGAAATACGAGGCCGATTTCCTGGGTCCTCGCCCGAGTTTCCAGCATCCAGGCCGGGAGGTGAGGCCTACGCTGCACCGCCAGCCTGAGCGGCCTCGCGACGTCAACCTGCTGGCAGCGCCCCGGGTGGTGAATGGTTTTTGGAACCGTGTAGGCATCGCAGAAGAGCTCTGCTGTGGCTGATAAATGCTCCGGTTTCTTTTCGGAAGACGACCTCAAATCCACCTCCTCTCGCGGAAGGCTACTCTTAACGTCACAACTTCGACCGGCTGTGGACGCAGCGAAATAAATAATCCCAGATGGGATTGCGGCGATTCGATTTCCCAATTTGCTTTGCGTAATCAAATATATGACCTGTCAGAAGCCAAGAGGAGGGGGCCAGGGGATGAGGCAGCTAGCGGAAGATAACTGTTCTCCGCGAGGCTTTAGAAGTCTCCTTTTCCCTGCTTCCTGTTCTGCATGTCTAGGGAAAAAATGCTGAACAAAAAAGGACAATGTGATCTGCGCTCTCATCCCTCCTCCGTGGGAAGCAAAGTTTAAATCACAGGCGTTTATGACAGAAGGGGACGCACTTAGTCAACGCCCCCTCGTTTTACAAACGGAGAGGACAATTGAGTTTTAGAGTGTGCATGGGACTTGCTAAGGAGACACGCAGCTCCACAGTGACTGCGTGGGACCAAAGGATCCACAGTAACTCCCCCTTCACGTCAAAGTCTTCACACCATTCAAACAAAAATGTGCCCTTTGTGGGATGCGGATGGAGTTAGATGCCGGGTGTGTGAAGCAATCCTAGAACATCCAAGGATCTGCCAGCCAGCCTGACCCAAACCCCAGGCAGCTTCCATCCTCCATGCTGGGAAATGTGGCTCAATTCACTTGGGGGTCAAGTAGCTTCTAGGAGATGAAGCAACTGCAGGCGTCCGTGGCTTCTTAGTACCCATTCCAAATGGCCATCAGGGGAGGTAGAGGCTCAGGCTTGTAGTGGGGCCTGGGTTCCCTCCCGTGGGCGTGTCCTTGCTTGTTGCCACACCAGGAGGCACACTGAGCTCCTGCTGGGGGCCTCCCTGCAGCCCCTGGGGGCCTCATGCTTACCTGACCATGAACCCTTATCCCTGAGAACTGTTCACCTCTACTCCCATCCCATACTGGGCCTTAACATTTCTAGAGGACAGCCTTTAACCACACTCAAATCACTCTCCATATTTTCCCAACAGTCCAACTATTAATATCAAGTAGAGAAGAAGAGGAAAGCAAAATGTTTGTGGTGTAGGCATTATGGTGAAAATTTAATTCATCCCTGGTAGGACCCATTGGGTAAATCCTTTCACTTTCCTGGGCTTCTGGTTTCTTGACTAAAGTAAAGAGTAAATTTCAATGGTTTCCAAGTTCTCTCTCAAACAGAAACAAATATAAACTACAATTGATGGACTCATGGTTCAGATCATAAGGGCATGAAGAAAGTCCAAGAAGGACAAGAAGAGGAGAAGGGGAAAAGAATTAGAAACAAACAAACTTGGTGTTGATTTTGACATCTTGGTGATATTCTGCTCCTGAATATTTCCGTTACTGATCTTATCTAATCAAAATCCTAGTCAAGTATGTGATAATAAAACCCAAAAATGTCAACTAGTGAAGGAAAGGGACATGGAGTAGTTTCACAAAAGATTCAGTTCCCTAGAGCCCAGATCCAGTGTGGATTCATTCAAGTGACAAAGAGGGTTCTCACATGTCATCAAGGTTCCATGATGCTGTAACTTCCAGATTCAGTCCAGATGCCTGAATTTTAAGAAAAGAAAAAAAAAAAATTACCAGGTCACTTAAATAGGCCTCCCTATCCCTATCTTCTGTGCTAAGCTCCCTCTGGGGTTTGAGTTTGGGCTCTGGAGAGGGCCAAAATATTTTCTTTGCTGTTAACCCCAGGAAGTCTCCCTGAAATGTGTCCTTGCTGGCTGGCTGAATTCCTTCCAGTTTCTACCAGAAGCATCCCTACGGTCAAGCTTTACTCTAACCTAGTAGAAGATTCCAACAGTGTGACACAAATAGCACAGATGCTCCCTCCTGATGGACTGGGGATGGAGATGGAGTGGTTAAGAAAAGAGGATCAAACTGTACTTGGCTCCTGCTCGCCCGGGATTCACATAGATAGCAAGCAACCATCCATACATCCAAGTGACTGAAGTGTGATCACAGGTCTCGAAGCCAACTGGCAAAAACACAGACACTTCTACACAGCACTTGACCTGCCTGAGACAGTTCTAAGATTCTTTTCCTCTATGAAATAAGCAGTGTAAAAAAAGTAGAAGAGTCTCCAGGGATTTTCCTGTTCTAGTCTTGGTTTTGCCAACTAAGTAACCCTTGACCTTGGGCCAATTTACTCACCATTACTTCTTTAGGCTTTGATTGGCTACTCTGCAAAATGAAAGACTTGAACCAAATCACCTCTAAAGGTCTTTCCCATATTTTTTAAAAAATACTTCTGGGTGGGGTGAGAAATTGAAAAAGGCTTGTGTGATGGTTTCTCCACGGAGGTGTGTGGGGAGAGAGGGGATGGGGAAAGACGAAAGCCCAGCTTGAGCGCGCCCCTCTTACAAAGTGCTACATAAACTTGAAGAGCCAGGAGGAAATGCTCTCTTTGAAATGATGACCCCAGACAGCAGGCGGGTGTTCTAAGGAAGGAAGATGAGGAGTTTGAAGGGGGCACGCAAAGGGGAGATGTCACTTGCTTCACACTGATTTAACGGGATGGGAGTGCAGGTGCAAGAAACTCGCATTCTCGCCTCCTGGTCACCAAGCCTCCCCACCCCGCCCCCTGCCCTCCACCCCTGCCCCTTCTTTCGCAGAAAATTTATGGGAGAGGTGAGGCCAAGCTAACAAAACTGCAACCCCGGGTGCTTGCCTCAGACTCCGCAAGAATGCTTTGATCCTCCCACAATGCCTAGTGGACCCCAGCCGATTGTACTGTCCAATGCCAGGGACCCCCTGGGCCAGGCCACTGCCCAAGGATCCAGCTTCCTCCGAAACAGGGACGGGTGCATCCTCCCTACCACAAGAAGCCACACGGGGGCGCCATGGGGCGGGCGCGCTAACCAGCACTTACTAGACCCGGCTGAGACGCAGAGCTCCGCTTGAAATCGCCCTAGCCCTCCCGTGCTCTTTTCTAAGTGAGGTCGGTGGTCAGAAGCACTGATCGATTGGAAGTCTGAAGGGTCATCAGCGAGAGAGAGAGACTGTAAGCGTCATTTGCTTGTGGCGGGGGTTGGTTGGGGGCGGGGGGGGGCGGTTCTAAATCCCACTCCTAGCCTTTTAAGCATCTACCTGGAAGAATGGAGAGGGGGCTTTCTTGCATTGACTCTTGGACTGCATTTCCCAGAAAGGATAAGAGAAGTAGGATTCACAACTATTGAGGGCACACAGTTTGTCAGTTTTGGTGCTGGACCCTTCTAGCTTGGTGTTATCGACTCTTCACAGCTTTTCATTTGACAGTTAAAGATGCAGGTTCTAAGAGGCTGTCCTGTCCAGGGGGCTAGGACAACAACAGAACCCAGATCTGAATTTGAACCTTCCCATTCCAGCACACTTCCCACCTGGAGTTAGCAAGACCTAGGTCCCAGCTGCTTCTGAAGGAAACCAATCCCCCAAACTAAGAAATGACCCAAGACAAATCCACACAATGCCAAGGTTACAGGAAGCTGTGTAAACCACCCTAGGCTCTGAAAGCATAGAAGACCTAAAATCATTTCCAAGATTCCTGAGAAATTTTGGTTAAGGCCCTTGACCTGTCTATGTCTCAGCTGCTCATTTATAACATGGAGATAATAAATACTTTTTCTTTACCAATACCAGTAGTTTTCTAAGTTCAAAATGAAAACAAACAAAAAAAACCTGGAATTATTTGAAAATCATAAAGCATTTTGAACATAAGGTATTAATGAGGTCCCCCTTGTCTTATTTTGTCAAATCAAGTAGATCATGCCCTGGGTAAGCAAGTTGATAAGATTATATATAGCTGTGAACAGCCACAGAGGGGACTACTGTGCTGGTTTTATTAATGACTGTTCAAGCAATACCCTTCTCTGAAATGACGCTGCCATTATGTTCCTTCATTTGCCAAATAAAAACCAGTACTTTACTTTCTTTGTGGCCAATGGGAAACAAAGTTTTGGAATGCTTATAGATTTCTTTATCTGTGTGAAAGCATTGAGAAGGAAATACTATTCTCACTTTGAAGAGCAGGAGGGAGGCTGAAAGGTAACAAAACCTTGCTAAATAAACAAACTGACCCACAGGCTTTCCATTTCTCTTCCAAAAAATCCTTTGCCTCATTATGCAGGGAAGAACAGGTTCATCTTTAACTGTCTTATATCAGTCTGCTAAGATTGGTTTCCAGCTAGAACTTTAAGCTAAGCTGTTTTCCTTCCCTTTCTTTTTCTTCTGCTTTTAATAATGGAAATGTTAAACAATATACAAAGGCAGGTCAAATAGTGTAATGTCCATTAGTATAATCCAATAGTGTAATATCCATGCTATTCATATATCCATATGGATACACAATATGTATATATCCGTTAGCCAGATTTAACAGTTGTCATGGGCTAGTCTTTCTGCTCCTCCATTCTCAGAAGAATACTTCAGAGAGTCCACTGCTTTTATATCAATTAAAGCTTCAGCCCCACGGACTGAGTTGGTAAGATTTAATTACAGTAATTGGATAGAATTTCTTGGGTCTCTGATCTGATATCTTCTAGAATTCACAACCTTGTGATAAATCACTCCAGCAAAATACTCCTTTGAGCATTTGGCTTGATGCCAGTGGACTAGAATCAGAGACACAGGTGGCAGAAGTGAATCATGGCTCTAGATTCTAGGGTCTACAAACTGAATTCCTGCTTTTCTAGTGCAGCCTGCTTTTCCAGCCAACTTGGAGGACTCCCTCAAACACACACAGTAATTACTTACTCTTTTAAAAGGTTTAGAATTTTTACACTGTACGAGCCTGGAATTAGTTACTTTTTTAGCTAAAGTAGTTCAGTGCTGGTGTAGATCTATGTAGATGTATGAACCGGTGTAGATCTATGAACCAGTTGGACTCTCTACACTCAAAGAATTTTACCTTTTGTCAGAGACACATCTTGAGCCCAGCCTAAGACACCTTCACCTGCCTCACACTGACATGAACAGACTACCTCCCAGGAACTCAAACACAAGTTTCATTGTCACTGTGTTTTCTTTCTAACGGTTTTTCTTCAGCCCAGTTTGCACCATGCATGCAGACATCTGTATACTTAACCTTCATCTATTTAAAGAGTTACAAGGAGGAGAAAGGGACGACAGAGGATGAGATGATTGGATGGCATCACCAACTCAATGGACATGAGTTTGAGTAAGCTCTGGGAGTTGGTAATAGACAGGGAGGCCTGGCGTGCTGCAGTCCACGGGGTCGCAAAGAGTTGGACACAACTGAGCAACTGAACTGAACTGAGTCAGTAGACTTGGCTTATCTTTTTCAAAAGAACTAGAACTGGCCTCAGTACACAGTCCACTATATGAAAGCACATAATCAAGTTCCAGTTACAGCATTCTCTATAGTATTCCCAGATGCTCCGCGTCATTTGGCAAATCTATAATGTAATAATATTGATGGTTCCCTCACATGTGGTGTTAAGATTTGCTCAGCCAAATATGTTTTTTCTGCACTCTCTTTTAAAAATATGTCACTAGAGTTGTCCTGAAATTTGTCTGTACTCTGGCAGCTTTATTTAAATGTCAACCAGATGCAGAATTTCATTGTAGTGTTTCCTTTTTTTTGCAATTTGTCCCTGTGGATTATTGGTGTTTTGAAACATTTTTAAAGTCTTTCTAATATGTTGGTTGCTGACTGAAGATAAAAGATTTTAAAAATTAATGAACTTCCTCAGTTAACATGTTTTAATTTTCCCTTCTGGCTACAGGATCACGGTTTCTGAATTTCAAATGTTTTTCAAGTCAAGACGGAAGTAGAGGAACTGCCTCATTGAGTGCAGCTTAACGTTACTGTAACAGTGACTTCTGCAGCACAGAAGGGACACGTGGCAACGTCCCCCTCCTCTTCCAGTTACACACACTTCCATTCAAAACCCTGTTCTCACTCCTTTCGAAAAATATTATCCTTCTGGGTTGAAATTTTGCACACATAACCTCAGCTCAACCAGTGACTTTCTTTGAACAAAAAAAAAGGAGCTCTGATTTTTCTGTGTTGTACTCAGAAAAGCAAAATAAGTTTCAGGAAATTTAGAAATATACAGTTAAAACTCTATATTGTGGATAAATTTTCCTGGAAGATATTAAGTGTGGAATTTTATCTAGAATTTTTTATACATTTACACCATAATGAAATTAATGCTAGTTTTGTCTGTGTGTCTGTAAAACAAAGTTTTATTAACCAAATTTCTCATACTTGAAACAAATTAGAAATAGAATTTAAAAGTTTTTTCTAAAAGTACAATTTAGCTTTTACTTCTGTTGTAAAATTAGTATCTCTAAAAACTATGAAATTAATTAAATTGATATGAAAAATACAAAGTGTGTGGTGCCTGCTTTGGGGAAGGTGATGACTTGGTGGTGCCAATCATTTCATTTCTATTTCTTATTAACTGCTTTCAAAACTTTAAATGAAAAAAGCCACAATAGGCTACTCATAAAATTACTCAATAATTACAATAATCTAACAAAAGAACTTGGGAGTACAATTTATCATGTGCAATAGAGTTATTCAGGATGACAGGCAAGGGATTTTTCATGCGATGCTGCTTGTGTTATTTGATAACCATCCCCAGGGACCTGGGTCCCAGCCCTACCTTGAGTTGAATCTCATCCAATCAAGAGGTAATTAATCTCAATCTGAGTCAATCCTACTAAGCTTCAGCAGGGCCATACTGAAATTTGGAGCAGCCACTAATAAAAACCCAGAATAGAGGGAAAAGCTACACATAATACTGTACCAATTATTGCCTCTGGGAAAGCAGATCTTAATGGGCTTTAGAAGGCATTTCTATGAATGCATTTTTTCATTCTTACTTAGGTTTAGAACGTTGAAGGAGCTTCCTTCCTTTGTAGGCAATGATTTTTTTTTAATTCAACTGTCAGTGAAATCATAAGAAAAATTCTAAGTCCATATTTGAAGGCTTGCCAAGATTCCAAGTCATAATTAGATCATTCTAATGTGTTTGAGAAATTAAATTCACATCCGTCACATAGGCTATTAGCAAAAGAACACCCAGCAGCCAGTTGAAGCAACAAGAAGTAATTCAGAGACTAAAACCACTCTGCCTTGATCATTTGAGTATGGGGAGAAGGGAGCAGACAGTGTCTCCAAATAGACACGAGCAGATAATTCTTACAGGAGTAAGCAGTAGGCCATTGACCTTACAGGGCCTCCCAGACCAGCAAAACACCTGTCTGACTCTGATGTTACACCTTGCCAGCGGAGCAGTTTCTAAACAAAATACACTTGTGAGCACTGAGGGGAAACAGCTGAAACAGTTTATAGGAGAGAGTCCTCATCGCTGTCTCTGGGCATGTGAGACTGGGGATGGGCAGGTGATGTAAACTACCTTGATAGACAGGCAGCCTGATGTAATTAACATTTAGAAAATATTAAATTTAATGCTCACCTATTTTTTTTCCAGCTGCACCGCAAGGCTCCTGGGATCTTAGTTCCCTAACCAGGTATTGAACCTGTACCTTTGGCAGTGAAAGTGCAGAACTCTAACCATGGGACCGCCAGGGACTTCCCCTATGATCTTTATTTTTTAAATATTCATAAAAGCCCTGCACCCAAGTCTCTGGTCCTCTACAAACCAATTTTGAAACTGCAGTTGAGAAAAGTTTTAAACAACTGAGTCTCGCCCTTCTTACCTGGTTAAAGGGGCCAGTGAACCGTGAAATGACCAAAACACTAACTATTAATATAGGAAAAATAAGACAGGAGGCCTGGATAATCCCCAAGCTGTCTAACCAATCTCTGTGTAATCAAGAGTTTATTTTCAAAGCCAGCCTTCCTGTCTGGTGTGTGGCTCAGTCTCCCATGTCCTCAGCCTGGCTGATTGCAAAGCCTCCTCTGTTGGCAGGTATCTCCAAATTCAGTGCTCCTTTACATCAACAGGTGCATCATCTGAAAACATCATGTGGTCTACCCTCCAACTCTCACTCCCAGCTCAGTGCCTCAGGCCAGTGCCACCAGCCCTAACTCTCTTCCAGCTTGCAAAGCCATCCACAACCTCAAATTCCACTTTTGTGAGAAACCACCCACCCATACTGACCTGCCCAATGCCGTCTAATATACCTGCAGGTCTTGACTGATACCTCCTCTCTGACTGTCCACTGCTACCAGCCCCTCAGTACTCCACCAGTCACAGTCCAGCATCTCGTAAGGATTTGTTCACATTTTATGAAACCTCTGCCCAGCCCATCCAAGGAATACCCTTCTCCTTGACTCCTGATTTATCTCAATGTCTATGCTGTTTATATTCTACCTTGTATTTTTAGCTATTTTTATATTGTTTTATTTAGTTTGTCATTTTGTGTATGTTATTTTTCTAAATCTAGACTGTAAGCTCCTTAAGAGTAAGGATTATATCTTAAAACTCTTTGTATTTCCAATAGCACCTAGAACAGCACCTTAAGGAAGACATGTAGTGAGTGAATATGTGCTGATTAAATGATTAAGTCACCCGTTTGTGAGTGGCAGATAAGGGTCTTTCATTCATTAATTTAACAGACATTTGTTGAGTACTTATCATGTGTTAAGCCCAGTTCTAAGCTCTGGCAGAGAAGGCAATGGCAACCCACTCCAGTACTCTTGCCTGGAAAATCCCATGGACAGAGGAGCCTGGTAGGCTGCAGTCCATGGGGTCACTAAGGGTCAGACATGACTGAGCGACTTCACTTTTACTTTTCAGTTTCATGCATTGCAGAAGGAAATGGCAACCCACTCCAGTGTTCTTGCCTGGAGAATTCCAGGGACGGCGGAGCCTGGTGGGCTGCCCTCTATGGGGTTGCACAGAGTTGTACACGACTGAAGCGACTTAGCAGCAGCAGCTAAGTTCTGGAGACACAGCAGTGAATAAAAGAGATTAAATCCCCTGACTTTATAGAAGGAAGACAGACAAACAAATAAGGTAGTACATAATATGTCAGATGGAGATAAGTGCCATGAAAAAAAACCTAAGTCCTCTCAAAATTCACATATTGAAGCCTTAACCCCCAATGTGACTGTACTTGGAGAAGGGCTTTTAGAGAGTAATGAAGGTTAAATGAGATCATTAGGGTAGGGTCCTAGCTGAAAGGATTGGTGGACTTGTAAGACGTGAAATCAATCACTGTCTCTCTGCAGACAGGCTCTGAGGAACACAGTGAGGTCACAAGGAGAAGGTGGTTGTCTGCAAACCAGGACGACAGCCCTCACCAGAACCTAACCATTTCTTGCACCCTGACTGTGGACTTCCAGCCTCCAGAACTGTGAGAAAACAAGTGTCTGTTGTTTAAGCCAAAACAAACAAACAACAAAAAAGCCTTTAAGTCAGAGTGGGACACGACTTAGTGACTAAACAACAAGAGGAATAAGGAGTGTCTGGAAGGGGTGCTATCTTATATAGAGTGGCTTCACTGATAAGAGATGTTTGAGCAGAGACCTAAAGAGATGTTGCTCTCTGATGGAAGAACATTCCAGACAGAGAAAATGACAAGTACAGAGGCCCTGAGGTAGGAATGTGCTTGGTGTGTTCAATGAACAAAAAGTGGCACAATGCAACTGTATCAGAGTAAGTAAGGCAGACTGTGGGAGAGAAGTGGGGAGGGACATTCAGATATAGAACCTAGAGGACCTGGACTTTGGAGGAAGATGGGGAACTTAACAAACAGAACTGTAAAGCATTAAAGCAGTTAGTGTCATTTAGCATGAATGGCAGTGACTAAAATCAGACCAATGCTCAGGCTATTTGTGTAAAATAAAATCACTCCTACATTTATAGAGCACCCATCTAGGCCAGGTGCATTAACAGATTATCTAATTAATTTATCTGAGTTGAGCAATATGTCCATTTTGTAGACATACCAAGTTTAAGAAACTTGCCCACAGTCACACATCTGATCGATTATCAGTGGGCCTGGAATTAATTTCCAGATAGGCCTAATTCCAGAGCCCATTCCTTTAACCATTGCTGGTGGAAACTACAGAAGTCCCAAATATACATTATACCTGACTACACATGCATGCATGCTAAGTCACTGGAGTCATGTCCAACTCTTTGCAACCTTATGGACTGTAGCCCACCAGAATCCTCCATCCATGGGGATTCCCTAGGCAAGAATATTGGAGTGGGTTGCCATGCCCTCCTCCAGGGGATATTCCCAACCCAGGGATTGAACTCACGTCTCTTATGTCTCCTGCATTGGCAGGCCAGTTCTTTACCACTGATCCACCTGGGAAGCTCTCAACTTCTGAAACAGACAGAAACCATCTGTCAAATTTGGGCTCTCCCTCACCCCCAAAACAGTGCCCCTGCAGGTGCCTAATCAGGAACCAGGTATGAGGGTCATCAAAATTAAGAATCACTGACTCAGGGGCTCAGATAGTCTGTTAGATCCATGATATCCAGGGACTCTTCCCAGCTCTTAGTGACTGAAAGCCTTATTGGCAAATATCTAGCCAACAAATTATCTTTTTTTCGATTTCATTTCAGAATCATAAAACTCGTGTGTCCGTCAAATACACTTTTTGACTCCGGATTCGGATCCACATATGTGAAAGGAGGAGTCATGGAGGGATACACTAACAAGCAAAAAGTGTTGTCACTGCAAAGAGAGAGATCCACTGGCTCAGTGGATCCTTGAGTCAGGAAGCAGTGCTGGGCAGAGGCAAGATGGCAAACGGGTTTCAGTTCCAGAACCAACTCAGATTGCCAATGTGTGGCTGACAAGAGCATCACACCAAGTAAAGGGGCCCGAGGCTGGGCAACAAAGAGCAGATCTGGATTAGATGACTTCCCTGGACGTGCAGACGGAACAGCACACTTTATATGACCGTTAAGTCAGAAAATATCATGTGAGAGGGATATATCCCACTTTATCCCAAAAAAGATGAGACTGCAAGAAACCAAACTCAGTATTTAGCAAGTAAAAATCCATCTAGTCTGTACTTAACCACTGGCATATTCCCAATGAGACCTTAGACAGAAAAAGCCCCATCTTTATAATGTTACTTATTAACTTACATAATGATGCTAATATTTAAAAGAAAAGATAGATTTGATAGATTTCATTTACCAGGTGGTTTATCAAGCATATCATGGATAATGAAGTTGCATTTTAGGGTAATTCTGCAGGTGGAGCAAAGCCATCAACAATTAGCTAATTATCAAATTATCAATGTGTTGACACTATTCTTCCTAATCGAATAGTTTATTTAACTGCTGTCTGTCTCTGTTACAAGCTTTTAGCTTCTTCCTCTGATTTTTCTTGAGCCTGACAATGTGACATTGTTTGCTTTTGTCTTTTTTCCCAAGGCTTATGTTGACTTGTTTTATTATTCTCTTGATATGCCTACTTGTTCAACACTTAAATAAGCAAGTCCCTAAACCCCTATGCTAAGAATATGTGAAAAAGAAGGCACTATCTACCAACAACCTGATCTTTAAAAATATTTAGGCAGAGAGGGCACAATATAAACATTGTTAGGTCATCTTTCTGCATGCAATACTCTTAAGGTTACTTTTACTTTTCCTGCTATTGTTATGGAACAATTTCTGATATATAATTTTTAAATATTAAAATATTCTAGGTTATGCATTGTTATTTTCCATTTCATGAAATTATTAAGTATATGTATATACCACATATATAAGTATATGGGATTTCATGGTAACTACATATAATATCTTACATTATGTATAACTATTACTTTTGCACAGTATATGTCAGGCATACTTCAACATGAAAAGATTTGTTGACTCTGGAAAGATAACAATGAAAACCTCCCATGATAATGTGTGCTCATGCAAATATCTCCTAGTTATGCTATAGAATGATAAATATATTAAATTGAGAGCTGGGATCATTTGCTAATGATTTTCCAACATATTTTACCTTAAGACCTTTCCACAAAAGAAAGCATCCTGCAAGGGCCCAATGTGAAAGGTAAATTCTGAGCCACCCTCACTGAAACAGGAGTGGGGACCCTGTGTATCTCTGCTTCTCCACTTGCCTCAGCCCAGCCCCACGTGGCAGTCTCTAAATCATGGAAACTGAGGAAAGGGAGACTTAACCAAATACTATATTACACAAGATTTGTTTGCTGAGCATTTCAACACCAGACTACAAACCGCTTTATCATGTTTCCCTTGGATCAATCACCCCTTTATGAGAGGCCTCTAAAGCAGGAATTTTTAATACTTTATGAGGCTCCATCAGGATGGGCTTTGAACATGCTCTTTCCTTTATTTTTTTTCATAATTTATTTTCTAAGTTTACATCCAAAGTCACTTACATGAATGAGAATAATGTCATTAGAGAATAATGACCACAAGATCTGACAAGGTGATGGATGCCTAGTATAGTAACTTCAGCATATGTTTCTATAACTTGTTTTGACTATAAGACACTCAGAAAGTCCTGATTCATTCAGACACGTAGCTGTAAAGAGTAATTTTTAGAACTTTTTAATTGAGGGAGAATTTATATTTAGTGAAATGCATAGACATTAAGTGTACGATCCAATGACTTCTGACAGAGGTGTACACCTGTGTAACCAACACCCCAATCAAGATAGAGATGCCTACCTGACTGACTTTGGGGTGAGGGAATAAATGGGGATAAATGATTTTGGCAGTGTGGAGGTAAGTCAGTTTTCAGTCAGACAGAAAATCTCCCTTCAAGGGCTGCTTAAGAGCTGTGAACCAGGCAGGGCCCCAAATCCCAGTCTGAATGGTAGCCAAGGGTGTTAGAGAAACAGTATGTCCCCCGCACCGCCCCCCACCCCCTGGTCAGGCACAGTTGGAGAGCCCCACCCCCTTCAGCTCTGTGAACTCAGGCGCCAAACACCAAGGGGACAGTAGGCACCAAATTTACAATGACGCACAGTAATGATGGCATTTTTGACATGGTGGGGCAGGCCTAGCCCAAGGAGAAGGGGCCAGAGCTCCTTTTCCCAATGTGAGCTCTCCGTGGGTCAATAGCAGGATTGTTATGAGAGAGTAACCTGAGCCGGGTAATGTGTGTAGGATCTGTGGCTTTATTGTGTCCCTGCTATGTTAATTAGTATTAGGAGCATGATGGATTGGCAACACGTGTGCGCTCGGAGTCTTAAACCAGCCCTGAGAGTTTAGCACTCCATTAGTTACACATCACAGAAACCCAGGGGATGTTTACTCAAAAAGAGGATCACTTACAAGAGGGAAACATGCTAATTCATTCCTGATACTGTCTAGGGAGAGGGACACCCCATCGGCCAGGGAATGGTGTAACCCGTTTTCCAAGACAGAGATGGACTGAGGGGCTGGCGGGAAACTACAGAAAGCCCTGCCCTCCCCTCCACTCCTGCCTGGAAACCCTGAAATCTCAAATCCTCAGTTGTTCCTACACGAATCCCTCTGAGACAGAAGCTCACAGAAGGCTCTGTGTTGACATTTCAATTCATTACCCTGTTCCAGAGGCAGGGAGCTCTTGACCCCATCTCTCCCACACCCTCGCCAGGCTGCAGAGAAGGGAACTCCCACTCCACCCTCCTCATCAGGTTTGCCACCAGCTGCTGCCTCTCAGGCCTGGACCAGCTCTGTCTTCCCCAACCAGAGCCCAAGAGTTACCAAAAGGGCCCAGAAAGGATGTCTCAAGTCTTGGGGCTCCTCCCAAGCAGGTGATATTTTTGTTGTTGTTGTTGTTCAGTTGCTCGGTCATGTCCAACTCTTTACGACCCCATGGACTGCAGCATGCCAGGTTTCCCTGTCCTTCACCAGTTCCTGGAGCTTGCTCAAACATGCCCATTGAGTCGGTGATGCCATCCAACCATCTCATCCTCTGTCATCCCCTCCTCCTCCTGCCTTCAATCTTTCCCAGCATCCGGGCCTTTTCTAATGAGTCAGCTCTTTGCACCAGGTGGTCAAAGTATCGGAGCTTCAACTTCAGCACCAGGCCTTCCAAAGAATATTCAGGGTTGATTTCCTTTAGGATTGACTGATGATACTACTGTACTTTTTATTTTCCTTTTTTTTTTCTTAAACACAGAGAATTTTGAGAAGATAAATGCCAAGTTCCCTTCTTACTCTAAGGTTCTGACATCTTAATGCCATCAAAGCAATTTTCTAGACATGAGAAAATACAGCTGTGGCTAAAATATTAATGATTCCATGAATGGTGCTGGCTTTAAGTTAGCCTTCATAATTGGTATCTAATATCTAGTAAGAATATAGACTACATACAAACACACACACACAAATACATTTGGGCAATGGTGTGATGGTAAATGTTTAACAACTGGCTGAGGGTGGGGGAAGTCCTGCAATACCTGATAGTTTCTGGGGTGTAAATATTCCTAGAATAACGAATTTTGAGCAACCCATCTGATATTACTGAGCTCAGAGTTGAGAAGAGATGTTTACAACTGGTTCTCACCCAGTAGGAACAGTCCCCAGCACACCGTTAGAAGCGAGGTAAATACACCTAAATAAAAGTCACCCTTGTTTCTCATTACCTGCAAAGTTTGTCCTCCTCCTCCTCTCCAGTCTGTTATTATCCCCATATCTCAGTGTGGTTGCAAAGATCTTGGGCTATTAGTCAGCATATCTGGTTCAAACCCCAGTTCTGCTGGTGTGAAATCCTCAGTGAATTCGTCTTTCCTTGTCTACAAAATTGAGACTTTCATTTTTTATTTACTAGTTATTTATTTTTGCCCGTGCCTATGGGCCTGTATAGCCTATGGGACCTTAGACCCTCACCAAGAATCAAACCCACATCCCCTGCCTTGGACGTGCAGAGTCTCAACCACTGGACTGCCAGAGAAGTCCAGGACTTTTTAAAATAGGTTGTACTCCACAGGGTTGTCATGTGGACTATATAACTTACTCAGCACTCCCCAAAACAGTGATACTCAAACTTCAAGATACATCAGGATCCCCTATAGGGCTTGCTATGACATAAGGAGCTAGGCTTCATCTCTAAAGCTTTCAATTCAGCTGAGGCCTCTGTCTGCATTTCTAGAAAATTCCCAGGAAGTGATGATACAATTGGTTCAGAGCGCTCACTTGGAGTGCTCTGAGGGTTTCAGTACAGTGCCTAAAATCCATTAAATACTGGCTGTTGTACTGTCAATTCTAAGAGGTCAGAGCCACTGCCTCTAAAGACTATACCAGGAAGACCCCAGGCCCTTCCTACCTGAACATACTATATCAGACGGGCTTCTTAGGATCTGTGAGCAACCTTGGCTGCCCTCAAGTCAGGAACAGCAGGAAAGAATCCATTCTTCCCTTGCTGCTCCCTCCATCAGCCAGCAAGGCAACCCAACTACCTTGAGTGTCCACTGTGGGCCAGCTCAGACAGAAGATCAAGTAGGGCTAAAAGACACATATATGAAAGAGGCAGGAAGCAGAAACAATTACCTCCTGAAGTCACCAGCCAAAAGGAGAAGCCCCTGAAGGGCAACTGTTCTTCCATCAGGCATCCAAGCTTGCCTACTGGCTTGTTTTTCAGTAGTTGATCGTAGGTGTGCCTAGACAACATTCATATTTACTGGCAAAAAACAGGGGCTGATAGAGGCCTTTCTCAGCATCAGACAGGACTGAATCTTAAGTGAAGCCCAGAATTTCTCTTCTGTGTCACTAATCCTTCATAAATCTCCCATTTTGGGTTTCACGCTGTACTGAGATCAAAATTATGTAACTTCTTACACTCACCTCTCATTACAATTACCATGTTCACTGCATAGCTAAGAGAGAGGAAGTACAAACGGTTTAAATCTCAGTGACTTTTTAGGTCAGTTATGCCAGTTTATCAAGTTCTTTGCTAAAATACATCACACAAGCCACATGCTGCAGTCAGGCCGTGGGGCAATGATAACCTAATGCTTAAAATAACACAAGGGAAAGCAGGACTCACCCCCTGAGAAAGAGAATTTTTACAGCCCGCCTCTTCCCATGTGAACTGCCCGGAAACTAGTTCCCCGAACTGGCACGCTGGGACAAGTGCTCTGTTTGGTTATGTAACAACTAGCACCATTTTTGCCCTGAACCCAGCCACCACGGGAAA
Organism: Giraffa tippelskirchi; assembly: GCF_054371585.1. Taxonomy (NCBI): domain Eukaryota; kingdom Metazoa; phylum Chordata; class Mammalia; order Artiodactyla; family Giraffidae; genus Giraffa; species Giraffa tippelskirchi. The sequence goes on from NC_137275.1 coordinate 162,314,104, forward strand.
TGCAAAAGTTATTGAAAACCCAGATGGGAAACCCCGGAGAGGAAGGCCCTTCAGATCTTCCACTGAACTAGTCTTCAGAAGTCTCAGTATTCTGATTTTCAGATACACCAGGAGGAGGCCTGGCCTAACATTTCCATCTCATTTGAGGGCTGGTTTTCTTCCCTTTTGTGTAATGCATTTGCACATGGGTGCCAGCACCAACATTCCCGCTGTGCGCAGACCCCCTAACTCAGCCTTAAAAACCAGCTTTGTACGAGCCGAGAAACACTGACTCCAGCCTCCCTCTTTCCCACATTTTTCACTTAGTGGGCAGTGAAGCACATTTCACTATCATAAACTCTTCCTTCCTCCAACGCTCAAGTCAGCTGCCTTTCTCCCCACCTCCCATCTTCACAGTCTTCACAGAGGGAGCACTGAGGGAGGAAGCAGCAGAGAGAGCCTTCTGTCTGTTTACTGCTCAATCCCATAGAACAAAGGCACTATGGCAAAAGTGTTGGAACTATAACCTACCCTTCACACTATGAACTAATCACACAGCTGAAAATTCCCTAAGTAAACATGGAGTGGATTTCCTTGGTGGCTCAGTGGTAAAGAATCCACCTGCCAATACAGGAGACCAGGTTCGATCCCTGGGTCAGGAAGATCCCCTGAAGAAGAAAATGGCAACCCACTCCAGTATTCTTGCCTGGGAAATCCCATGGACAGAGGAGCCTGGTGGGCTATAGTCCACGGGGTCAAAAACAGTGGACATGACTTAGTGACTGAACAACAGCAAAATATGAAGAGAGATGTAAACTAGCCAGCAATACAAGACAAGAGAAATTCTCCCATCTCATGTATCAGGTGCCTATCTTTCCCCTCTGTTTCTAGCATTCACCTTCTACTGGCTTATAAACAAAAGAGTCAAAGGAAAAGACCAACAGATTTGACTAACTGGACATTAAAACAATAGAAGGAAAAAAGGAAGGTATACAGGAAGGAGAAAGAAAAAGGAAGTAAAAAAAAAATAGACCAGGGAAAACATTTACAGCACACAGCATAAAGGGCTAATAACTTTGTAAGATATGTGTCATTTCATTGATAATAGAACACAGTGGTGAACAGAATTCACAAAACAGGAAATGCAACTAGCAATCAAAAACAGAAGAAGAGTCACTGGAAGCCAAAAAAATGCAAAATTAAACATCAAGAAACCATATTTATCTGGTAAAGTACCAAATGAAGTTTTATGTTAACAACCAAAGCCAGTAAGGATGGTATGAAAATGGCACTCAAACATTACTGAGGGCATCAGAAATTGGCACAAATCTTGGGCAAAGAAGTTTAGAAATACATATCAAATGCCATAAAGTCATTCATACCCATGGACTCAGAAATCCCACTTCTAAAAGAAGAAATAACCTAAAAGAAAGAAAAAGCTATATGCCGGGAGCCAGCCCATGAGATCCCACCCATGACAGAGTCATGGGAAAGAGGAATGATTGAGCACGGCTTCTCAGGCCTCAGGGATTCTCGGAAGGCTGCCTCAGCGCTCACCTTAAAGATATCTTTCTGATGTTTACTATAATAAACCTCTTCCTATTTTCTGTGACTTAGGCAAAAGGCCTTTCCCGATTTCCTTCTAAAACAGATCATTCTGAAACCTCAAATCAACAAGGCCCCTGAACGGTAGCACCCTAAATAAAATTATCTGGGATATAGAATATGCTGATCTAAATTCCTTTTGCTAACATATTGGTTTGTTTAATAAACGTACCTGTGCCTTTGGAGCTAATGTGCATAACTGTTCCTTAATAATAAAATAACATTGAGAGCCTCCACACAGAAAGCCCCTATGGGTACAAAACCCTTTGCAGGAAAAAAGGCTTGTTAGGAAATATAAGAAATATTGCTTTATGAAACTGTTACTTAATCTATATTTACTCACTATGTTTTTAATCTTAACGTATTTTATATAATAAAAGCATAATAGTTAGAGATTTATATAAGTAGAAGTTTAGCTTTAATACAAATAATAAGACAATTGTTGATTTAACTGATGATTCTTACTTAAAGCTGAACTTCAGCTTGCTGTTCTTTGACTTTATGGAACTGCATTCTTTTCTGTTAAGCTCAAGGCATAGAGTAAATTACCGAAAACAGGTTTTACCTTGAAACTTTCTATTGATGAATTCTTTCCTGCTGTGCCTGATACAAAAGTGTTCTGACTGATCAACCCTTATCAATGGAGAGTCACAAGATGTTAGCAGGCCCCCAGGCGGGAAGATGATGTAAACAAAATGAGGCTTTTGGTAACTAAAAACATGCAAACAGTTTTGATGAGAGTCAAAACTGTGGGCCTATTAAGCTGAATTGATAGGCCCATTAAGCTGAATTTATATGCCCACTAAGCTGAATTGGTATGACTCTATACTTGACATTTGTTTCTATGTACCACAAAAAATATAAAAGCTGTCTTAAAAACAAGAAAGTTGGAAGACACTTGGGAGACACTTGGAAACACCGAGACTCGCTGTGTCTTCTCATTCGCATCGCCGACGCCGTCCATCCTGAGGGAACCCCTGGACCTGCTGGAGCTGGACTCCGGCAGCTATACACACACAAATACAATCAAGGTAACATTATTTGTAATTTTTTAAAAAGGAAGCATCCTAAAAGTCCAACAGGGAACGGCTAAGTAAACCATGGTATGTGCATCAATTCATTTATTCAACAAGCATTTATTAATCACCCTTGATGTGCTAGTGAATCCTTTCCCAGGGTCAAATTCTAAGGTAATCAATAACAGGTAAGAAAGATAGAATACACATTTAGATTTTTTTCCTTTTAAATCAAGAAATGTCATTCTTTGGTGGACCATGTATAGATGGACCATGTTTAGGCATATATATCACTCCAAAATCATCAGGGAATAAAGTGTACAGTTAGAAAAGCTATCATCAAAAAGAACACATGTTGGCCAGAATGTAGAGGAAAGAAAACCACTGTGCACCGTTACTGGGAATGTAAATTGGTGCAGCCACTATGGAAACAATATCAAGGTTCCTCAAAAAATTAAAAGTAAAAATACTATGTGATCCAACAATTCCACTTCTGGGTACTAATCTGAAGAATATGAAAACACTAAGTTGAAAAGATATCTTTCTTTGAACACCCCCGTGTTCAATGCAGCATTATTCAGAATAGCCAAGGTATGGGAACAACCTAAGTGTCAGTCAACAGATGAACAGATAAAGAGTATGTGGTATATGCACACAAATGGAATATCATCCATTCATGAGAAAGGAAATTTTGCTGTTTGTGACAACATGGATGAATCTTGAGATCACTATGCTAAGTGAAATAAGACAGAGAAAGACAAATACTGTACAACCTCACTTAGATGTAGAACCTAAAAAAGCTGAACTCATTGAAATAGAGTAGAACAGTGGTTACCATGGTGGGGAGTGAGGGGAGATGCTGATGAAAGGGTGCCAACTCTCAGTTATAAGATGAATAAGTTCTGAGGACCTGATGTGCAGCATGGTGATAGTACTACTATTACTCGAAAATTGCTAATACTATTATACTTGAAAGTTGCTAAGAGAGTAGATCTTAAATGTTTCCACCACAAAAAAACAGACATATGACATGACGGAGATGTGAGCTAATGCTATGATGGTGATCATTTTGCAATATGTAAGTGTTTCAAATCAATGCATTGTACTCTTTAGACTTACACAATGTTACATGTGAAGTATACTCAATAAGGCTGGAAATAAATAAAATGAAATTTAAAACCTTTTGAATAAAATGCCTAGTGTGACTATCAAGGAAATTGATAGCAACTGTCCTTAAGGTCTACTTACCTATTTAGGGCATCTGGATGTGAGCCTTAGGAAAATCACGGGAGACAGTCATGCCAAGGGCTCGCAGTAACCCAAAATTCACAGTCCACTGCTTTAAGAACTTGAACCTAAGTGTATGGCGCCTCTGGACCTGAGCAACCACTTGCCTTCAAGAGCCCTATAAATGTTTATGTGACACCTGGGTCTTGGGGGCAGCAGAAGTGACAGGCAGAAGCAGGTGATGAAACAGCTTTGCTCCGCAACGGGACTTCTTTCCTCAAACGCATTCCCTCAGCCCTTATTATGTGTCCGTCACTGCACTGACAGGTCTCTGGTGGCCCCATGGACTGGCCAGGAAGAAAGTCAGGGAACACTGAGCATGGTGGGAGGGGAGCAAGCCTGTGGGCAAGGAGACTGATCTGTCTTGGGACGCTGGGCTGCTGGGTTCCCTGGTTTGGCCAAGAGGGCTCTTCTGCCTGCACCATTTGCCACTAGCCTCTGAGAGCTGCCCCCATCTCCCTGGCAGAGAGGGCTGCCCCTGGCTGTGAATCAAGGAATCAGCTAAGGTGCCCTCCTCTAAAGAATTCACTTCCCACCACTCCCTAAAAGCTAAGCTTTTTTTTCAACAGAGGATAACCCTTCATTTCACAACTAGAGATAAGGCATAAAATTGTGAACGGTGGCAGAGATAACAATAAATTAAGCACTAAGTATAAGACTTGCTATGTGCCAGATATCATTGTTTTACATATGGTAACATTCAATTCTCACAACAAACTTCATGATCAATCTCGCTTTACCCACAAGGAAACTTAAGCATGGAGATAGCGAGTAACTTGTCAAGTTCACACACTAATAAGATGCCTTTTGACCCAGTGATCCCACTTCTGGGAATAAAAATCAACCCACAGGAATGAAAAATTCGATACACAACTGTATCTGTGGTGTCATCACGTAACACAGGAAGAAGTTGGAAGCAAACTAAAACGAGTGACAAGGTGAGAAAAGCTAAGTAAACGCATCTGTTTAATATGGGACTTGGGCACAGGCAGGCTGGCTCTAGTGCATTAGCCACCACACCGCTCTGCCTCCTTAGACAGAGATTAACCACCAAAATCTCTATGTGGGGAAATGGCTGATATACAGAGCCCTTCCTGATGGCAGTCAGTATAGAAGTGAAGGAGAAACTAATGCCTGAAGGATGGGGGATGCTGTGGTGTGATTAGGATCAGGGCTCAGGGAACACACGGTGCTGACCTCATGTGTCACTGTACTGGGTGTGGGTGCCTCGTTCCTTCCCAGAATCAAACTCCACACCTCTTCCCCTCCTCTTCTTCTTCAAAATAAAAAATAAACAAGAACTAATCTAGGTACTGATTTAATTTTTGTGCTTTTATTCTCCCCCCAAACCTCAGAACCACTAAGCTAATCAAAACCAAAACAGATCTTCTATCCACTGCTTAGGGCTGGCAAAGGAACCTGTTAACAGCTTTTGGTCAGAAACGTCAACACACTAAGTAAAGTAAGCCAGACAGAGAAAGACAAATATGATGCCACCTATTACCTATACGTGGAATCTGAAAAAAAAAAAAAAAATGACACAAGTGAACTTAGTTACAAACCAGAAACAAATTCACAGACATAGAAAACTGACTTGTGCTTACCAAACAAGAAAGAGGAGAGGGATAAATTAGGAGTTTGGGGCTTCCCTGGTGGCTCAGGTGGTAAAGAATCTGCCTGCAATGCAGGAGACCTGGGTTTGATCCCTGGGTTGGAAAGATCCCTTGGAGAAGGGAATAGCAACCCCCTCTAGTATTCTTGCCTGGAGAATCCCAGGGACAGCGGAGCCTGGTGGGCTGCTGTCTATGGGGTCGCACAGAGTCGGACACGACTGAAGCAACTCAGCAGCAGCAGCTAGTATTCTTGCCTGGAGAATTCCATGGACAGAGGAGCCTGGTGGGCTACATTCTATGGAGTCCCAAAGAGTCAGACATGACTGAGCGACTAACATTTTCACTTTTGGAATTAACAGATTCACACTACTGTATATAAAATAGATATCCAACAAGATCCTACCTTATAGCACAGGGAACGACACTCAATGTTCTATAATAACCTATAAGGGAAAAGAATCTGAAAAAGATGTATACACACATATATATAAAATATATATATATATAACTAATCTCTTTGCTATTCAGCTGAAACTAACACAACAATGAAAATTGACTATACCTTAATTTTTAAAAAAGCATCAAGCAGAGCTACTCCAGAGCCTAGCAGAGCCCCAAGATTCCAGGCTGCTGAGCGGTGCTGGGTCTCCTCATACTCCATGGCCCCTCAGTCATGCCAGGGTTCAGCTGGGATACACAGCACTGAGCGGACTGACCCCCCACATGCAGTGGTCTCAGCCACATGCACCACCAGCCTCGCACCTGCCAGGTTCACAGGAGCAGGAACCTGCGTGCACGCACACTCACTTGCTTTCTCTGGTTTGTACCTGTCCTGCCTCCTCCACAGTTTCATAACTGAAAAGCCCAGCCTCCCCTGAGACTCTGCTGAGAGCTGTCTATAGACACGGGTGAGGGCTTCCTAAGCTTTAGCTTCCACATGAATTTGGGTGTTCCTCTCATTTCAGTTCTGAAAAGATTCTCCTGAATTCCTAGATTTCATATCCGAGGATGTGGGCACAGTTATCTGGCACAGAAATCAAGAGCTAGCTCAGACTAAGTACAGAGGTCCCCTGGCATTCCCAGGTTTGACATGCACAGTTCCAGCTCTCTGTGAGCAGTCTTGAAGATCTGAACACATGGACATCTGTGATTTAGGTGGGGGTGGGGGGAGGTAGAGGCACAAGCTTGAATCAGCCCAATGCAAGGGGCCCAGGTTTGATCCCTAGTCAGAGAACTAGATCCCAGATGCTATAACTAAGTTAAAGTGCCACTCAATTATGGCATTTAAAGACCCCGTGTGCCACAACTGAGACCCAGCACAGACAAATAAATTAAAACAAACAAAATAAACCCACAATTTAAACAAAATCTCTCTAAGCCTCAGTTTCCTTATCTGAAATGAGGATAACAAAAGCGCGTTCCTCTTTGCGGTTCTTAGGAAGATTCAAGGAGAAGACCCGTGTGAACTGTCTGGCAGCTAGTCAACACCTGATTAACGTCAGCTAGTAGTTTTATTATTTTACTATCTGTTAGAGAATGATGGAAATTAGAAGTTTCCTGAATGCCTAAACCACTACTTTCTCCTTCACCTGCCATTGGCTTAGAGGTTATTTTCCTGGTCTAGACACATGCCTCCTAGGTCCTTCTCCTGTGGGGTCAGAGAGGGCTCCACTGGCCACCTCTAAGCCTGAAGGACATAATTGGCCATCTTGGGTAACTACACTCTCTGTCGGAAGAGAAGCAAAGAGGCCAAGGGATGGCGCATCTGGTCAGACTGCTCACTAATAAAAGCCAGGACGCTGAAAAAGAAAGAGACAACTTTTCAGAAATGTGATAGACCTCTTCCTGTGATGGACAAAACGCCTGTTTGTTCTATCTTGCAGATTTGAGAGTGCTGGTCTGAAGCTGTTTATTCTGACAGCATTAGATGGAATGCTGTTTCTCAGCTCACACAGGGTGTCTTTTCAACTTCCAATGTAAACATTTAGCTCCAAGGATGGAAGAAATACCAGGTTGCAGGGGCAAGCAATTTCTTGGTGTTTCTTTAAGAGACTCCCTGGTCTGGGACTACTTGATCAATACCTGATATAGCTTGGAAAGAATGAAAATTTTTAAAATGATCTCAGAAAAAAAAAAATAATAATACAAATATTTGACAATGGACTTGTAACTAAATATATATATATATATATATATAAAGAACTCTAATAATTAAGTAATACAAAGACAAGTTATCCAATTTATAGACAAATGGGTAAAAGATTTTAATAAGACACTTCACCAAAGAAGATATACAAATTCCTAATGAGCAAATGAAATGATGCTTAACCTGATTAGTCATGAGTGAAATACAAACAAAAACTTCAATGAAATAGCATCGTATAGCTATTTAAGTAGCTAGTTTTTTCAAATTTGACAATACTAAGTGTTGGTGATGTGGAGTAACAGGAACTCTCACACACTGCTGGTGAGGATGAAAAATGATAACATTTTGGAAACTATTTTGACTTTTCACAGAGTAAAACATCCTCTGGTCAAGGAACCAGCAATTCCATTCCTGGGTATTTACTCAAGGGAATGAAAACATGTCCACAAGATGTCTGCATGAATGCCCATAACAGCCTTATTCGTAACAGCCAAATTGGAAATAAAACAAATGCCTGTCCACAGGTGAATGGATAGACAAAGTGTGACATTGATATGTCCCCACCATGGAACACTGCTCAGCAGTACAAAGAAATGAACTAATATATAGGACAGTATAGCTGGCTCTGAACACATAACACTGGGCAAACTAAGTCAGACATGAAACATTCTATACTGTACACTTTTATTATATGACACTCTAGAAAGACAACTGGAATGTACAGAGACAGAAGGCAGGACAGTTGGTGCATGGGGCTGGGGTTGGAGGTGATTAACCGTGAAAGGACAGAAGAAAGTCAGTGATTCTCAATCTATGTTATCTCTGTGGCTGTAGAAACATGTATGAATATTCCTTTTCAAACATTTCTTACCAATTAAGAGAAAAAAATGTTGCTAATAAGAATTTAGTTTAAGAATTGATTGTCTTTCTATTACCCAAGATGAAATAATAATAGAGGGAAATTACATGATGCTTTGGAGAAGGAAATGGCAACCCACTCCAGTATTCTTGCCAGGAAATCCCATGGACAGAGGACAGAGGAGCCTGGCAGGCTACTGCCCACGGGGCCACAAGAGTAAGACACAACTTAGCGACTAAACCACCACCACCACCATATGATGCTTATTCTTTGCCAAGGCCCTTTCTGGACACCTCAGGTATGCAATCCTTCAGGAGCCTGTGAGGTACACACTAGTATTTTCCTCACAGTGGAGGAAAAGGAGGTGCAGAGAGGATGCCTGGCTAGTGTCTCAGCTGTAAGAGGCAGAATGAGGATTCTGGATGCCAGCCGTGTGGCTCCAGGCATCTGCTTCCTTAACCACCTTGCTTTACTGCCTCGTGGAGAAGATCATGTTTTGGTCCCAGAGATTTTAAGTTCCCAGAATGAAAGAGATCTCCAAGGAACAGAAGCACCCCTGATGGCAGAGAAGGGCCACCACCCAACAGGAACAAATAGATGTTTCTGCTCAAAGGAGTTTCTGAAAAAACAAAAAACAAAAACACAGGTAACTCTGCTCACAGGAATTTTTTTTTTTTTCTGGGGGCAGGAGAATAGATGCAAATAACCTTTGAAAGCCCCTCCCCATCCCTGGCCTCTGCTGGAAGTTATAAGAAAGTGTATCTGTGTGCCTGGTAAAGATGACATGTACCTGGGCCAATATATTGAGTTGCAAGCAGCTCATCCAAGAAGGGGATTGAAAAAAACACTCCAGAACAAACAGTAAGAAAGCAAGGGCCCACCAGGTCCCCAGGATGCAGAAAAACAGCCCACGTGAGAGAGGTGGGGGCTTTCCCTGTGGTCCAGTGGTAAAGATTCCGCTTGCCAATGCAAGGGCCAGGGGTCAATCCCTGGTCCGGGAAGATCCCACATGCTAGGGGCAACTAAGCCTAGTGCCACAACTACTGAGCCCACATGCCCTAGAGCCCATGCTCTGCAACAAGAGAAGACACTACAATGAAAAGCCCTTGCACCACAACCAGAAAGGAGCTCCTGCTGGCCACAACTAGAGAAAGCCTGAAAAAAGCAACGAAGACCCAGAACAGCCAAAAAAAAAAACAAAACCACAAAGAGAGAGAGGTATCTGCTGACTTCTTTGTATGCAGAGGGGACTGGGCAGGAAGATGAGAAAAGAAACTCGGTGCCCACTTTTGCAGGAGCATACAGAGCTGCTCTTTGGCTAATCCCTAAGGGCGGAATCAAAGGAGGTTGATCTTGGTGTTAGGCATCAGTACTGATATCTAAGAAATTCACTTGACCACGGAAATCTTCCTAAAGAAGCCATGCATGAGGATGAATCAGCCCCTTCCCAAAGCAAACTAATAAGTAGGGGGACTGCCTAGGAACCTCAGTTTCCCATAAGCCTTGAGTCACTCACAACTACCTAATCACCCTTAACAGTCTCCTTCCCTCCAACCTGTTTACAATCTTGGGATACTTTTTAGATATGGTCTTGCCCACATTGTGTATTTATTTCCCTTAGAATGAAAACTCCACGAAGGTGGGGATCATGCTTAAACCTCTGTGTAGTCACCTCAGCATCTACCATACATTAGTAACAGAACATATTTGATGGATTAAAAAAAAAAAAAGGAAGAAAGAAAGAAGAAATGGAAGAGGAAGAGGGGAGGAAAGAAGGAAAGGAGAGAGGGAGAAAATGAGTAAATGACGAAGGAATCCCCATATTCTTAAAATACTAATGACAGAAGTGATGTTAAGGAGCAAACTTCCCCAGCCTGCTAAGACCTCACACTTCACCATGTTAAAATGTCCTTGATGGCTTTATGTCCTCTCAGAGGCCCTGATGCTTCAGCACCAAATGATCACTTCTGCTCCTTCATTGTTACTCTGCCATTCTAACACTGGCTAATAGATAACTCTTTGGATTGTCATCAATGAATAATATTTTCCAGGTGCTGAATGTTGGATAAATACATCTGTCGTACCAGAAAGTTTAAAAGGGATTTGTGTGTGTGTGTGTGTGTGTGTGTTTTTAATGGGAAACTATAAAACTCCAAATGGATTTGCTTCTACTGGGTCCATCCTCCTCTACCATCCTTCCTCTGGCTTGCGTAACAAGGTCCAGATGAACTGTAATGTTAGTTCATTTCTCTCTGGGCCCTGATTTCCTATGAGAAAGGAAGGTGAATGACATTTCAAAAGAGTTTTCTGCGATTTATGTTTTTATATCCATGGAAGTCTTTCAAGAGCCTGGCATTTTCTCATAACCTGTGGAAGCTCCTTTCGTCTGCCTTTGAACCTGTTTATTAGCTGGACTATGTTTTCAGGCAAACTGAAAAAAAGAACAGTCTTCAACTAGAAATAGAGAGGAATTAGGAAAAGTAATAAATCATTTATGGATTTCCAAGTTAAGAAATGGTTTCACTAGAAAAAAATTTTATATATACACATGTATGTAAATGTATATGTGTATATATATATATATATACATACACATAAAATGTATATATGACTACATATATGGGTATATATACATATGAAAAGAAAGGCCTCTATCCTTTTAGCACACTAAAATAAACCTAGTTTCCCTAGACTGTGTTACAGGGACACGAATATCCTATTTGTATGTAGTAAACTTCAAGTTAAATGAAATCCTACATGAATAACCATCACAATTCACCTGCTGGGCCCCTGTGATGCCCACAGCCCAGTGCTAATTCTGAAGCAGATGAACATAAGGTTCTAGCCCTGCTTTGAAGAGCTTACTGTCTTCATGGAGACACTCAAGATGTGCATATAAACCTGACTGTATCAGTCCCCTTCTGAGAGCCCTAGAATGGTTTCCCATTGCACTTAGAACAGACCATCAAAACGTGTAGCACATTCCGCTAAGCCTGTCGTCTCGTCTCATCTCTCTTTGCATGTTCATTCAAGCATACTGGCTTCTTCAATTCCTCAAATGCACCAAATTCATCCTGACCCCAGGCCTTTAGCACCTGTTGTTCCCTCTTCTTAGAATCTTATTCTCACTATTCCCCCTTCAGGTCTGTCATATGGTCAGTGTATTGGTCAAGAGTTCTCCAGAGGAACAGAACCAATAGGATGCACTTATACATAAAAGGTGGAAAAGGTAATGGCAACCCACTCCAGTACTCTTGCCTGGAAAATGCCATGGACAGAGGAGCCTGGTAGGCTGCAGTCCATGGGGTCGCGAAGAGTCAAGACATGACTGAACGACTTCACTTTCACTTTTCCCTTTCATGCATTGCAGAAGGAAATGGCAACCCACTCCAGTGTTCCTGCCAGGAGAATCCCAGGGACGGCGGAGCCTGGTGGGCTGCCGTCTATGGGGTCGCACAGAGTCGGACACGACTGAAGTGACTTAGCAGCAGCAGCAGCATACATAAAAGGGGGGCTTTCTTGGCCTTCCCTGATAGCTCAGTTAGTAAAGAATTCACCTGCAATGCAGGAGACCCTGGTTCAATCCCTGGGTTGGGAAGATCCACTGGAGACGTGTTAGGCTACCCACTCTAGTATTCTGGCCTGGAGAATTCCATGGACTGTATAATTCATGGGGTCACAAAGAGTTGGACACAACAGAGCAACTTTCACTCTCCTGGTGTCTCAGACTGTAAGGAATCTGCCTGTAATGCAGGAGACCCAGGTTCAGTCCCTGGGTCAGGAAGATCCCCTGGAGAAGTGAATGGCAATCAACTCCAGTATTCTTGCCTGGAAAATTCCATGGACAGAGGAGCCTGGCGGGCGACAGTCCATAGGGTCGAAAAGAGTCAGACACAACTGAGCAACTATCACTATCATTTTTCATACATAAAAGGAGATTATTACTGGAATTGGCTCATATAGTTACAGAGGCCAAAGAGTCCCATGATCTGCTGTCTGTGAGCTACAGGAGCCAGAAAACCGATGGCGTAATTCAGTCTGAGTCTGAGAGTCTGAGAGCCAAGGTCAGATGGCATAAGGCTGAGTCCAAAGGAGAACCACCATCACCCCTGCCTAAAAGCAGGAGAAACTGGATGCCTGGGGTCAAACAGAGAGGGTGAATTCACCCTTCCTCTGCCTTTTATTCTACTCAGGCCCTCAAGGAACTGGGTGATGCCTATCCATCTCCACAATTAACCATTTCAAATGCTAACCTCTTCCAGAAACCCTTCACAGACACACCCAGAAATTTGTTTCACCAACTACCTGGGCATCCCTTAGCCCAGTTGACTCTAAAAAATTAACCAGAAAAGCCTTCCCCCAATTAATTCAGCTATCCAATTAATCCTCCAATTAATTCTTTGCTACCCTATCGTACCCTTTAATTTTTTCTTCATAATAGTTATCAGTTTGTAGTTTATCTGTATTTATATTTATTTCTAGATTCCCCCTGCTGGAATAAACTCCACAGCAGCTCAACTCTTTTGTTCCTTGCTATCCCAAGCACCATGTGTGGCACATAGTAGGTACACAATAAATATCTGTTGATTAAACCAGTAACTGAATAAATATGAACCTTCACTGGGCAGTTCAAGACAAGGTAAGATGCCAAATACAGAATAATTCAGAAAAAACTTCAGCCACATTTTCTCAACTTGTTACACATGATTTATCTGAATTTCTTATTTTTCCTTTTAGATTCTTCAGAGACATAGCAACATGTGGTAATAGGCTCCACTACGCAGCTGACACATCCAATGAAGCATGAGGCTTCAGCACATCAGAGAACCTGGCTGGAAAGTCTTCCCTCTGCTGGTTAAACACTCCCTCCTAGTGCTGGTTTTGCTTTCTGCTTTTTTAATGCGAGGAATGTGTGGTGAGAAGGTGGATGAAGTCCTTTCTGACCATAAAGAGTTTTTATAAACCTTCCGGAGGAAAAACCATTAACAGTTATAAGTGCTTGTTAAACATACAGGGCCAAGACAAAAAAAAAAAGCAGGAACATAGTTCTGTATATTCACTAGGTTAGCATTCATATATCTTGATACACTTTATGAACAGTCTCCAGATTCAAGGATTCAGCCAAGATTTCAGGAAGGTAGTAGCATTTTTGTCTTTATGCTTAAAGACGGAGATTACAAACCCCCACTTTTCAGAAGGAGAAATAGAAGTGGTATGCTCATCTATGGCTATACCACCCTGAATGCACCTGATCTTGTCTAATCTCAGAAGCTAAGCGGTGTCAGGCCTGGTTAGTACCTGATGGGAGGGGTGGCATGCTCAAAGTGACATGGAAAGTACTCAAGAGTATGAAAGTGCAGGCCTCCTGATGGATGAGCACTGGACACCAAGGAAATCGGGCATTCAGTTGCATTTATGATGTTCCTTTTGGGGAAAGAAGAAGACATTTTGCTTTAATGACCACAGTGGCAAGAGTCAGCACCCCGTCAGAACCCTCAGTGAGGGGACAGATTTGGATGTCAAGGCTTCAGGAGAAAGAGGAATGCTGCAGGTGCTGGAACAGAGGAGTCTCTGATTGCCAGACTGTGTGGTTCCTTAACTGGGGTAGATCTCTTTGCAGTATCATAGCCTGACCACTGCCCACCCAGTCTTCCATGAAATTATATATATTCCACACCACACTCTTCCACTCCTTCTTCTGCACTACATCATGAAGACAGTAAAGCCCAACATTCATGAGTGAAGTTATCTCTAATTTAATCCAGGTCCTAGGGAAGAAAGGGGTAAGAACCACAAGCAATACAGGGAAATGTCCCAGAAATCAGCCATCCATGGGTAAGCATGAGGCCATGAAGAACTGAGGGTCCTGGGGTCATTGAGAAGAACATGATGAAGGGACTATTTAGAAGAGTAAACAGTACTGGTACAACTAGATATCCACAGGCAGAAGAATAAAGATGGGCCCCTTCCTTACACCACACGCAAATATTAACTCAAAATGGACCAGAGACCTAAATGTAGAGCACAAGTTTAAGTCTTAGGAGAAAACCTCTGTGACCTTGTATTAGGCCAAGCCTTCTTAGGTATAACACCAAAAGCACAAGCAATAAAAAGAAAGATAAATAAATTGGACTTCATCAAAATTAAAAGCTTTCGTGTGGCAAACAATACCGTCAAGAACGTGAAAAGACAGTCCGCAGAATGGGAGAAGATATTTGCAAACTGTGTATCTGATAAGAGACTGGTACCCAGAATACATAAAGAGTTCTTACAACTCAAACTAAGAGATGATACATTTTTTAAATAGACAAAGGCTCTGAGTAGACATCTCTTGAAAGAAGATATACAAATAACAAAACAGGACACAAAAGGATGCTCAACATCATTAGTCATTAAACAAATGAAAAGTTACGATAAAATAACATTTCACATTCGTTAAGATGGTTGTAATTTAAAAAGTAATAATGGAAAGGAAGTGGAGATTCCTGGAGCCAAGGTCCCTGAAGGAAGAGAGGCACGGAGAGGTGAACATGACATTCAGTTCCACATTTCCCCTCAGGCATTTTCACTACATACTTGGTGACCAAGAGGATGAGAAGTTAAACAGGGTTTCTCGAACTGGGGAGAGAATATGGGGTTTAGGAGGAAAGGCCCTGTGAGACATCCTGGCTTTTGTTAGGACCCCTGAAAGCATCTACTCTAGAATTAAGGACAATGGAAATAAGCCAGCTTTCACAAATACAGAAATGGAGCTTCTAATCAGCTCAGACCCAGACTGGACAAAGTAATCCACCCCCAGCCCATCTGTCTGCCAGAATTAGATCACATGACTGTGGAAGTTAAAAAACAAATGAACAAACAAAAACCAGAAGAATCAATAGATAAGCTATTATTAATAGAATAAATAAGTGAATTTAGTTAGCAGGTATCTGGATAAAAGGCTCAAGTACGAAAACCAATTGTATTTCTATGTATCACTTAAAAAATATTTTTAAATGAAATATTTATTACTTGACCATTTGCAATAGCATCAACATATCAAATGTCTGGGAATAAATCCATCAAAAGATACGCAAGACCTTTATATAGAAAATGATAAAATATTACTGAATGTAATTAGAAAAGACTTAAGTAAATGGAGGGAGACATCCTGAGCTGGAAGACTCAAGACTGTAAAAATATCAGTCCCTTCCAACATGATCTACAGATTCAATTTATTCCCAATCAAAATCCCAACATGCTTCTTTTTCCCCTGAAGAACCTGACAAGCTAAAGCTACAATTTATATGGAAATACACATGACCATGACCAATAAAATCTTAAAGTATAAAACTAAAGGAATTCTATGGCAAGATATCAAGACTGTACAGCTATAGTAATTAAGACAATGTAATACTGATAGAAGGATAAACAGGCTGACCAAAGGACCTAAAACAGTCCAGAAACAAACCTCATATAGTCATGTAATTTGTGATGGAAGTGTAATGCAGTAAAGGAAAGACAGTCTTGAAAAAAAAAAAAGAAAAGACAGTCTTTCCCACAAATGGTGCTGGGTCAATCGGAAACCTATATAAAGAAAAAACAATAATCTTGACCCTTACCTCATCCTATACACAAAAATCAATTCCAGATGAGTTGCAAATCTAACTCTGGAATGTAAAACAATAAAGCTCCCAATGAATACGTAAGAGAATACCTTCATAACCTTGGAGTTCACTAAAATTAAGAACTTCAGTTATTTACACATCCAATAATAGACTTGAATTCACAACATATAAAACCTTCTACATATCAGTAAGAAAAAGATCATTGTAATGAAAAAAGACTACAAATAGACACTACATAAAAGAGAATATCCAAATGGTTAATAAACATGAGAAAAAGTGCTCAGCATCATCAGCTATCAGGAAAATACACACAAAATTACAGTGAGACAATCACTGAACACCCTCCAGAATGGTTAAAATTAGAAAGACTGACAGTACCAACTGTTGGCAAGAACATGGAACATCTGCAAGTTTCATGCACCTCTTGTGGAAGTATAAATTGCTACAACGCCTCTGGAAAATTGTTTGGCAGTATTAACTTAAACTGAACATATGTATACTCTGCTCCAGCAACTCTGCTTCTAGGAATATATGTAACAGATAAATGCACGTATGTTCACCAAAAGACATAGGTAAGGATGTTTACAGAAGCACAGTTCTAGGAGCCAACATCCAAAAACAGCTCAAAAATCCATTATCCATAGAATGGATAAACTATGGTACATTCATACAATAGAATACAAAACAAAAATAAACTGCAACAACATGGATGAACATCACGGATGTAACCCTGAGTGTTCCATGGGTGTAATACTGAGTGAAAGGAATCAGTCATAAAAGTTATGGTTCCATTTTCATAAAAGTGCAAAAATGCCAAAATGAAGCTAGTGTTAGAAGTAAGATTTGGAGCTACCTATTTGGGGGAAGCCGATGACGAGGACAAAGTTTTAAGTTTCAATCCAAGTGCTGACGAGTGTGTTCATCTTGTGAAAATTCATTTTGCTATACAGTGATCTGTGCTCTTTCCTGTACGGATGTTATACTCAAAAATCTATTTCTAAATTGCCATTGCAAATCTACATTTTAATAGTTTTGTTTGTATTTACTTTGTATAAAACTATAAGGATAGGAATACCTAGTCATGTTCAGTTCAGTTCAGTTCAGTCGCTCAGTCGTGTCTGACTCTTTGTGACTCCATGTATCGCAGCACGCCAGGCTTCCCTGTCCATCACCAACTCCTGGAGTCTACCCAAACCCATGTCCATCGAGTCAGTGATGCCATCCAGCCATCTCACCCTCTGTCGTCCCCTTCTCCTCCTGCCCCCAATCCTACCCAGCATCAGGGTCTTTTCCAATGAGTCAACTCTTCGCATGAGGTAGCCAAAGTATTGGAGCTTTAGCTTCAACATCAGTGCTTCCAATGAACACCCAGGACTGATCTCCTTTAGGACGGACTGGTTGAATCTCTTTGCAGTCCAAGGGACTCTCAAGAGTCTTCTCCAACACCACAGTTCAAAAGCATTAGTAGGTATTTAATTTATATTGTAATAAAAAATAATTTTAAAGATAGTGGGGGGAAGATTAATATATTAGAATTATTTTTAACACTTTGGTTGAATTTTAGATATTGCTAAATGACACAGGGTAAAACGTTCAGAAAATCTAACATCTTAACTTTCCCTCCATCTCCCTCCCCTCATCTTCTGCTTTTGTTGTTAGTTTTATTTTGTGATCTTATAACATTTACATCCTGTTCAACAATCACAATGGTTGTTCTATTCTTTGCTCTGGTTTGTATCAGTCACTTCTCACCACCGATTTATTCTCCTTCAACTTCTTTCTTCCTGAATTCACCAAAGCATGAGACCATTCTTTAATACCTGAAATAAAAGAGACAAACCTGAAACGATTGCTGTATTAA
Organism: Giraffa tippelskirchi; assembly: GCF_054371585.1. NCBI lineage: Eukaryota > Metazoa > Chordata > Mammalia > Artiodactyla > Giraffidae > Giraffa > Giraffa tippelskirchi. The sequence goes on from NC_137275.1 coordinate 162,332,077, forward strand.
GGTCTCTGCAGCAGACCAGACTGCTGATCTCACCTAGGGGTTGGGGGAAGGGAGAGGACATCACTGACTGAGAGAGCTGTTGATTGGTTGCCACTCAGAGACTTGTTTATAGGAGCGAGTCCTTCTATGCTTGGCCATCTTTCCCAAGGGAGACCATAACACTCACCCAATGGTGGGCGTGTAACAGTCTGTTCACTGAATTTCAATGTTATTGGTCTGTTGATGGGTTTAAAGCCAGGAATGTATCTCAGTCTCTTCACAGTATAATGGCTCCATTTTCATGGCATTTTATCATCTCATTTTTGAGTTTTTTCCTTTGGGTATTTTTTCCTTCTAGACCAAGCTGTTCATCTATCTTTATATCCTCTGTTTGGCTCATTCCTTTTCTTTCCTGTAGTATTTTATACATTTACCATGTCATTTCTTTTCATCTTTTTCATGCTTAACATGGGCAACTTCATCCAGATGTTCTACATCAAACAAACACACCTTGCAAAATAATCGTGTGTTTTGTTCAGCCCACTTGGTATTTTCTACAAAATGCAAATCTATTACTAGAATTTAAAAACTAGGAGATTCCACATAAAATTCCACAATTTAAGCTTTTCTTAAAAAAGAAATCGTAAGATATGACAAAACAGGACTTACATTCTCAGCAACAATCAGCTAGAGAATTTTTACTCTGGCAGTTCTTAATATTTAGTGAACATAAGGACTATCTGGGAAGTTTATTAAAACAGTTTTTCCTGGACTCCACCCAGAGTTTGTTTATAAGAGATTTGAATTTCTAACCAGTCCCTGGGTGATGCTGACATTGGCTGGGGCCCACACTTCAAGAACAATCGCTTGAGGTGAAGCTTTTACTCTCTAGTTCCCATGGAACACAACACTCCCTATGGTCTTACACCTAACCAGCATCACTTACTTATAGCACCTATCTGGCCCCTATAGGCAATTAGATTTATAATACCTGTAGTCTATTTGATCTGAACTTTTCTTGAAAACCTGAGACCTGGTCATCCATAGTCCAAACTGCTGTTGTTGTTCACTCACAAAGTTGTGTCTGACTCTTTATGACCCCATTAACTGCAGCATGTCAAGATTCCCTATCCTTCTCTATCTCCTGGAGTTTGCTTGAACTCATGTCCACTGAGTCAGTGATGCCATCCAACCATCTTACCCTCTGTTGCCCCCTTCTCCTTTTGCCCTCAATCTTTCCCACCATCAGGGTCTTTTCCAATGAGTCAACTCTTCCCAATCAGGTGGCCAAAGTATTGGAGTTTCAGCTTCAGTATCAGTTCTTCCAATGAATATTCAGGGTTTATTTCATTTAGGTTTGACTGGTTTGATCCCCTTGCAGTCCAAGGGATTCTCAAGAGTCTTCTCCAACACCACAGTTCAAAAGCATAGATTCTTTGGCACTCAGCCTTCTTTATGGTCCAACTCTTACATCCGTACATAACTACTGGAAAAACCATAGCTTTGACTATAGACTTTGGTTGGTAAAGTGATGTCTCTGCTTTATAATACACTGTCTAGGTTTGTCATAGCTTTAAAGCTGCATAATGTGCATTATCCAATTTTCACAGCCTAAAGGCACTCACAGCTATTAATACAACAGAATCTTATTTCCATGGATGAGTACCTGTAGGGAACACTCACCAGGATCTGACAGGGTCACTGGGAAACAGCCTCTCTGTTGATTTTCTTGCCTCTGCTGAGGTCACAAGAACTCGTAATACTCTTAACTTTTACTTTAGGCTGGCTATTCACTCTCCAGGGCTCTTTTCCCCTTTATATTGGTAGACAGTAGTAAGAATTCTCAGGATTTTGTCACCAGCCTCCTTTCCTTGAAGCACCATTCGCTGGAAGTTTGGGTAGGTTGGCCTTCTCTGTTCTACACCAGGATCTTCTATTTATTTTCTTGTCCACCATATTTTAAAGTTTTGCAGCCTGTCACTAGAATGTGTACCTCTTCCTTAGCTTGCTTGCTGCTACTGGAGCATTTTCACTGGGTTTTGACACTTTGTGTGAGGTCTTCAGGAAAGAAGATCCTATGGCCCAGCTTCCTGAAACATCTTAATGGGGAAGTCCAGCTCTGGGTAACCGTATGGATAACTATTTTATTTTTTCTTTTTTTTTGCCATTTATTTTTTATTTTTTTTATTTTAAATTAGTTTATTTATCTATTTTTTAACTTTACAATATTGTATTTGTTTTGCCATACGTTGACATGAATCCACCATGGGTGTATATGTTTTCCCCTTCCAGAACCCCCCTCCCATCTCCCTCCCCAACCCATCCCTCTGGGTCAACTATTTTAAATGGGTAACTATTTTAAATGGTCAGCCACTTTGTAAATCTGTGTCTCATCCCCAGAGAACCTAATGAAATTAGTCTAGGGTGAGCACTGGGTATCAGTATCTTTAAAAGCTCCTGGGTTACTCTAATGTGTAGCAGAAGTTGAGAACCACTGCTATAGCTCAGTGTTTTTCAAATTTTAAAGTGTGTACAAATTACTTAGGGTCTCCTTAAAATCCAGAGTCTGAATCAGAAGGTCTGGGATGTCACTGCAGAGTCTGCACTACTAGTGAGTTCTCAATGTTGCTGCTGGTGGAAGTCCTTGGACCACTCCTTGTAACAGGCTTCTGGAATTATTTTAGCTAATAATCTTGCCTGGACACTCTCTCATGTCCTACATCCTCCTGGTGTGCAGACACCATGCCTGAAGCAACATACAGTCATGTATACAGACTGTTCCTTTTGGAAAGTGTTCCCGACTTGTGCGACAGTGAGTTCTAATTACAGAGACAGTAAATTCTCAAATACTTAAGGTTTGAAGAAGGAAATATAAGAAACAGTTAGAAGTATCCTCTTAAATTCTATCCCAGAACAGGCTTAAGTTGTTTTTACCCAGCTACTTGGCATTTGTCATCCCTTCTCCCAAGCATATATAGGGCCACACAAGTAGACACAGCATTGAGAGGCGCAGGGGTAAAGTAGAGCCAGCGAGGATCAGCGAGCAACGGTGCCATCATCTCCAGAGCCGACGGAGCTGAGGCACCTGACCGCACTTTATGAAGTGTGAAAGACAAGGAGACAAAGACAGGGATTCTTGGGAATGTTCCTGGTAGAGCAGAGAGTGAATGAAGAACGTTGGATAGGTGCCAAGATGTGTTAGCCTAACTTCACCACAAGATGGCAGCATTGGCTCAAGGAACATAAGGCGTCAGTAATGGTGCAATGGAATTTTGTTCAGCCCTACTTTAGGGAACAATCCTTAGACGGGTGGATTGAAAATGATAGGATAAAAAAAAAGAAGAAGGAGGAAAAAACAGGGCTGCTAGAAGCTGCTTTTCATCTGGCCAGGAATCTCTGCATCCAGAACAATCTAGCAATGTCTAAAGGGCACCCCTAAGATCATGGCATTCGGTCCAATCACTTCACGGCAAATAGATGGGGAAAAGCCCTGAATGTTTATTGGAAGGACTGAAGCTGAAGCTCCAATACTTTGGCCACCTGATGCGAAGAGCTGACTCATTGGAAAAGACTCTCATGCTGGGAAAGATTGAGGGCAGGAGGAGTAGGGAGCAACAGAGGATGAGATGGTTGGAAGGCATCAGCAACTCAATGACATGAGTTTAAGCAAACTCCAGGAGATAGTGATGGACAGGGAAGCCTGGTGTGCTGCAGTCCATGGGATCACAAAGAGTCAGACACAACTGAGCGACTAAACAACAGCAACTAGCGGCAGCCAGCTCACTCTTTTATATGAGAGAAAGATCCCCAGAGAGTTGTGTGCCCTCTGGATGAGTGACAATGAAATCTTTTTCTACAAACGGTAGTAGAATCCTTTTCCAAAGTGAAAAAAAAAGCCTCTTCCTTTTTACATTTTTAAACTGTTTTGGAAAGTTATTATGTATTGAGGGCTTGTGTAAATGGAAATGTGTTTAGTGCTTTAAGTACACTTTTCACTTATTTTTGTGGCAAGCCTATGGTCTTATTACTATTATCCCCATTTTACAGGCAGGAAAACTGAGGGCTGAAGCTATTAAAGAAGCTTGTCCAAATGATGTAGCCAGGACTTGTACTAAGTTCGATCTGTCCCCAAATCCTGTGAACTTAACCATTGTGCTATATTAATTTTCCAATCAATATTCATTCACAAAAGCACATGTCCACACAATGGTCTTTCTTAGTCCGGTGTTCTTGACTTGCAGCAAAAAACATCGTTCATGATACAGTATGATAGGTGAAGAATAGGTACTCTAGGTGCCGATAATAGGAGCACCTTACCTGTTCTTGAGCAGTAAAAATTCCCTGGCACATCTTTATCTCTATTTCTCCTTCCAAGTACTGCTTTACAGCATGAAATGTCCTCAGCTGCCTCTATCACCTCCAAACTCAGCCTTCTCCCAACTACCTAGAAGTGACCTACAATCAACAACTAACCTCCCTCTGCCTCCTTTCCAGGCCTGTTTCTCCTCACCAACTCCCAGATCAATTTATTTTTCTTCAGTAAACTAATCTGTGAAATGGAAAGCAAGCTCATTAATTCTCACTAAAGTGTATATGACTGATAGTCATTGTGGTGTATTATCTAAACAAGAAGTGTTTGGCCTTAAGTCTAAAAGAATATTCAGAGATGGTTTTTCAGACTACATGCTTGCTTATATCACAACACTTTGCCTACTCAAGCAGACTGACTCTGAGAAAACAAAAGGCAGGGTGAAAGGATAAGATCAGTGGTTAAAAAGAATCAATTAGTAATTATGAAATTACATACACACTTGGTGCTGATTATTCTATGATAATGAGAAAAGCTAAGAAGAAAGCTCCCTCCTAGGTTAGCTTCATGATCTGAATATGATATGGTCCTTGTCATTTATTTTCCAAAATGGAAAAGAATAGACTACTTAAGAAGCAAAGAGATCTGAGAAAATCACTGGCCATTTTAAGAGTGGTATAAACTATCCCAGGGTGACCAAATAGCCTTGGTTTTCTTTATATAAAACAAAAATCAAGGGACTTCCCTGCAGTCTAGCAGCTGGGACTTTGTCTTCTAATGCAAGGGATGCAGGATAAATTTCTGGTTGGGGAGCTAAGGGCCCACAAGAAGTATGGCCAAAATACCAATACATAAACAACAGAAGCAACATTGTAAGAAATTCAATAAAGACTTTGAAAATGGTCCACGTCAAAAAAAACTGTTTTAATCTAGCTAATACATGTGAAATGAATGACACGACTTGAAAACCTTTGTTTTTCAACCCCTAATGAAATAACTAGGAGAAGCTAAAGGCAAAGGAGAAAAGGAAAGATATACCCAGGTAAATGCAGAGTTCCAAAGAATAGCAAGGAGAGATTAAAAAAAAAAAAGCCTTCTTCAGCAATCAATGCAAAGAAATAGAGGAAAACAATAGAATGGGAAAGACTAGCGATCTCTTTAAGATAATAAGAAATACAAAGGGAACATTTTCTGCAAAGATGGGCAATAAAGGACAGAAATGGTATAGACCTAACAGAAAAGCAGAAAATATTAAGAAGAGGTGGCAAGAATACACAGAAGAACTATACAAAAAAGATCTCAATGACCCAGATAACCACAATGGTGTGAACACTCACCCAGAGCCAGACATCCTGGAATGCGAAGTCAAGTTGGCCTTAGGAAGCATCACTACGAACAAAGATAGTGGAGGTGATGAAATTCCAGTTGAGCCATTTCAAATCCTAAAAGATGCTGCTGTTAAAGTGCTGCACTCAATATGCCAGCAAACCTGGAAAACTCAGCAGTGGCCACAGGACTGGAAAAGGTCAGTTTTCCCAATCCCAAAGGAAGGCAATGCCAAAGAATGCTCAAACTACCACACAATTGTACTCATCTCACACGCTAGTAAAGTAACGCTCAAAATTCTCCAAGCCAGGCTTCAACAGTACGTGAACCATGAACTTCCAGGTGTTCAAGCTGGACTTAGAAAAGCTAGAGGAACCAGAGATAAAATTGCCAACATCCATTGGCTCTTCAAAAAAGCAAGAGAGCTCCAGAAAAACATCTACTTCTGCTTTATTGACTATGCCAAACCCTTTGACTGTGTGGATCACAACAAACTGTGGAAAATTCTTCAAGAGATGGGAATACCAGACCACCTGACCTGCCTCCTGAGAAATCTGTATGCAGGTCAAAAAGCAACTGGACATGGAACAACAGTACTGGTTCCAAATTGGGAAAGGAGTATGTCGAGGCTGTATACTGTTACCCTGCTTATTTAACTTATATGCAGAGGATATCAGGTGAAATGCTGGGCTGGATGAAGCACAAGCTGGAATCAAGATTGCCAGGAGAAATGTAGATAACCTCAGATATGCAGATGACACCACCTTTATGGCAGAAAGCGAAGAAGGACTAAAGAGCCTCTTGATGAAAGTGAAAGAGGAGAGTGAAAAAGCTGGCTTCAAACTCAACATTCAGAAAACTAAGATCATGGCATCTGGTCCCATCACTTCATGGCAAATAGATGGGGAAACAATGGAAACAATGTCAGACTTTATTTTGGGGGGCTCCAAAATCACTGCAGATAGTGACTGTGGCCATGAAATTAAAAGACACTTGCTCCTTGGAAGAAAAGCTATGACCAACCTAGACAACATATTAAAAAGCAGAGACACTACTTTGCCAACAAAGGTCCACCTAGTCAAAGCTATGGTTTTTCCAGTAGTCATGTATGGATGAGAGAGTTGGACTATGAAGAAAGCTGAGCACCAAAGAATTGATGCTGTTGAACTGTGGTGTTGGAGAAAACTCTTGAGAGTCCCTTGGACTACAAGGAGATCCAACCAGTCCATCCTAAAGGAGATCAGTCCTGAATGTTCTTTGAAAGGACTGATGCTGAAGCTGAAACTCCAATACTTTGGCCACCTGATAGGAAGAACTGACTCACTGGAAAAGACCCTGATGCTGGGAAAGGTTGAAGGTGGGAGGAGAAGGGGAAGACAGAGATTGGATGGCATCACCGACTCAATGGACTGAGTTTGAGTAAACTCCGGGAGTTGGTGATGGACAGGGAAGCCTGGTGTTCTGCAATCCATGGGGTTGAAAAGAGTCGGACACAACTGAGCGACTGAACTGAACTGAACTGAATGAAATAACTGATTCAGGCAACAGAGTCAGTAGATGAAAACACTGTGTGAAATGTTGAAAGAGGAAGATTGAAGGGGACATTTGCAGTGCAAAGGCCTGGCTGATGTCACTTGACCCCACTGATTTTGCTTATTGAGATGAAAGACTCACCTTGGTGACTTCTAAAATGATCCAAGAAGAGGTGCCTTTTCCTGTGGACTCTCACCCAAATATCTGAATCCATATCAAACAAGCTTCTAGAAGTCGCTTCCACTCTCCAGGAAATACAGGGGATTTCAGGAACAAATTAAATGATCTCAAAAAGAAGCAAATACACAGATTTATAGAATGGATGGCATTCTGCTGAAAAAGGGTTGACACGGACTGTTTCCTCACAAAGGGAGAGAGGGTCTGCTGTGAAATAGAGAATCTTTAAGGATCGTTAAGAACCAAGCACAGTATGTGGACCCTGATCAAACAAACCAATGGTAAAAGAAGAGAGAGATGTGAGACAACTGGGAAATTTTTACAAGATGTAGGTATTTGATGATACCAAGAAATGGCTGTTAACTTTGTCAGATATGGTAATGACATTCCAGTGATATATGAAAACACTCACTTTATAGATATGTTTACTTTAGTATATAAGAGTAAAATGACGTTATTTGTCTTAAAATCTGAATCAAAAGGAAGAGGAAGTAGGATATATGAATCAAGCATTACATAATTTTCAATGGCTTAATCTTGGTGATGCATATATTGGGGTTCACTTTACTGTTCTCTATATGTGTATTTTTGTTTCATAATAAAAAGATTTTTTTTAATAATCAGAAAGTAAAAGGCCATGCCCACTTCCATGATATTGGGTGAGATAAAAGAAAATTCACCAAGTCAATGAGGTAAAAGCTGAAAGCTTTGATGGGACATAACCCGAGCTGACAATAGAGCTCCACCAGTGTTAAGCCAGGACCCAAATGTTCCCCTGATCAAACTGCATCACATTCTATTTATCCATCTCAGGACAGATGGAACCAACAGCCTGGTTAGGATTGGCTTCTGCACCTCCCAGCACTTCAGTGGAATCCACAGCAAGCAACTTCCTCCCTAAGACATTCACCTGTGAGTCTGGGTGGTTGGCAGCAACAGGGTCTTCCAGCTTTGAGCTTAGGTCAGGGACCTACTCAAAGCCAACAGTCCCCCTAGAACTCTACGGAAGAAATGCTCGTTGATGCAGATGGCTCTAAAACATAAAAGATACTCAGTCTCCTTCATAAGAGAACGCAAACTAAACACACTGAGATTCCCAGGCTGTGGAAAATCAGACAATTGAAAGCACACTTGCCAAAGATACTGGAAAACAGACATTCTCAGACCTCTGTAGTGGGAGTATACACTGGAACAATATTTACAGAGGGACAATTTACAGCACCTAGAAAAATTACAAATACATATGCTCTTTGGCCCAGGAATTCCTCTTCAATGAATTTATCCAACTTACACTTGCTTCTACCACCATCCACGTTTGTCTAAGGTTCCTCATTGCCACATTGAAGGAGACTGCTAAATAAATGGGCTTCCCTGATAGCTCAGTTGGTAAAGAATCCGCCTGCAATGCAGGAGACCCCAGTTCGATTCCTGGGTTGGGATATCTACTGGAGAAGGGATAGATTACCCACTCTAGTATTACCACAGTATTCCTGGGCTTCCCTTGTGGCTCAGCTGGTAAAGAATCCGCCTGCAATGCAGGAGACCTGGGTTTGATCCCAGGGTTGGAAAGATCCCCTAGAGAAGGGAAAGGCTCTAGTATTCTGGCCTGGAGAATTCCATGGTCTGTGTAGTCCATGGGGTAGCAAAGAGCTGGACACGTCTGAGCGACTTTCGCTTTCGCTTTCACTTTCAGGGCTCTGTGCTGGCAACAGGGACCAAGTCCAAATATCATTCTGTGGTAACAGGTTGGTAGAGCAAATATCAGTGACCCTGTTTTAGGGAAGAGGACTTGCTTATAGACAGTATAGGTGGCAGCCAACCATGAAGCTGGATGGAGAATTTTCTCTTGACTCTTAAACTCTGTAGATGTATGACCTGTGCAAAAAGTAAAGATAAAAATAATTTCCAACAACAAAAAAGGAGTCAGTTGAAAAACCGAGCTTATAGAGGAACAGTAGTTATTCAGATTCAGGGCTAAGCTGGGCCAGAGAGCCAGAGAGTTGGAAAATATGTCTGCTGAAATGTGGGCCACCAGGCAACATAAAGAACAAAACCTAGTTCAAGCCCCCTCTAGGGATGACGAATAATCCATTTTAAATCAAATTAAAGCTAGGTCATGCTAGCTGGTCAAAGTAATGCCAGCTTAATCTTGTGCTCAGAATGGAGTCTCCAGACACAAAGGTCTCTGAAGTCCTGAGAAGAGGGCTCTGGAAGCTAGTTGGACCTGCCCAAACCCCAGAGCCTGGCGATCAGAATGCCAGCAAAGGCAAAGACCCGAGGGTCCAAACTCTGCAAGGCAGCTTTCAGGAAGCTCCTCCTGCCCCAGCTAGCTGTGTGCTCCCGGCAAGTGGCTCCAGGGACTGCAGGCCTTCTGCTGGGTAAATGCGCATACAAAGAAGGGACCACTGAAACTGCAGTCCCTGGAATCCAGGTCATTTTTCATTTTTCAAGTATATCAGGTCAAATACAGGCAGTGCCTGATTTTAAATCTATAAAACATGTACCCGTAATAAAAATAAATAAATAGAAATAGGAAAAATATCTATCTGGGAGGGCCATTGTAAAAATAAACTGGTCAGTACATGCATACAGTAAGTCAAAGGTTTAACTATCATAATTAGTAAGAAAAAGATGAGACTTGGAGACATAAAAGATCAGAATATCTGTAGTGTCTGATCTGTTTGATGCCTGTAGGTCACCATCCAGGGCAAGCAGGTATACCTACCCCACACCCTCCAACCACACTGAAGGAGAGGATGTGGGATCTGGGGGTTGAAAGGGGGCCACGGATCACCCCAAGTCCCTGTGGTCTTCCCTTTTAGCTCACTACATGCATTTCTCTGTTCCTTCCAGGTGTACAGAAAACCATAATTTCCAGCCCTTTGCCCTTAAATGAGGCCACGAGACTGGATCCTGCCAATGACATGTGAGCAGAGGAGGGTCCCCCCCAAAGCCCATTAGCTACCTCTTCTCCCACCATAAAAGCCACTGTTGAGATGGTGGACCCACAGGAGAGATAGAAACTGAATCCTTGTGTCCGAACCCACAAAGCTGCCAAAGCGCTGGCACAACTGTATGGGCTTGATCTACGTGCTAAGCCAACAACATTTTGGAGTTTGCTCGTTACTTCAGCACCGCTTAGACTGAGCTGACTGATCTGGCCCCCAACCCCTTGGGGCTCTAAAGACAGCCTGGGGCAGCTGAATGTATTTTCAGTCAGGTTACGTGAGCTGACAGAATGTTTTCTGCTTTTTAAGGGAATGTGATCAGTGAGGTGTGGTGACATTGGTTAGCTTTCAGGCTGGCCAGAATTCAGGCTGTTTGTAGTATGTGTCATTTGCTTGGGTAAACAAGATCTTTCAAGATGTTAGGTCCACAGTGACATGAGGTTGATGAAATAGAACTTTTGGTACCAAAAAAAAAAAGTTAGAAAACATAGATTTTCTTCCCTTCAATTTTAGAAATAAAATGGACTCAGAGGGAGTCTTGGGGACTAGTCCCATGTCACACCTAAGCCCTTCCAAGGAACCAGGTCCCAGGTCAGAGCAGAGGGTAGGAGATAAGGAGCCCCCACATTTAATATCCTCCTGGTCAGGGTCAGCAGTCACTCTGGACTTTCAGGACCAAACAAAATGCCTCCCCGTTTAGCACCAAGACTTAGGAAACTAAATGCTCTGGATAAGTCCGTCCTAAACTCAGCCACAAGGACCAGGCACAAATGAGTGAGACCAGGGCCGGCACCCAGGGAGACCTAGTGATAAAGAACCCACCTGCCAATGCAGGAGGCATAAGAGACCCAGGGTCAATCCCTGGGTCAGGAAGACCCCCTGGAGAAGGGAATGGCAACCCCCTCCAGTATGTTTGCCTGGAGAATCCCACAGACAGAGGAGCCTGGCAGGCTACAGTCCATAGGGTCACAAAGAGTAGGAAGTGACTTAGTACACAAGGCAGGCAGCAACCAACCCACCCGCTTCCATGCAGTACTGCTAGATCTCCCACTTCTAGAATAGCCCCAAGACTTTGTCATATGTGAGTCCTCCCATTTTTTTTCTTTTTTTTTTTTTTTCTCCCAATTTTTAAGTGATGGGAAGCATAGGAAATGAAAATAAAACCTCCAGTATGGAGGCCTAACAAAATACCTCTGTGGGCCAGATGAGGCTTTCAGCCCAATATAAAACTTCAGCTCTCCCATTTGCTTGACTGCAGGGGTGTGACCACAGCCATGGCCACAGAAGCACTGTTCTCCTGGTAGAGTTGCCAGATTTAGCAAATAAAAGCACAGGACACCAGGTTAAACTGGACTTCAGATAAACAACGAGTAATTTTTTAGTACAAGTCTGTATAGGCAATACATACTTACATTGAAGAATACTTAAACATACTTTACAAACACACTGACACGCATATGTGTGTGTGTGTGTGTGTGTGTGTATAAACAGATGCTGATACAAATATTGCCTGGAACATACAGTAAAAAAATTATCCACAGTTTATCTGAAATACAAGTTCAACTCATGTATTGTATCTGGTTCCTGACTAAGACAGACCATTAGTGAATTCTTCTTGCTTCAGCTTCAGTTAGCCAGGAAATCTGGAAAACTGTGTTTAAAGCCTGTTAGGCTCATAGCAAGTCACCAAAGCTTTGTAATGTGAACGGCTGCCTGCAGCAGTGCAGGAAGGAGTGAACTTAATCCCGCCATAGAAAGAGGCGTTCCATGGGCAGGCAGGGCCCTGGGCCACTGGAAGTGGCTATCAGGTCAGGCACCCACAAGCTGGCTCCCCCCTCCCTAGAGGCAGGCCTCAGGCCACAGTGGGAATACATGTTACTCTCCCCCTCTCTTTGAGCCACTGAAGGCTCGGCCCTCTGCCCATGGTTGACTCTCTGAAGACTGCCCTGCATCCATAGCCCATGGCTGTCTCTGCCCTGAGGACTGCAGCCAAATGCTCAGCATCCTAGAACCCAAGTTCACTCACCCTACTTTCACCATAGGTCCTGGTGGGGCCTGATGGAGTGTGGAACTCTGCTGGGGTTGCTCCAGGTCTTCTCCTACCCTCTGTGAGTGGGAGGCCTGTCCAGAATCCACAATCCTCCTTCTTGTGAACTTCACTGTCTGACACTGTCTACCATCAGAAAGGAAACTTTTCCTCTATGGAAACTTACGCTCTTATGTTTAGTAAAATGTGTGTATGTGTGTTAGTCACTCAGTCATGTCTGCTTCTTTGAGCCCCCATGGACTGTAGCCCTCCAGGCTCCTCTCTTCATGGGATTCTCCAGGCAAGAATACTGGAGTCAGTAGCCATCTCCTTCTCCAGGGGATCTTCCTGACCCAGGGATTGAACTTGAGTCTCCTGTATTGCAGGCAGATTCTTTACCATCTGAGCCACCAGGGAAGCCCTTAGTAACTGGGGACCTGCTAATTAACAAAGACAGATTAACAGGAGAAAAGGTACTCAATTTTCATTAATATTTACACGTAGGTGGGTTCACAGAAAAGAAGTCAAACTCAAAGAAGTAGTCAGATTCAGGGGCAAGGAAAGGTTTGAGCTTCAAAAGGTGATAAACTGAGACCTCCCTGGTGGTTCAGTGATGAAGAATCTGCCTTGCAATGCAGAGGATGCAGGTTCAATCCCTGGTCGGGGAATTAAGATCTCTTATGCCATGGAGCAACTAAGCCCTTGCACCAGAAGTACTGAGTCTGAGCACTCTGAAGCCCTGAGCTCTGGAGCCTGAAGCCACAACAAGAGAGTCCATGTGCTACAATGAAAGATCGCACAAGGTGCAACAACGATTCCATGTGCAAGACTGGACACAGCCAATGCCTTTCTTGTTTAGCCAAAGGATTAATTATGAACAAGAAACAGGGAAAATGCTGACTTCATCCGCTTTATCCCCACTGACCTCCAGGGGGCAGCAGAGACAGGAAGACCATTCACTAAGGCCAGCAGAGCGTCATCCTCTGTCCAACTCTACTGACTGGTTCACTGATGGAAAAGGGAGGACAGGGAGGTTTCTGGTTGCCCAGGATTCTGTAGCCATGGCCACATTTCCCACTTCTGGTGGAGGCATCTCTGAACCTCAGAGAATACCAGGGGGCTGGGCAAAGAAAGACAGAGGGCCTCTAAAACACTCTGTGAACTCTAAGCCCACAGAACGAACCCAAACTGCTGCGACTGAAACCCACATCCACCACTTCTAGGCAGTGCCCTTTGGCAGTTACTTTTTTACTTCCTTATCTATCAAAGGTGAACAGTAATACTAGCCACCTTAGATGACTGCTGAGAGATGAAATGAGTTCATAGTTGTTAATCCTGTAGAAGACTGGCTAGCACAGAGTAAGTGCTTTATTAATGACTGATCCTGAGTCACACATAACTCCAAACCATTTCTGGAAAATGCTAGATTCTGGCTAGTATTTATTTTTAAAAGTTTTCATTTGGGTTGGTCCCAAATGGAAGATCTCCTAAAAATTATTAATAACATCTAACAAGCGCTTTGAATTGTTAACTTGAACAAGTCAGTGTCGGATTAACAAGATTTAGATGAGGGTATAAACACAAATATACAGAACATGCTTCTGACAGATACATACAGGGCCCTTTGCAAATCAAATAGTCTATTTAATATGGAGTTATATATATGTCATACCCTGGTGACTTAATGGTCAAGAATCCCGCCTGGTAATGCAAGAGCCACAGGTTCGATCCCTGGGTCAGGAAGATCCCCTGGAAGAAGGCATGGCAACCCATTCCAGTATTCTTGCCTAGAGAATCCCATAGATAGAGGAGTCTGGTGGGCTTTTCCGTAGGGTCGCAAAAGAGTCAGACACAACTTAGTGACTAAACAACACCAACAGGAGAGATACCCAACTGCCAATTTTGAAATCTATATAATAAAATATTGTTAATACTAAAACCACACTAGACATAATATTTCTTGAAGGTTCAGGGTCTGTTGTGAATTGGAGACATTTGGTAGGTTGGTCACATGGACCACAGCCTTGTATAACTCAATGAAACTATGACCCATGCCATGTAGGGCCACCCAAGACGGATGGGTCATGGTGGAGAGTTCTGACAAAATGTGGTCCACCAGAGAAAGGAATGGCAAACCACTTCAATATTCTTGCCTTGAGAACCCCATGAACAGTATGAAAAGGCAAAAAGATAGGAAACTGAAAGATGAACTCCCCAGTTTGGTAGGTGCCCAATATGCTACTGGAGAACAGGGGGGAAATAACTCCAGAAAGAATGAAGATCTTCATGACCCAGATAACCATGATGGTGTGATCACTAACCCAGAGCCAGACATCCTGGAATGAGAAGTCAAGTGGGCCTTAGAAAGCATCACTACAAACAAAGCTAGTGAAGGCGATGGAATTCCAGTTGAGCCATTTCAAATCCTAAAAGATGATGCTGTTAAAGTGCTGCACTCAATATGCCAGCAAACCTGGAAAACTCAGCAGTGGCCACAGGACTGGAAAAGGTCAGTTTTCATCCCAATCCCACAGTAAGGCAATGCCAAAGAATGTTCAAACTACCACACAATTGCACTCATCTCACGCTAGTAAAGTAATGCTCAAAATTCTCCATGCCAGGCTTCAATAGTACGTGAACCATGAACTTCCAGGTGTTCAAGCTGGATTTAGAAAAGCTAGAGGAACCAGAGATAAAATTGCCAACATCTGCTGGATCTTCAAAAAAGCAAAAGAGTTCCAGAAAAGCAACTACTTCTGCTTTATTGACTATGCCAAACCCTTTGACTGTGTGGATCACAACAAATTGTGGAAAATTCTTCAAGAGATGGGAATACCAGACCACCTGACCTGCCTCCTGAGAAATCTGTATGCAGGTCAGGAAGCAACAGTTAGAACTGGACATGGAACAACAGTACTGGTTCCAAATTGGGAAAGGAGTATGTCGAGGCTGTATACTGTTATCCTGCTTATTTAACTTATATGCAGAGTACATCATGTGAAATGCTGGGCTGGATGAAGCACAAGCTGGAATCAAGAATGCCAGGAGAAATGTAGATAATCTCAGATATGCAGATGACACCACCCTTATGGCAGAAAGTGAAGAAGGACTAAAGAGCCTCTTGATGAAAGTGAAAGAGAAGAGTGAAAAAGCTGGCTTCAAACTCAACATTCAGAAAACTAAGATCATCTGGTCCCATCACTTCATGGCAAATAGATGGGGAAACAATGTAAACAGTGAAAGACTTCATTTTGGGGGGCTCCAAAATCACTCCAGATGGTGACTGCAGCCATGAAATTAAAAGACACTTGCTCCTTGGAAGAAAAGCTATGACCAACCTAGACAGCATAATAAAAAGCAGAGACATTACTTTGCCAACAAAGGTCCACCTAGTCAAAGCTATGGTTTTTCCAGTAGTCATGTATGGATGAGAGAGTTGGACTATAAAGAAAGCTGAGGGCCAAAGAATTGATGCTTTTACACATTGGTGTTGGAGAAGACTCTTTTTGAGAGTCCCTTGGACTACAAGGAGATCCAACCAGTCAATCCTAAAGGAAATCAGTCCTGAATATTCTTTGAAAGGACTGATGCTGAAGCTGAAACTCCAATACTTTGGCCATGTGATGAGAAGAACTGTCTCACTGGAAAAGACCCTGATGCTGTGAAAGAATGAAGGCAGAAGGAGAAGGGGACGAAAGAGGATGAGATGGTTGGGTGGCATCACTGACTCAATGGACATGAGTTTGAGTAAGCTCTGGGAGTTGGTGATGGACAGGGAAGCGTGGTGTTCTGTAGTCCATGGGGTCGCAAAGAGTCAGACTCGACTGAGTGACTGAGCTGAACTGGTAGGCTGGTTCACAGTACTCTCTTGGATAGGAAACTGCATATATCAAGGTTTGCTGCAGGACTTTTCATTCATTCATCAGTTCTGTTTTACATACACTGTTGTCCACTCAAGTAGCCTCAAATGACATCAGTCTGCTTGGCTGCTGGTGACCTAAGCTAGTTTTAGAGCAAGGACAGTCCTCAGAGACATACTGAAGTCACAAAGGCCATGCGGCCTCAGATAACAAATGCAATCAATAGGTGTTCAATAAAGCCTAGTTCTCTTGCCTCCCTTTCCAACATCTCCCTGCATGTCTAACCTCAACTCCAGTGAGTGAGTGAGGTTTTTGTGGGAGGTTTTTTGACATTCTAAAAACTACTTACTGTTTTTTCAAAGGGACAGGTTGAGGGAGATGGAGATGGCAAAGACTTTTTTAATTTATTTTACATTGGAGTATAGCCAATTAACAACATTGTGATAAAATTCAGGTGGACAGCAAAGGGACTCAACTATACGTATAGATGTATCCCTTCTCCCCCAAAATTCCCTCCCATCCAGGCTGCCACATAACATTGAACAGAGTGCCCTGTGCTGTAGAGTAAGGTCCTTGTTGGTTGCGATAGCAAAGACTTATCAATGGCTTTCACAGCTACTTCTTTGTATACTCTGAGCTGTTCTTTCACAGCCCGTTCACTCTTTTTCCTTCTCCCTCTCTTTCCCCAGAGTCCCTACTACACTTAGTACACCTCTATACAGAGGTGAACAAGACACCTCCCAAAACAGTGCCCTTTCTGGTCTGCCAAGTTAGAAAAGAACACTCATTCTGGATCTGAGCCCCAACGCACCCTCTTGGTTGAGCCTCTTGGTGTAAAACACAAAATATACAACCATCCACAGCAGCCAGTGTCACCCAGTACTCCCTAAAGGAAGAGCCTATGAGGAAGGCCAGGGCCTGCATGGAGAGGCAGTGTCTGCTGGTGGAAACAGCCACTCCCATCACCAAAGCCACGGTGAGACTGAAAAAGAGCTGGGACTTGTCCTTTTCTATAGAAACCACCACATATCTGGCTCACCATGTTTGGCTGGGAGACAGAGATTCTGTCTTTCCTCAAAAGAACCTTCCATAGATCTTTGGAGTCTTTCACTTAAATCACAGGTTAAGTATGAGGCTCCTGTGGCTTAGCTGGTAAAGAATCTGTCTGCAACGTGGGAGACCGGGGTTTGATCCCTGGGTTGGGAAGATCCCCTGGAGAAGGGAATGGCCATCCACTCCAGTATTCTGGCCTGGAGAATTCCATGAAGAGAGTGGCCTGGAGGACTAAAGTCCATGGGGTCTCAAAGAGTCAGACACGAAGGAGCAACTAACACATTCACTTTTTCTTCATATCTAAAATCACCAAGCAGTGACTCAAGTCTTCTGGAGGGATGATTTTTCTGAACAACTGCTAAGTTTACTTTTTTAAAAAATATTTTTCCAAAGTCTTTATTGAATTTGTTACAATATTGCTTCTATTTCATGTTTTGGTTTTTTGGCCACAAGGCATGTGGGATCTTGGCTCCCCAATGAGGGATTGAACCCGAAACCCCCACATTGGGAGGTGAAGTGTTACCCACTGGACCACCAGGGGAGTCCCCCTAAATTTCCTTTTGGTTGAGCCCAGTAGCTTTGCCTGTGGGATATATGAAACTCTTGACACAGCCTGAAACCACAGCAAACTCTCAGAAACCAATAAACTCCATTGTTATTTAAGAAAAAAACCCACTACTCTTGCTATTCACCCTTCACACTGAGATAGTAAATGATACTGTGGGAACAATGAAGCATATTACTGAGAAGAACATCAGCAAAAGGCAAAATTGCCTCTTCCAAGACTCCTCTGCCCTCTGAGATTGGAATTTGGGGAGGATGCATTCGGAAATGATTTTTTTCCCCAGTAATGACAACACTCAGTACCACATAAGAAATGAAATTGAAGCATTGATCTTATTCTTCAAATACACGATAGCTTCAATATTAAAATTAACATATAAATTTAGCATCCATCTTATTTTCAACTCACTTCTGCTGAGTAAATGCACATATAAAGAATGAATCACTGAAACAGTATGCAATGAAATCAAGTTCATTTTTCAAATATGTCAGTTCAAATGCAGTCAGTGCCTGTTTTCTGGGCACCCAACAAATGTTCCCAAGATGTCCCCCTCCTATCACCTCCCACCAATCCAGCCACAGGGCAACCTGGGGACCCTGGAAGAAGAGACCCTGAAGAACAGACCCCATAAAATATGACTGCTACACTGCATACCCTGTCCTCTGGTCCTGTTCTTTTAATAAAGTTTTAAATGTTCTTGAGCTCTTAGAAGCCGGCCAGTTAACTGTAAGAGCCGAGCCCAGAGGTCCAGAATTACCACTCCCTTGCCCTGGTACCTGCCGCCTCCTCAGGTTGCCCTGCTCTCTATTTCAGCCACATTCATGCCCCTGGCTAACAAATGCCTTGCTTCTCAAGACATTCGTGAAACTACTTTTGTTTTTCCCATCATCAAGTGTTGAGATAATATAGATATAATAGAAATGCTTCTACATTTCATTGTGTAGTTCCTGCAATCTAGCCCAGATGTGATAGATAGTAACTTTAAAACAGGTTTGGGAATAAGCAGTTGATATTCATTTACAATGAACTTCTATTTCTACATATTATTTCTGGAGATTCCACTGTGGAATTATGAAAGTATACCGCAAATTACTATATTAGTTTTTTTTTTCTGCTGTAGAACTGGCACGTTTGTGAGTCTATTTCATTTACTGTAAGTCTTATTCACTTCTTCACTGAAAAAAATTCAGTTAAGAGCAAAATCTGTTTTGAAAAATTTAATGCTTTATACTCAGATTATATTATCACCTGTAACTAATGTTAACCATGGACAGAAGAATAAAAAATCAAGTGAAATGTTGCTTCTAAAAAGTACAAAAAATAAATAAATAAAAACAAGAAACAGAAAAAAAAAAAGTGTTGGTATTCCACCACAGTGAGATATCACCTTATACCTGTTAGGATGGCTATTGCCAAATAGACAGGAGATAAGTCCTGGTGAGGATGTGGAGAAAAGGGAGCCCTCGTGCACTTTCAAAAACTTAAAATAAAACTACGTTACGATCCAACAATTCCACTTGGGAATCTATCTGAAGGAAATGAAAACACTGTCTCAGAGATAATCTGCACTCTATGTACCTAGCAGTATTATTCACAAGATATGGAAACAACCTGTCTCCATCCATGGATGAATCGATAAAGAAAATGTTACATCCTAAATGAAATAAGCCAGTCACAAAAAGACAAGTACTATATGATCTTGCTTGTACATGGAATCTAAAAAAAGCCACTGATAGAAATAGGGGGCTCCCCAGGTCGCACAGGAGACTAGGGTTTGATTGCTGAATTGGGAAGATCCCCTGGAGTAGGAAGTGGCACCCCACTCCAGTATTCTTGCCCAGAAAATTCCATGGACAGAGGAGCCTGGTGAGCCATAGTCCACGGGGATGCAGTGTCAGATACAACTAAGAGACTGAGCACACACACACACAGAAATAAGACAGTAAACTTGTGGTTGCCATGGGCTGAGGGGTGAGGGAAGCAGGAGAGGTTGATCTAAGTGTACAAACTTCCAATTGTAAGATGAGTACGTTCTGGGGAATCTGATGTACGGGAATCTGATGTATGGCATGGTAATTACAGTAAACGATACTGTATTGCATACTTAAAGGTTGCTAAGGGAACAGATTTTAAACATTCTCACCACAAAAAAAATAATTAAGTGATGGATGTGTTCACTGATCTTATTATGGTAATCATTTTGCAACGTATACATATGTCAAATCATCACACTGCATAACTTAAATGATGCTACATGTCCATTATACCTCAACAAAGCTGGGGAGAGAGGAAGGTTTATGAATATTTATTAGAACTCAAAGCTCCAGGGCAAAACCTGTTTCTAGGTGTCACTATTAAGCCAGGAATCATGGAACAATTTAAAAATCGGCAAAACTCCCCTTAGAGGAAAGGGTAGCATGTTTATGCTAATATCTGGTCCTTCACTGATGGAAATTTCCAGAAACAGGCATTTCTGATCCCAAAGGTGCACTCAATCAAATCATTAACACTGGCCCTGAAGTTAACTTGAACTATCTCTAGGGTATAAGCTAAAGAAGACTGCATGCATACACAGTGAAGTTTACTCTTCACAGCAAAGTAGGGAGGAGTGGAAGGGGGGTTTCAAAATCCCCACCATCAGAGTTCACATCTCTCAGCTCTTTTGCTATTACTTGACATAGATCTAAGAAAAGAACCCAAGGATGTGATGCAGAGTGAGGTGGTTCTCAAATCCCAGTGAGTTTAAGAATTACCTGGAGAGGATGGTAAAAATGCAGGAGCTCAGGCTACAGGGGTTGTGAACTCAACAAGTGGAGCCCAGGAATCTAAACCAGAAATCAAGAACAGGGTGCCTGGACCACACTCTAAGACAAACTGCGCAGGACACCATGACAGCTCACCCACCCTCACATCACAGATGAACAAAGCATTTACCCTAAGACTAGCAGGTCCTCATTAGCAGGGGAGAGAGGCACTGTGGTTAATATGAGTTAACTCTCCATAAGCCTGGCCTGATTCAACCACAAGTGTACAGCCAAGTACCCAGATATTTTGTCTGTGTGATGATGGGATTTAACTAGGAGTTGAATGATGCTGTTTTTCACTTTTCATCCATATGTTGACTTTCCTGTGAAGCAGTAACTGACTGCCCATGAGCAGAAGAGTGTTCATTTCCCTTGATGCTACACGCCACCATGGCAGGATGGTCTCAGAGCTGAGCTGGAATCTAAAAGGTTTTGCCACTTTTACCAGAGGGGCCTTAGCTGTCAGAACTGCAGGAGAAGCAAAACTGAATGCAGGAAGCAGGGCACAAGATCTTTACCATCGATTTCTCCCTCTGACCCCTGACTACACTTACCGCACCAAAGTAAGTTATTTCTTGCTTCAGAAGATTATGCTGAGGATCAAACATACCTGTAGTAGCCCAGGAATGAGCTGCCTTACACGTAATTCCATATTCTGGCCATTGGAAAAAGAAGGCAAGGACTCTGATAATCTGTGGGCAAAATCAAACTGTCAGGATATGGTATCTTAAGCCAAGCTTTACTCAACCCAGGTCACTCAACCTGAAGATGTGACAGGTTTCATAGTACTATCACCTCATATGGGATCTGTTATCACTCTTACGTTTTAGATAAATGTAGATAAACTTTTGAGATGAAGATACCTCTGAAAATCCAATTGTGTTAGGTAGGCTCAGACATTAGCCCATCACTACCATATAAAATGTCCTGGACACACGTTTTTAGAATCAGGGGTTATATTATTCTCCTCTCTAGCCCTCACTTTCTTCATTTATGTAAATACTAATATTTAAATATAACCTTAACCTAGAGGAGTGGGATGGGAAGGCGGGAGGAAGGCTCAAGAGGAGGGGATATATATACACACAAAACTGCCTGGTGTTGTGTACAGCCTAAACCAACACAATATTATAAGGCAATAATCCTCCAAATAAAAAATAAATATAACCCTAACAACAAATCACACTTACTTAGAAACACCCCAGTACGAAATCATGTCATTAAATACATATTAGTCCAACTAATATAAGGAGTTTTTCTCAATGATTTCTCATTCCCAAGGTGCCCAATAGAAATGAAAACAAGATTTTTGTTTTTAAGCATCTTTTTTTCTCCTGGGACCCATGCAAGGATGGTGGGCAGCTGACATTAGCTCCTGTTCCTCATTGAGGAAGCACCTCAGGCCAAGAGGATTTGCCCTTCTCCCTTCCAGACTGAAGATCCCTTCAAGACTTATTCTTGTGCGGGGAGCTCTCTTTCTCTGCACCCTTGTCATGTAGAGGCTTTCATTTATTTTATTTTTTTTCCCATTCACATTCACAAGTTTATTGTCTAACCTGGGCAGTCACCTTTCCTCTCCAGCACTCTGAAGAAAAGCAACAGTAAGAAGTGGCTGGTGTGGGCACCACTGTGTATTACTGTTTAAAAACTCACTTATAAAAGTATCTGACCAAGTATAGCACCACCCAAATGCTTTTTAAATGAAGGGGGAAAGTCCTGGTTTCCAACGTTTTGTTGTGGTTATCTGCCAAACTGGAATGGCACCTTCTCTGGTGAGAATGAGGGAATACACTTCTACAATCCTGGCTGCAAATAGGAGTATAACCTGAACCTAACAGGAGTAATTGCTCACCTTTATTGAGTACTTTCTCTATGTCAGGTACCATGCTAAGCACTTTGCTTACTTTCCACACTGTAGATTGTTTCGTTTTTACTTTGTTTTTAATGAGATTCTCCATTATATAATCCCTGCTATCTTGGACTCATGGGCAGATAACCTGGATAATAACATACAAAGCGCATCCTCTTACACAGAGTAGGCACTCAGTAAGTATCTGTTGAAGAAACGAATGGATGGAGGAATTGAATTAACTCTCTTCTTGAACAACCAATTCTGTCTTTCTGAATGCGGCCTCAAAGCTTTGCCATTCATATTTCTCAAGCAGTGTCAGGTTTAACTGAAACCTTGATCCATGCACTAGTCAGTAGCTTTTTTTTATCAAGTTTCTATTTTTAGAGATCCTCTTTCCATAGGCAGAAATGACATAAACCAAGATCATCTCCTTAGTTTATTTTTTTCTAGAGTCCTTAGCATGCTACATTAACCTGACAAAGCTTAATTTTGTGTTCATTTCACAATATATTTCATGCAGTTCACAGCTGTGATTGGGTTTACATTGACATTACACATGTTTTGATTCAGCCAAGTGAAAAGAATAATTCTTAATGGAGTCTGTCTCTGAAAACTGTCCAAGCTTAAATAAGCATGTGAGCAGTTCACTCTATTAAGTGCAGTCTCTCTTTAAAATGCAAGAAGGATTTTTAGCATAGGAATATGAGGCCCCTGTTTATAGTCCGTTTGCAACCAAACCACTTCTTTAGGTTTCATTATCCTGAGGAATCCTCTTTTACAGAACTGCATTCAAGTACACTATGCTATTGAAGATTCCAGGTTGAGTCTGGGGGTGGGGCCAACCTTCAGCTTTACATCCCCAAAGACATCTTCCACGGGCCCAAGGCTTTCCCCAGGCCATTCTTAGCATCAGACTCTCTTTTACAACCAACATTCAGCACTAAAGCCACAGAGCAGAGCTATTTGGCATTTTCCAGTGAAGTGCAAGAAATTAAATAAGTTATGTTTTTTATTGCTAAGGTCTAGAATCAAGCAGGGTCACTTTGTCATATGGCAGGAGAAGGTATACACAGGATGTGGGCTCTCCTCAAGGGGAGGGGTGCAGGGTTCAAATGCACAGAAAATGTCACCTGGTCACCCCCATCGGGCAGCACTTTAAGATGACGTGTTGAGTATTCGGGAGTCTGAGGAGTCAGACCTCTCGTCATAGTCGTCCTCGGTGTAAATGGACTGCTTTGACACCATGGGACACCCGTCATCGGGGATAGCGATCCGAGGGTCTTCGGGGGTGCGGGTGGGGAGGACGGGCGAGCTTCTGAAGACGCTGGTGGAGTTAGTGGGGAAAGGGCTGACGTACTGGGACCGCAGCTGGTACTGCTGCTGCAGCGTCATGGTGTTCCACAGGGTGACGTCGTTGGGCAAAAAAGGGCTCGACTGGTTTCTCGCTAGAGTATTCCTCAGCATCAGAGGGTACCGGGGCGGCTGGGGAAATGGGTGCTGCAGGGGCACGGCCAGGGGGTTGGGGACCACGTTGGTGGAGTCGGCAGAAAACCTCAGCGTGTCGGGGACTCTGAAGGCCGAGCCCACAGACCACTTGGACGAGGAGAGGGGGTAGGAGCTTAAGGTGTGCTCGAAGAGGTGCCCGTTGGAGGGCAGCACCAGGCCCTCGGGCTCCCCGGCAGAAGTCCGGTCGGCAGCCGAGGAGGACGAGCGGCTGGAGAGCAGGACCTCCACGGCGCTCACCAGGTCACCCCCGCAGCCCTTGAGGATCAACTCCAGCACCGCGGGCTTCTGGTGGGGGAATATCTTTTTCAACACTTCTAGGGGCGGTCTGTTGGCTTTCAAGCTGAAGGGCAGAGACACCGTCCCCGAGGGGCCCTCGATCAGGAGGTGGCTCTGCTCCCCGGGGTACTTGGGGCTGTCGGGCCGACTCTCTGAGCTGGCCCCGTTCTTCTGGACCGCGAACCCCCCTTCGTCCACTGACACGATCTCGGGGCTCTCGGGTGTGAAGCAGCCCTTACTTTTAGCCACGTCTGGGGAGCTCCTCTGGTCTGTGTCTTTGTCGCTGAAAGTCTCAGCATTGTCAGCGGTGCTGCCGTCCCCAAGTCGTTCTTCTGTCAAATCTGAAAAGCAGAGAACAGCTGGTTGAATCCTCTCCTGGTATGCAAAGAACACGTATGCTCAGGAGAGGGCCCTACCTGCCCTTTTTGAAAGAACTGCTTCTCTGTGGGTTATAACATACTGTAAGCCGGAAAATTATCCAACCTATGTCATTAGCAAATGGCAAAAAACGAACAAACCCTGTAAGTAAGGATCTAGACATCAGAGTGATTTCTCAGAATGGGCTGTGCAGGAAAGCTTGCCTTCAACACATAACGGTGAGGAAAGAACCACAACCACAGACAATGTGGCTATTTAGCAGTAACAGTCTAAATGCGGATCATACTGGGGATAAACACCATCCAGGGACGAACAGAAAAATGAGCCTGGGCTTGTTTTCTAGCTCCTCTTCTCCAAATGAGGGGGCTGGTGCCACCAAAGGACATCAACAGCTGCAATAACTGGTGCATGACCCATACACCCAAGAGAAATTTTAATATTTTAAAACCATTTTCCCTAGGCAGATTCTCTGTTAACTATGAACTAGTCATCAGTATATTTCATCAGGATACCATGTAGAATAACAAGTCAATATGATTGCCAGAGTGAAAGAAGCCTCCATACGTGGAAACCTTTCTTAAAAGGCCGCTCGAGATCCCAGAAGACTCGGTTGCCTATAACCCGCCCCAGAGGGCAAGCAAAACCAGCTGTGAAACCTGGATGTGGGACAGGCTGCAGAGAGGGAGAAAGAGATGCCTGGAGAAGGCTTATGAAACTGCCAGGGAGGAAAACCCACCAACGAAACAGTGCGTCCAGAACTCCAGGACCTGCGGTGCAAGAAGTGTATAGGATGGACTTCAAGATACCTTCCTAAACTATATTTAAAAAAAAAAAAAAAAAATGAGAGAGAGAGAGAAACAAAGCTTCCCAAATAAAGCAGAGCTTTGCTGTGAAGTAAACCAGTAAACCAGTTGTAAATCTAACATTTTGGTCTAAGACATCACTCACCCCCTGACGAGGGCTAGTATTACTGTGCTAAAGAGGCAGAAAGGAAGGAAGAAGTAAGAAAAGACTGGTTTGGTTGCAGAAGTAGGTTCTAAGACACCTTTATAATAAAGGAGCATATTCTTTATTAACAAGTTATATACAAGTGGATTTTTATCTTTCTTAAAACACATAATGACTGTGTCTACTCAGAGCCAACGTAACTGATCTGAAGATAGAAATTATTAATGACCCAATTGTCAGGTTGTAAACAACCGGTTGGCCTGTGTTTTCCACTGCCCCTGCCTGAATAGCCTCATTGTCGCCTCCTCTCTGGGCACACCTGATGATGTATAGAGAGCCAGCTGGTGAAATTTCATCAAAGCAACATCTAAAATCCATCTCCTCCTATTTGTTGTTTATTTTAAAACCCTTAAACAAAGACTCATTTATGAGCTTTTTCCTAATATGCTGCTGCTGCTAAGTCGCTTCAGTCGTGTCTGACTCTGTGGGATGTACCTTAATTATAATTGAAAGACAAAACTTTGATTCTTTAGAAACCAATAAATATGTCCTAAGCATAAATAAATACTTCAAAAAAATATCCTTAAACTATATCGGTGAAACTTTCAGCTGTAAATCTGAAACAAATTTATACCTATCCCAAATTTACATTTAAACTGCTGCTTTTTCCAATACAAAATATCAGGTGTCAGTGAGGGGACCATCTTCAGCCAACATGCATGAAGCCATTTTTGCTTTCTGTAACAATTCTGGGATATGCACAAGAGACCTTTTTGCAAGAGGAATATGACATATCCTCTTCAGCAGCATCCTAGGACTGGTGACCCAATTTTCATCTCCTGGGTTAATGTGGTAGTTGTCCTTGATCCCAAGGACAGCAACAGAAAACAGCAACAGAAAAGCTTCCACAGGTTCATATTGTAAGCAGGTAGACCTGACTAAAGTTTCCTGACCCATGACCCTACACCTACCTCTTGGTGTTACTCTATCATTAAACACTTGACAATGAGCAGACAGTGACAGTATGTTAACTCAGCACTGAACTCAATGCACAATTGGATCTTGGCCTCTGCTCAACGGAGCTTAGGAAAATAAGTCAAATACTCTCCCGGGGGAAATATGGACATAAAGTAAGGCTTTAAATACTGTTCTTCTCTAACAGTTTTCTTATTTAACTTTCATTATCAATTATTATCAGCATCAATACTTTTATCACTGTACCCTGCAAGACACCGAGGGCAGAAAACATCAGCAGATATAAGACTGGCCCTTAACTTGTGGAATTTATTACCAAGTTGGAGAGACAAGATGCATGTGTAGGGAGAAAGCAAACACAGCCAGGGAAAAATTGCTAAGTGGGAAATATGCACACACGGAACACAAATGTTCACAGCAGCATTATCCACGAGAGACAAAGGTTGGAAGAAACCCAGCATCCATCAATGATGGACGAACAGATAAACAAAATGTGGTCTATACATACAATCAAATATTATTCAGCCTCAAAAAGGAATGAAATTCTCACATGTGCTACAATGTGGATGAACCACGAATATATGCTAAGTAAAATAAGGCAGACACAAAAGGAAAAACATTTTATGATACCATTTATATAACATACCTAGAACAGGCAAACTCACAGCAACAGAAAGGAAAACAGTGTAGTCAGGGACTGGGGGAGGGAGTAATGGAGATGTATTGTCTAATGGGTATTGAGTTTCAGTTAGGGATGATAAAAAGTTCTGAAAATGGAAAGTGGTGAGGGCTGCACAACATTATGAATGTGTTAATGTCACTATATTGTATCCCTAAAATGGGTTAAAATAGTAAAATTTATGTTATGTGTATTTTACTACAATGAAAAAGTGAAAGAAATATTATACACAGCGTCACAGCAATATAAGGGATGGTGAGACTGTTTTAAAGCAAGAAACAGCTGGCTCTTCTGGAAAAGAAAGGGTAACAACATATTTTTTTAAAAAGCTATAATTTTGATATTTCAATATTTTCAAAAGCATACTTTTAAAAGCAGTGTATGAACCTAACTTCCCATTTTAAAAGGTAACTTTTCCCCCACCCTGGATCAGTTGCAGACACTGAAGACATTTGGGAAAAATGTCCCTAGGTCTATCACCAAGTTCATTCTTCCACAGAATGCTTCAGACTACAGAAGAAGTGATTCAAAGGGCAAGGTTAGCCAAAGGAGAACTAAGGAATAATGTTCTAGCTAATCTGCCATATCTACCATTAAGAAAATGTAGTAGTTTTTTCAAGACGGTAAAGGATGTACTGTTCCAAACAACTGGATATTGGATGGCAGGATTATAAATCGGACAATACAAAATTTTATTTCTGAACCTATTTTCCTGATCTGCAGTACAGGCCACAGTAGAATCTTCTCTGGTCGGCAGCTTGTCCACCAGTCATGAACCACTCGGCTGCATAAAGTCTCTTCTGCATTTTCTTGTGCCACCTTTTTTACCTGCCATTGTGACATCCCCAGTGCAGCAAGAGCTTGTGGTCACTTCTCAAGAGAGTGATGTTGGATTGTACTGATTTGTCCACACTCTCTCTCTGCAGACTTCTGGGCTGATTAGCCTCTCTGAGAGGTGTGCAGGCTATGGCCAAAAAGTGAGAAAATCTAACATGATGTCACAGAAATCAAATTTACAAATTCAGAACATTCCAACCAACCAAGTTCAGCCCAGTTTATACCATATCCAGTGGGAAGATAGAAGCTGTTGAAGGAAGCAGTGAGTGGAACACACTTATGCTGTCCACACACCTGAGCACCATGTAAAGTCCTGCTAAGGGGTGCTGGGTAAACAGAATCCCAGCCAACATCCAGGGATGCTGGGGTTTCAAAACTGGGCAAGGGAAGACTAGCCTCTCACCTTATACCAAGAGTAACTCCTTACCCAGCAATAATGCCTACAGGGCAGAATAGATGATCCCTGCAAATTCATGGTGTCAAGTGTTGATTGTATTGTTATACCTAAACTACAAGTATTGTAAATTATTCTGTCATAAATACAGACTTTCACAAGTAATTACAGAGGGTGAATCTTGGACCCAGTGATAAAGTGTAATTTAATAACAGGTGTTTCTTTATATCTCTAGATTTTTTTTTTTCCTAAATGAACTTTATAAAATGCTCCTGTTGGTTTAAAATACAAAGACTTTTCGAGATACAGAAATGTGAAACTGCCAAGTAGCAAAATGAAAAATGAAATACTCTCCAAATGTTTTAACCTCTTTCTTCTTGAAACCGACACCCTAATTCCTAGAACATTAAAGACTAAGAATATATTTTAATTGATAATATTTTTACCCCTAATATACAGGTGCCAAAAACTGCTAGACTAAAAGTAGAAAGAAATCACTCATCTGCTATTGCAAACCAGTTATTAAAAGTGATATAATTTGCTATTTCTAAAGCTAAACATCTAGACATTTAAAAATCTTCTAGATGTTCACACTTCAATTTCGTATTTTTCATGATGCAGAAAAACTCACAGCTACCCTTGAAATAAACTATTTACAAGGGTAAAGATGTTTTTTGAAAGTAGATACTCAATTAAGAAGGAAATTTTTTCTCTGGAAAACAGTGCTACCAACTTCAAAAATATTTCTGTGCCATAAGAAGCTACAAGACTTTAAGGATAGAAAATGAACACTCACACAAAAATAACTTCCAATCTAAAATTACAGTTTGCAAATTTTAACTTTCTTTAGTGGATTTTTTTTCATATGAAAATGCAGCTTAAAAAAAATCCCAAGTATTTATTTCAGAGATTTTGAGAAAGTCTACCACATATATGAAACAGACACTGTGCTCAAGACACAGGGAAATGAAAAACCCTCCTCACTGAGATGCAGGGGGCTTTAACCCGTTCTATCCAATGATATCTATAAAAACAAAATACAGCATCCATCCAGAATAAGAAAAAAAAAAAGCACTGGCATAGGGAGTGTTGTTTGCCAGTGCAAAAATCACCGGATTTAATTTTTTTTTCTGTTTGAAATCATGTCATGCATTTTGAAACATGGGATTGTGACATCCTCATCTGTTCACTTGAGCTTTGAGGAACACACCTCTAAATAACTGTTTACTGATGGGTTGTTTTCAAAGCACACAAATCTCACAACAATGGCAGGGAAGAAGTCCTGGCTGGATGGGGCTTTCAAAAAAGACCACTGCCCAATCAGAAGTCAAACAGGAGGCACGCTTTTTACATTTTCTGTTACCTTTATCTTGCACTAGAAGTGCTGAACTATAAAAAACCCAATGGATAAAAAGCCTAGCATACAGCAGGGGATGAATGTCAGTCTAAAATCTTTCCTTTTCTTCCTGAGGTGGAGGGAAAACCTATGAAAAGTAAAGAGTCACACTTTTTAAAACCATTGACAACACTGACTTAATAACATATGAAGAAATCAAGATGAATCCTAGAGACCAATACTTTGGCAGACATTGATATAGAAAGGGCTGGACTTAAGGAAGGATGGTTTGCCACTGTGGACTTTGTAAATCCTGCAAAAACTTAGTTCTGACCTCTTTCTTGACTCTGAAAGGAGTATTTTTCAAGAAGCAGGAGGGAAATTATCTATAAATATACAAGCACGTTTGGTACTTATAAAAATGCAGCTAGCTACTTATTCAGTTGTCTATTTAACAAGTTTTAAATCTTTTACCATGTGCCCTTGCATTGTGCTAGGTAAGGTTATATACAGAGATGATCAAAGCATTTACCTTGGGACCACTGAGAGGCTTACTGTTTACTAATGAACATTTTGCAAAATTTCCAATTTTTACCTATGCAATACCTATGCAATGAGTCGTATTTACATTGAAACACAGCAGGTAACCCAAAGGCCAGCAGCTGGGCAGACTGCTGTATTCATGGGAGGGAACGTTGTTGTAAACAGTCATATAATGGCTACAAGTGGAACATATACTGAACTAAAACAAGTAATAATTACAGGGTGGTGGGGCAGAACACTGATCTCAGCTTTGTAAAATTTATGTCTGCCTAGTCACTGGCAACAAAAGAGATTAGAGATTTGTTAGAAAACCAATGATCTGAATGTTAAGTTTTCCATAATATTGTTACTCAGCAGTTGATTGTGCAGATTTTCTTATAGTTGTTTAACTGTATAATAAGATATAAAAAATTAAAAATAAAGCCTGCCTAGTTATGGTTTAGTTTCCCCTCAGTTTCTTCAGAGGACAGTGGTTTGCAGGGCTCAAACAAGAGGGTGACTCCCTAAAGCCACATGGCACTCTTGGACGCTATGTGACACGATGATCCCAAGGTGATGGGCCTGCAATGGCCAGCATTCCACTACTTGGGCCCAACCTCTGCCAGGAGAGGCCATGCAAACCCCAATGCAAGGTCCAACGTGCCATCAGAGCCATATGACACGAGACATGGGGGTCCAGGACCTGAGTGACTAACGGCTGAGGGGCCGCAACAGGTTCAAAAGCCAATGGAAGGAGAAAAGGAAGACAGAAGGCGGAGGCAGGCAGGCGAGTAGGTTTTCACTGGACTCTGTGCAACATTTCCCAGAAAGGGGCTCTGAGTCCTCCAGGCATGTTGATTTATGAAGACTTACTCCCTCTCCCTCTGTAAAGCTGTTAGCTGAAAGTGCTGACTGGCTGCAGTGAAGAATTTCTCATCAATGCTCTTTGATTGTATTTTGCAAACAAAATGCCTGTTGCTTGGTAACATTTCACTTGAGCCTGACCTTCCCCGAAAGTGATTGCTATCAGATTCGATTTACACTGTCCTCTTGTGATTACTGTAATCTTTTAAACTCGGGAGTTCATCCATCAGGGAAAAGAAAACTTGGTTTTGTAAGTGGAGAACAGGACTATCCACCAGATTTATAACCCAGAGGGGTGTGCTATGTGGGGGGAGAGGTTCTGTCCTGGGTGGCAGGGAAACTCTGGTTCTGAGATGTGGAAAACGCCCCCCGGGTTCCCTACTCCCGGTGCTCTGACCCACAGGATGGACACCAGCGCCTCTCTGAGCCTCTAGGGGCAGTTTGGGCTCCCCCGGGAGAAAGGGGCCGGGAGACTAGCCATAGCTACACCCACCCCAAAGGGCGCCCCGAGGGCAATGGGGCTTGGTCCGCCTCCCAGGCTGGAGCTGCCAGATAAAATCGTCCGCAGGATGACCAGTAGAATCTGCACTTAGGAAAAACAACAAAGTATGTTTTAGTAGAAGTTTGCCCTGTGCAGTATTTGATGTCCTATTTTTGTGTGTGTTTATTTGTAGGTTTTTTGCTAAATCTGGCACCCGACCGAAGCAGGGAGGCGGCAGGGAGGGAGCGGGTAGCGGGAGGGCAGAGGCGAAGCTGAACGAGGAGGGCCGGGCCCCTGGTCGAGCCCTGCCGGTGGGGCTGAGCGCCCACCGCTCACCGCAGAAGGAGCCAGGAAAGGAGGCAGCCTCAGCTGCGGTGCCACCGGACAGGGACAAGATCCAAGGGGAAGTGGTCCAGGGCAGCCGCAGGGGAGCCACAGGCACACGGCTGCCACCACAAAACACAGCTGCCATGGCCTCTATGGGGCTCCCGTCTGTCCCAGCTCCAGCCCCCGGTCCCCGACCAGTCACCCGCACTTGCCGGGGAGCCAAGGCGGCCACTGGCCGGGCGCGGGAGGGAAAGACCAGAGCTGAGAGCTGCCCCAGAGCCGGCCACGGGTCAGGCTTGGAAGAGACCAATCAGCCTCTCGTCTTTTCGTTTGGTTGGTTTTTATTACTTAAAACAAAACCCCTCGCCCCAAATCAAAATGTCTGAAGTAACCAGACCCTGTTTTAAATTCTTAGGTACCCTTCATGAAAGACTTTGAGGTCTCCTACCACTTCTCCTGTGCTTCAAGTCCCTGGTCACTGAGCAGTTCCCACCCTGGCCTGGACTAGCACTCTGCCCACGCTCAGTATCCGTGCAGGAGTGTGTGTGTCTGTCTCTCTCTCTTTTTTTTAATTAAAAGTAAAATTTAAAATTAGGAAGCTGACAAGATACAACCTAATCAAGCTGGAACTGAAAAGCTCAGAGTTAAGCTTCAAGATGTGAGGAAGTGCCAGCCAGGAGGTAAGATAAAATAAAGGCAGTTTTCCGAAATCTCCCAACTTCCCTCCCTACAGGTCTCTTGTTCCGCTTCTTTTCAGGGGAAATAAACAGGAAAGACGATCCTACTTTCTTAATCCTGCTCTCTTATTCCTAATCAAATATGATGCTTTCGATTTCTTTACCTTCAAGAAATTTTAAAACTTGCTCACACATTTCTTTTGATGGCAGATGTAAACCTAGCTAGACTCTATAGCCACAGACCTGTCCTCTCTCAGGCCAAGGAGACCCAGGACACTCTTCAGGAAGAAAACAAGGATGTGTGGGGGGAGGGAGCCACACACAGGAAATGTAACTTTAGCTGCCCACCTTGGTCATGACCCTTAACTTTCCTCAGCTCCAGAGCCCAGTCCAGAAAGGCAGGCTTGGCTGGTTGAGGCTGCTGACTCAGATACACTAAGAGCTGAAAGATGTTCAAGCTTCCCAAGATATTTTCATGACGGGAAGGAGGAGGGGAGTGAGAAGGATGAAGAGGGAATGGGAGAGAAACGAATCAACAGCATAGATTTAAAGAAACTTAGACTAGAATTTTAGGTTCCATCAAAATCTACTAATTCCAGGCCAGTCATAGATGATAATCAAGCAGCAGGAGAAATGTACTCTTAAAAAGGGGAAAAAATGCTCTAATCCATTGCTGAAAGTAATAATCTGAGAATATGAAATTTCTCCTTAAAACCACTGCCACTTTTAAAAGGATGTTAAACATAATACACTATTAGATAATATAATTCCTGTTCCTTTAAAGAATCTGAAGCATAATTTGGGAAATAAATTTCTTCCAGCTACAAAGCTGAGGTTTGGTATTAATGTTGCTCGCTGCACAAGGTGTTTTTTCTCCAGCAGTTGCACAACAAACATTCTCTTCTCCAGGGCATGTGCTTTTCTTAAGGATCTCTGGAGAAGGGGAAAGATACTGTATGTTTCTGCACCTGCATTTGTAGCCAATAAAAAATGCCAGTGTCTCCACAGCTATGTACTTGAACAAAATCTCCATAATCCCACAGAAACAAATCTCTATAAATCACTAGCAGATATTCAGAGATTCCTAATGGTCTGTGAGGACTTCCCTGGTAGCTCAGCAGTAAAGAATCCACCTGCAGTGCAGGAAACATGGGTCAGATCTCTGGGTCGGGAAGATCCCCTGGAGAAGGAAATGGCAACCCACTCCAGTATTCTTGCCTGGAAAATTCCATGGACAGAGGAGCCTGGCAGCCTACAGTCCATGGGATCACAAGAGTCAGGCAGAACTTGGCGACTAAACCACCACCACCCACCAGTGGTCTGTGAACTTACTGTACATGTGGACCTACGATTCAAATAGTGCTTCACTTCCTTAAGTAGTGAGCTACTTGCCCAGGACCATATCTAACAGGCTTCTCAATATGCATGGTATGTTACATACAAATACATCCTAAGAACAACTGCAAAAAAATACGGACAGCAACCAGTAGTTCCATTCAGGCAGTTTTCCCTAACTTAAATCCCAAATGGGCTTTCTCCATATAAAGCATTGCATAGAACTGATCCACTTGTATACCTGCCTTCCTAATGGAAAACAACTATCTAGTCCTTTCCTGCCCTCTCTCATTATCATCAGATTGGTGACTGGATTTTTTGTTGGTGTTAAATGGAATTATGGGATCGAACCAATTGAAAGAAGAAAACAAAAGTTACATAAATAATACTTGCAAGGCACACAGCAGGACCAGCTGGAAACAGCTGCTGGCCCCTGGCAGCTTAGCCCCCCAAAGCTATCACTCCGACCTTTTCTGGTGTCAAATCCTGTTCTCCTTTGCAATTACTTGTTTTCAACTTGAAAGGCTTGGGCTATCCCGGAACACTTGGTTCCCGGTGAAAGAGAGCGCACCAGGCTCGGTGTGTCTGGTTTCGATCAGTCTCCCTCTCTTCCTCACCCCAAGCTTGTATCTTTCTCCAGCCGCTGCAGCTGCTCCGCCTTTCTGCCTGCCCTCACTCCCCTCCTCTCAGGGCTATTTTTGGTTTCGATGCTTTAGAAACAGTGAACTTTGGCTATCCCAGAGAACAGGTGCGACGAGCACAGGATGTGAAAGGAACCCCCTCTTGGACAGGGACCCCAGAACCCAATGCACTATTATGGGGGTGCTGCCTGCACTATCACAAACGCTGCCCGGAGTGTTGGGGGAAATGGAGACAGAGGAACTGGAAATGGGAAGGTTCAGAAAAGTCACTGGCATGGATCAACTTTGAGAACCGAGACAAAACTCTCCTAGTTATCTGCCCTAATTTAAAAGAGAAAAACAGAAAGAAGGCTCTTTCCCCTCCCCTCTGACTCCTCTGTGGCAAACCTATAAGACATGAAGAGATTACACTGACAAAAGAGAGTCACCTGGAAGTGAGTGGACATACTCAGAGAAAGGCTTATATCCTACCTCGGATTAAACAGTCACAAAATCCACGTTCAGCAAACTCACTTTTGTCCTTAAAATACCCAGTTCTGGTCTTCACATAAGATGTTCTCAGAGGTCGGGTCTGCAGAGCATAACTGAGGAACAGGGCAGCAGAACTGAGCCTGCCAGGCAGCCTACCAGCTCATCCCAAAAAACGGCATGTCCCCAGCTCCACCCAGCAGTCCAGTGCTCCAGAAAGCCTCTCTCCAGAAACCAGAAGTATTGCATTGGGGGGTGGGGGTGGCAATTAGGGGTAGGCAGAAGCTCTACAGAGGGCTTTGGTCCTTCGAGAGCCTTCCACCTCTGAGTCCCAGCATACCTCTCAACCCTCTCCCTGAGAAGACGGGGTTTCTTTCCTTTGCACGTCTGCCCCAGTGAAAGGGAAACACCAAACACCTGTCCACTGAATTCCAAGGGGTTAAAAACCAAAGGAGCACTTGGGCAAGGCAGGACAGTAGCAAGCTAGTAAGTCTCCAGGAGGAAAGTCTCCAGTGGGGTGTGCAAGGTTTTGGTGGCCTGAAGGAGAGAACGGGATAGAAAGGTGGGTAGGGGGATCTGTGCAGCTCTGGGACTCAGGGCAGAGCCCTGCTCTCTAGAACACAGCAGAGGAGGGGGAGGAGGAGAGGAGATGACTGGAGGAGGCCCAGGCCCACGGAGAACTGGGGAAAGGGCTCTCCAGGCGTGGCCTTCCTCACTGTAGGTTAGGTTTTGTCTTTCTTTAAAACCACAGACTGTAGAGGACTGCCTGCGAAATGGTGTATCAGGATCTGAACTTCTGCAAAAGTAGTTGGTTGGCTCTGAGTGCACCAGACTTGAGTCCCCGCTAACAGTTTTGGGAGTCTTTCTGGTCCGTTTCTACTATTGCTTCTAAACAGGGCTTCCTCCAACAAACTGCAAAAGGCTGGAGACCACAGCAGACTACTAGAAAGGCTTCAGGTTCGCTCCAGTTGCCGGGTGCCGAGAAAATCGCCCGAAGTAGGCCAAACCGTGGGCCTGGGCTCCTCCTCTGCCCTCCCGTCCCAACCTCCAGATGCGAGGCCTCTCAAGCCCACAATCGGAAAGCCTGGCGGTGTGCGCGCCCTCGTGGATTTTATTCTGGTCCTGTTTCGACCTCTTTATCTACCCGTCCCCTTAAACTTAAGAGAAGGCACTTGGCGAGCCCGAGGCGCCTTTCCCGAGGGCACCCGGGTTCTACCTCCTACCTCGCCAGGTCCCGACTGAACGCCGCTTCTGCCTTACACCGGCCTGGCTGGAGTTGGGGGAGAAGGTCGCGCCCAGCCCACTCCCGCCACGCTCGCCCTTCGGGCCTGCCGGCCAAAGCCTCCAGAGCTGCTTCCAAGTGTTTCCGCCCAGGCGCCAGCCCGGCCCGGCCCCGCCGCGACCCTTACCTGGCTTGGCGAGCGGCGCCTGCAGCGCCCCGGGCGGGGGCTCGGCGGCCCAGCGCAGCGCGGCGGCCGCAGCCAACTCGGCGGCTGGGCGCGACGGCGGCTGAGACGGCTGCGAGGTCGGCGGCGGCTGCGGGACGGCGGCCGCGTCTCCCGGCGGCGGGGGTCCCGGCAGGGCGCGCAGCGAGTCGGGGATGAGGCTCTCGAGGCTCTCGTTGGCCTGCTGCCTGCGCAGCGCCACCTGCGCCGCCATAACCCGCTGCCGCTCGATGATGAGGATGCACTTCTCGCAGGTGCAGTCTTTGAAGCGGCAGTAGCGCTTGTGGCCCTTGAGCCAGGACAGCACGCCGTGGTTGCGGCAGCGCGCGCACTTGGGCGTGCGCTGCAGGGGCGCCCGCGGCGGCTGCGACACCGGGCCGCCCATGTACAGGTAGGGGGAGCCGTAGCCGTTCATGCCCCGGGCTCCCGACAGAGCTGGCAAACTGGCAGCGGGAGCCGGTACGGGGCCGCTGGACTGCGGGGCTGGGAGGCCCTCTCAAAAGCGGCCTCCGGGCGGCGCAGTCCTCGGTCCCGCAGTCCAGGCGGCCTCGAGCGCTTCGGAGTGGCTGGAGGGGCTGCGGCCGTCTTTACGGCTCCCGGCGGGCGCTGCCCCAATCCCGAGTCGGCCGAGTCTCCGCCCGCCGCTCCTTTGGCCGGCTCGTCCTCCCCGGCCGAGGCGCGGCGGCGGCTGCCGGGAGCCGGCGAGAGCTCTGGTTAAGGTCTGAGGCGGCTCGTCTGCAGCTCTCGCGCGCAGACCGGCCGGCACGTCCTCCGCCGCCCTCCCCCTCCTCCCTCCCCCCGCCACCCCCACCTACGGGGTCCCGGTCCCCGGGCACTCTCCACCCCACTCCACTCCACGCCTCCTTCCTTTCTGCCCGCGCCTCTCAATCCTACGCTTCACTCTCCTTGCTACCTGCGGCAGGGCCACTCTCACGGGGGCGCTCACGGCCCCCTCCTCCAGGTTCCCTGCGCCTCCCCTGCCAGCACGGGAGGGACTGCAGCACTCGGGACGCGGCGGCGCCCGCGGGGCGGAGAAGGGAGGACCAGCGCGGCCGAGAGTGAGGGTGCCTCTGGGCGAGGGGGGTGGCAGTTCCCCTTCAACTCTCTTCCCTCCTCCCTCCAGGCCTGATTTGGGGGCACCGGGCACAAGGCGGCTTCCATTCCCACACTTGGCCACAGAAACACGGCTCGGGGAGAACCGGAGCCTATATGAGCGCTGCGGGCGCACTAGGGTCCTGGCGCGGGAAGAGGTTTTAAGTTGGGGGGAGCCAGGCCCTGCGGCCACTGGCTGGAGGAGTTGGGGGTAGGGCATTGGAACTGGTTCGAGAAATGGGGGCTTTCCTGATTTCATTTGCAACATTTTTTTTCCTTTTGCCGCTGCAGAAGAAAATGCTTTTTGAAAACCTGCTGGTTCAAGGACGACGACCCGTTTTGCAGGCTATTTCAAAGGGGAAAATAGTCCTCCCTCTGTGGCGCAGAGTTTACTTCTCTACACCTCCACGTTGTAATAAAAAATAAACTCTCTGTCCTGAAAAGCCGGCAAGTGCTCTTTTGGAGTTTGTGTTTAAGCACTGGGTCTAAACTTTCAGAGAGCGGATGAAGGGGCCACGCTAGCGCCCCCAAAGTTAACCGCATATGATCTGCCCTCTGCCCAACGGCCTTTGAGAGATCAAACGGAGGTCTCGCATCACCCCATTCAAATGCCCACGGACTCAGCAGTCTAGTTATGAATAAGAGATGTCCCACCCCCCACCCCAGTGTCTTTGGGTACGGGTGGGAGAGAACCTTTGCACAAGATGACAGCATAAAACTTTGTTTAAAATGATACTTGTGTGTATGGGTTTGGCTAAAGCAGAATACCTCCACAAATGCACAGAGATGCTCCCCTAATGCGAGAAAACAAAAATAAAAAACAGTGGTTACTGCGGCGCAGGGTAGCACAGTGGCTCAGTGCGAAGGGGGGCAATGGCAATCCCAGAGCCATCAGTTGGCAGGCTTCAGAGAGCGCACCCTGGATTCATTTCTTGGCGTTATGGACGAATCCAATGCGAATCTGGAGCGTAGACCAGTCGGCTGCAATGGTCAACCGGTCGGTGCCTCTCAGCTTTACTCTGCACTTCTCTGGAAGTAAACAAGCAACCCGAAAACTTCCGTGTGTGTGCTGTGAATTCTTCAAGTACCACCAGGCGTTCCAGCAGCCAACCCTCCACCTAAAAGGGCGATTTCGGGAGGGGAGTAGGTTAAAAAGTGAACCCGATTGTGTGTGTTTCCCTTGAGGCCCTTGGCCGCCCCCCACCTTCCCCATTTCAGACCTGCGGACCTTATGGGGCTATGGGGCGCAGAAAGGAACCCCTAGCAAGAGACTGCTAACCTTGGGAGGCTTGCCTCCAAAACTACTTAGGGCACAGACCCTTTAGTCTTACTCCTAACCCCCACGACGTCATCAATCTCTCCTCCCAAACTTGGCGAGGAAAACCAGCTTTAAGGCACTACGACTGGGAGGAACTTCCAAAAATTCTGGGGACTGGAGGCCTGGGTCACCTGCAGTGCGGTGGCCCAGAGGCTTGGAAGTGGGAAGTTCACAGTGAGAGACACAGAGAAGGCCTACAATGACACTGAATCTGGGAACGTTTGCTCTGAAATCTCTAAATCTCTTGGGAATGCAGAGACCACAAACTTTTCAAAGCCAGATTTCTCCCAGATTTCCTTCAAATAAATGGTCAGCAAAATCAGGAGTATAAGAAACCTGAGAGTAACGATTCTTTTTTTTTTTTAAGGAAAGCAACAGAGCTCAGCACCAGGTTTGGGGGCCATTTCCACTATAAGGCGACCCACTCTCCTCCTCAGTCACCTAGTCACCCTATCCCTTTGCCACTCAAACAGTCTTGCATTATTTGGTCCCCGGGACCCCGTTTCACTCCAGTGCACATCGGGGGGCTGAGGCCTAAATACTCATTTGATATAGAGCAATAATCCTTTTCTCATATTTGATGGGAATGTTTTCCATATCCCAGTATTTGACAACATCTCCCTATAGGGACAGGTTTGTATTTATGTTGGTAAAATGTCCCCTGCCTCAAAGTCTATTGTAACCCAACACCTGACAACCCCGAGTCCCATTTCTGTTTGCAGAAAGGGTTTATTCAAGCACATAATGGGATCCCAGCAGAAAGCCTTTCAGAACAAGGGGCTATGGTAAACTTCACCACATGAACTCCGTTTCCAGGGCTATTAAGCTTTTAATTGGAAAATAGCAGAGGAAATTTCAAGGTGACTATAACGTGTTAGTAGTTAGTGTGGAGAAGAAAAGCCGGAGCGGGGATGAATGTAGAAAGCATATGGTCCGAATCACATTTAGGAGGAGCGGCCTGCCGCTTAGCAAAACTAAGTCCCGGAGGCTTATATACTTATGGGAAAACTCATCAAAGAAATTGGAACGGGAGGAGTGAGGGGGACAAGTAAGTGTAACCTCGCTAGACTGGATCCACTCAGTCCTGTTCTGGGTGGGTGGGTGTGGGTGCGCGCGCGGACGTTTTCAAACCACAATAACTGGGTAAAGCTCTGTTTGTGTGTGTGTGTGTGTGCGCGCGCGCGCGCATGTATTCAAAGCACAATTAACTGGGTAAAGCTGTGATAGGTATTAAAGGGTCAAAGGCTGTAAGACAAGTGTGCATATGTGGTTCTCTTTCTCTTGGCGCACACACAATCTCACGGGGGTGTGTGTATATCCAAAAGTTAAGAACGCAGGTGCCCCTGCTCAGAAACTGAAGATGTCCTGACTGGAAGCTGCTCCTCACAGCAAGCAACACTTAATCAAAAGGACAGTTTCATATTGTCCCAGATGTATAAATACATCAGGAAATTTTCTGCTTTGCTGGATTCTCATGGAGGGGGAGGTCAAGG